>NW_012267223.1:19220020-19225221 GCF_000151885.1 Dipodomys ordii
TGAGTACATTTCTTATCAAGCATTGTAGCCTCCTCCTTTGTTTACCTTTCCCATCCCTTCCCAGCCTCCCCCCACCCCAGCACTAACATTTTTAAAGAAGAAAAATAAGCAGGGTGCCGGTGGCTCACGCCTGTAATCCTAGCTACTGAGGGGGCTGAGATGTGAGGATCATGGTTCAAAGCCAGCCTGGGCAGAAAAGTCCGTGAGACCCTTATCTCCAATAATCCACTAGAAAACTGGAAGTGGCGCTGTAGCTCAAGCCGTAGTGGGCTCACCTTGAGCTGAAGAGCTCAGGGACAGCACACAGCACTGACAAAATTAAAAAAAAAGAGAGAGAGAGAATATGACTTAGTGGCAGAGTGCTTGCCTAGCATACATGAAGCCCTGGGTTTGATTCCTCAATATCACATACACAGAAACACCAGAAGTGGTGCTGTGGCTCAAGTGGTGGAGTGCTAGCCTTGAGCAAAAGAAACGTAGGGACAGTGCCCAGGCCCTGAGTCCAAGCCCCAGAACTGGCAAAAAAAAAAAAAAAAAGTTTTAAAATATTGCTAATGTAACCAGGCACTGGTGACTCACACCTGTAATTCTAACTATTCAGGAGACTGATATCTAAGGATCACAATTTGAAGCCAGAATCCTGGGTAGTAAAGTCTGTGAGACCCTTATCTCCAATAAACTACCTCCCAAAAAGCTGGAAGGTATGACTCAAGTGGTAGAGGGCTAGCCTTTAGCAAAAGAGCTCAGGGACAGTACCCACATCCTGAGTTCAAATCCCAGGGCCTGCACCAGCCCCCCCCCAGAGGGGGAAAGATATATATATATATATATATATATATATATATATATATATAATCAGCTAATCTAGCAGGGCACCAGTGGCTCACACTTGTAATACTAGCTTTTCAAGAGGTTGATATTTGAGGATCAAAGTTCAAAGCTTGGGCAGGAAAGTCCATGACTCTTATTATCTCCAATTAACCACAATAAAAACTGGAAGTGGAGCTCTGGCACAAGTGGGAGAGTACTAGCCTTGAGTGGAAAAGCTAAGGGACAGCACCCAGTCCCTGAGTTCAAGCCCCAGTACTAGCATAAAAATGGAACAAGAAATTACTAATCTACATAAGTATTTCTTATTTTCCAACCAACCCCATCTAGTCCAACAGACTGGACTAGACAGTGCCTGAGATTTCCTCCTTTTTTTTTTTTTTGTTGTTGTTGTTGTTGGTCATGGGGCCTGAACTCTGGGTCTGGGCACTATCTCTCAACTTTTCAGCTCAAGGATAGTGCTCTACCACTTGAGCCACAGCACCACTTCCAGATTTTTCTGCTTATGTGGTGCTGAGAAATCGAACCCAGGGCCTCATGCATGCAAGGCAAGCACTCTACCACTGAGCCACCTTCCCAGCCCCTAAGATTTCCTTCTGCGAAAATAAATGACAGTCCTTCTGAGAGATTGCATCCTGTCAATATTAAAAGGTTAGCCCATCTTGTAAGGAAATCAGTTCCTTATGCAGCTAATCAAAAACATGCCCTTCCCTCTATCACCCTTTTAACATGGTAAAAATCATTATCAAGCTGGTTACCATTAAATCACCATGAGGTAAAGCTCTTCTGCCAGCTAGCCTTTCCCCTATGCCCACTACCACACTTTCAGATTGCTTCTCATTGCTTCTCAGCCTGACTGCACATGGCATCACCTGGGGGGCTTGTAAACTATCCCATTGCCTGGGTCCCACCGCAGATCAATTAAGTCATAGTCCCCAGAGCAGAACAGGGTATCAGTATATTGTATAATCTCCTCCAATGATTCCTCTGTGCAGCCAAAATAGAGACACACTTGTAGCAAGAATTGAGTTTGTAGGGGGTAGGAGTTGGTGTCCAGACTAGAATCATCATCTGATTTTTAGGACATGCTCTTTCTCAATCCTGAAAATGTCTCTTAACCTTTTATTTTTGTTTGTTTTCTCCTCTTCTTTTTTGACAGTATGGAACTCAGGGCTTGCTAGGCAAGTACTTTGTCACATGAGAACAATCCTAGCTTGGTCCCTTGATCTATACAATGAAAATGCCTCTTTGTTCTTCCCTGTCCTCATGTAACTTTTTTTTTTTTTTTGAAGATGAGTTCAACTGTCCTGTGTCTCCCGGTGCTGCCCCAAACAACAACATTGGGTAATTTTCTTTGTATAGCTCAGTGCCACATGTCGTAATCTGGCAGGTGCCATCGGAGGTGGAGAGAGTAGGTGGTGGGAGTGGACTCATAGGGTGGTTCAAAAATCTGGCTTGGTCACTTACTAGTTGGGCTAGTCTGAGCTAAAAGGACAATGTACATATTCACAAGTCTTCGAATCAGATTATGTGGGCTGAGGGGTTTGTGTCTGAAGTGTAGATCACCTGCCTAGGAAATGTGAGGCCCTGAGTTCATACCCTAGTATCACACACACAAAAAAAAAAAGAAAAAGAAAAAAAAATCTGGGGCTGGGAAGGTGGCTCAGTGGTAAAGTGGTTGCCTGCCATCTACCCTGAACAACAGGAACCAATATACAAGGACACGTGCACCTCCATGTTTATTGCAGCACTGTTCACAATAGCTAGGATATGGAAACAACCCAGATGCCCCACCACAGATGAATGGATCCAAAAATTGTGTTATCTATACACAATGGAATATTATGCAGCCATTAGAAATGACAAAATAATGGCATTTGCAGGGAAATGGATGGAGCTAGAAGGAATCATGTTGAGCGAGGTAAGCCAAGAGCGAAGAGACAAACGGTACATGGTCTCCCTGATAAGTGGATGCTAAATCCAAAATGGTAGGTGATACGACAAAACTAACAGGACTTAAGAAACAAAGAACTCCCACTCATCTGGTCGAACCACTACTAAATATCCCCATGCTGTTGATCACATGTATGGTGTATAACATGTGAACACTGTTATATGTTATAGACTGTGATAGACAATTTGCTCCAGGAAAGTTAGAATGAACTTGTGACTTTAAATGAGCATCATTATTCCACAATACTGTGAAATTCCAGAAATTATGTAATCACTTAATCACAATAATAATAATATAAAAAGAACCTCAGGGAAGGTAGGGAGGGAAGGGATGGTAGGGGGAAAACAATGGAGGGGGTAACAATGTTCAAGAGGAAGTGTACTCATTACCTCACTCATGTAACTGTAACACTCTGTATAGTATCTTTACTAAATAAATAAATAAATAAAGTGCTTGCCTGCCCTGGGTTCGATCCCTCAGTACCACATAAACAGAAAAAGCCAGAAGTGGCACTGTGGCTCAAGTGGTAGAGTGTTAGCCTTGAGCTGAAGAACAGGGACGGCGCCTGGGCCCAGAGTTCAAGCCCCACAACCAAAAAAAAAAAAAAAAATCTAGAATATCAGACACTAGTGGCTCACACCTATAATCCTAGCTACTCTGTAGGTTGAGATCTGAAAATCACAGTTCAAAGCTAGCTTGGGGGAGGGATGGGGGGAGGGAGAATTCCTCTATCTTCAATTGACCAAGAAAAAAAGCTGGACTGGAGTTGTGGTTCAAGTTGTAGAGCATTACTGTGAGAGATTGTGAACCCTTGAATTCAAACCCTAGTACCAGCATACACCATACACACGCGCACACACACTCACACACACACACACACAAAATAAGTTAGATCCTAGATTATATATGTAAAGCCATTTGTGCATTGAGTTACATGTGAAGAAACCCTTTTATGACTTTCTCCACACACACAGCAGCTTAGCCCCTGAGAAAGTCAAAGGCTTTAAAGAAACCAGAGAAGTACTTACAGCGTTCAGCCGAAGCCCATCTTGCAGATGGAGACTGGAAGCCTTCATTTTCTAGCCAACATAACACATCCATGTCACATATTCCACACACACCTCCTCCTCTTGACATTCTAGCAGGAAGGATTGAGGCCGGTACCCAAGAGAGCTGTTTCTTCTTGTCACGCAGGAACAGATGCTGAAATCCCAGGACAGACAGCCTAGACTAGCAGCAGCAGGAGGGTGACTCACAGGAAACAGGAATGGCCTTCCCTCAAAGATACACTGCAAGCCACAAAAGCATCCTATTGGAATCACCGGTCCCCTGGAGCTCCAAAGGAACAACAATCCTGAGTGCAGCAGAGGCACAAATTCTAGGACTAGAGATGCCCAGTTCCTCATCCCCACCCCCAGCCCCCAACTCCAACACCCTGAAGAGAGCCAAGGCCAGAGAAAGCCAAAGGCTGTGGCTTTTGCTATTGAGGTGGGGGTCTCATTATGGAACCCAGGCTGACTTCACACTCAAAAGCCTCCTCCTCAGCCTCCTGAAGAGTGAGATTAGAGACATGTGCTACATTACTCGGCTAGCTGCCCAGGCAGGCTGCCCCTCAGTCAATTCTCTACGGCTGTACCTGTGTTTCTCCTGTGTTGCCAACATTGTGGTTGACAGTGTCCCAAACTCCCACACTCTTAGTCCTCTTGCAAGGAGAAGAAGGAATTGGTAGTCTCTGTTGAGAGAACATCTCTTCTTTAGGAGGCTGAACTTAAGGGCTCTAAATTTACTCATCCCTGTACTTAATATGTAAAGAGATCCTGGTGATTATAAGAATAGCAACAGGGCTGGAAAAGTGGCTCAGTGGTAGAGTGCTTGCCTTGCATGTGTGAGGCCTTCGGTTCGATTCCTCAACACCACATAAACAGAAAAAGCTGGAAGTAGCCCTGTGGCTCAAGTAGTAGAGCTCTAGCCTTCCTTGAGCTGAAGAGCTGAGGGACAGCGCGCCCAGGCCCAGAGTTCAGGCCCCACA
The DNA here is from genome assembly GCF_000151885.1 of Dipodomys ordii. NCBI lineage: Eukaryota > Metazoa > Chordata > Mammalia > Rodentia > Heteromyidae > Dipodomys > Dipodomys ordii. The sequence goes on from NW_012267223.1 coordinate 19,224,832, forward strand.
ACTGACAAAAAAAAAAAAAAAGAATAGCAACAGGGCTGGGAAGGTGGCTCAGTGGTAGAGTGCTTGCCTCACATGCATGAGGCCCTGAGTTCAATTCCTCAGCACCACATAAACAGAAAAGCCAGAAATGGCACTGTGGCTCAAGTGGTAGAGCGTTAGCCTTGGGCTGATGTGCTGGTGAAATTTGTGGTTCCTAAGCCTCCTTTCTAGCCTCTTTGTGTGTATATGTGTGTGTGTACGCCAGTGCTGGGGCTTGAACTTGTTAGGATCCTTCCTGGCCATCCCAGGGGACCACATGGAGGCAGGCATGCACAGGAGAAAGATTATTATAAGTTTTTTTTTTATGTTTTTAATTTTTTTTTTGTCAGTCGTGGGGCTTGAACTCTGGGC
>NW_012267223.1:19225271-19230744 GCF_000151885.1 Dipodomys ordii
GTTGGAGATAGTAGTCTCATGGACTTTCCTGCCTGGGCTAGCTTTGAACCATGATCATCAGATCTCAGCCTCATGAGTAGCTAGGATTACAGGCGTGAACTACCAGCTCACGGCTTCCCAGAGTTTTTTTTGCTCAAGGCTGCTGTTTTACCACTTGAGCCACAGTGACACTTTTGGATTTTTCTGTGATTTAATTGGAGATAAGAGTCTCACAGACATTCCTGCCCCTGATGGCTTTGAACCATGATCCTCAGATCTCAGTCTCCGGAGTAGCTAGGATTATAGATGTGAGCTACCAGCACCCAGCTAACAGCTAACAGGGTTTGTTGTTGTTGTTGTTTTGTTTTTGTTTTTTTGTCAGTCATGGGGCTTGAACTGTGGGCTTGGGCACTATTCCTCAGTTCTTCAGCTCAAGGCGAATGCTCTACCGCTTGAGCTACAATGCCACTTCTGGTTTTCTAGTGGTTTATTGGAGATAAGAGTCTCACAGATGGGGCTGGGAAGGTGGCTCAGTGGTAGAGCGCTTGCCTTGCATGCCAGAGGCCCTGGGTTCGATTCCTCAGCACCACGTAAAACAGAAAGAGCCAGAAGTGGTGCTGTGGCTCAAGTGGTAGAGCGCTAGCGTTGAGCTGAAGAGCTGAGGGACAGCGCCCAGGCCCAGAGTTCAGGCCCCACGACCGGACCCAAAAAAAAAAAAAGAGTCTCACAGACTTTCTTGCCCAGCTGGCTTTGAACCGTGATCCTCAGATCTCAGCCTCCTGAAAAACTAAGATTACAGGCATGAGCTGCTGGTGCACGACTTAACAGTTTTTATTTAATGGAGATAACATACTAGGAGTGGTTTTCTTTTGATACACATAAAACAATTGTAAGTCATGGCACAGTGAAATAAAAGCTAGACGATCCTTTATGGGCAGTCAGGAAATTTTAGTGCTACCAAAACTGTTTTAGAGAATTCCACTGGGCTTTCCATACTCATATGACTTGCTTGCTCAGTTTGATGCTCTCCCACTTGAACCATCCCTCCAGCCCTGCTTTTTGCTGATTATTTTTGGAGATAGATTCTTTGGGACTTTTTTTTTTTTTTTGGCCTAGGCTGGCTGGAAACAGCAATCCTCCAGATCTCAAGGGTAGCTAGGATTACAGGCCTGAGCCACCAGCCCCAGCTTTTCTACTTGGTCACATTTTTAATAACTCAGAAGAGTCTCAGAATAGCAGTTACTATCTCTGTCACTTTCCCGCCCAAGTCCTGGGTAAGGAGAGAATGGCAAAGCACTGAAAAAGGAGGGCCTCGTGTTTATGAAAGGATGAGAGGCGGGGAGAAATCTTTTGGTTTTGCTATGTTCTGTTCTGTCTTTTGAAAGACTTCTTCCTTTCTTTTTTCTTTGTTGTTGTTGCTGCTGCTGTTTTTAGATAGGGTCTTCTGTGTAATCCACGCTGGCTTCAGGCTCTGGATTGACCCCCATGCCACAGCCTCCAGAGTGACGGGATTACAGGCATATGCCCTCACACCCAGCTTTGTTCGTTTCTCTTACTTCCCAATTTCAAGAACAGTATATAACATGTATAATAATTATATGAATGTAAAGTGAGAGAGATAGACCAGGTGCTGTTTTATTAGGTTAAGTAATGACTGCAGTGGTTGTAGCTTAATGGTAGAACAGACATGTGTTTTATGTGTTCAAGAACCTTAGTTTGGGGGCTGGGAAGGTGGCTCAGTGGTAGAGCGCTTGCCTTGCATGCATGAGGCCCTGGGTTCGATTCCTCAGCACCACATAAGCAAAAAGCCAGAAATGGCACTGTGGCTCAAGTGGTAGAGCGTTAGCCTTGGGCTGATGTGCTGGTGAAATTTGTGGTTCCTAAGCCTCCTTTCTAGCCTCTTTGTGTGTATATGTGTGTGTGTACGCCAGTGCTGGGGCTTGAACTTGTTAGGATCCTTCCTGGCCATCCCAGGGGACCACATGGAGGCAGGCATGCACAGGAGAAAGATTATTATAAGTTTTTTTTTTATGTTTTTAATTTTTTTTTTGTCAGTCGTGGGGCTTGAACTGTGGGCCTGGGCACTGTCCCAGTGCTCTTCAGCTCAAGGCGACCTCTCTACCACTTGAGCCACAGCGCCACTTCCGGTTTTCAAGTGGTTTATTGGAGATAAGAGTCTCACAGACTTTCCTGCCTGGGCTGGCTTTGAACCTCGATCCTCAGATCTCAGCCTCCTGAGTAGCTAGGATTATAGCTTTCAGCCACCGGCACCTGGCTAAGGTTTTTTTTAGAGGGGTCACATCTCCCTAGGGAGAGGGAGAAATATGGCGTCTGCCCCTATCCAGGTGGGTAGCTCTGGGGCTAGTGGTGAGGTCTGAGTGCAGGCAGGTCTGGGTGGAGAGAGGGGGTAGCCAGGCATACAGTGAGAATCCTAGGGCAGGGAGGAGCTCAGGTCTGGGTGGAGCTGAGGACTGGAGGTGGGGATAATGCTAACAGAACTCAGGGCCTCCTTGGTAACCCTTAGCTTTTTCCTTAAGGCTAGCACTCTACCACTTGAGCCATACCTCAACTTCTTGCTTTTGGGTGGTTAGCAGGAAATAGGCTTTCCTTCTCTTTCTTTCTTCCTTCCTTCCCTCCCTCCTTCCCTTCTTTCCTTCTCTTCCCCCACCCTTTCTCCCTGAGCTTTTTTTTGGCACTCTACCATTTGAGCCACAGCTCCACTTGCAGCTTTTTTGGTGCTTAATTGGAGATAAGAGTCTCACAAGCTGGGTGCTTGTGACTCACGCCTGTAATCCTAGCTATTCAGGAGGCTGAGATCTCCCAGGCAGGAAAGTCTGTGAGTCTTTTTTTTTTTTTTTTCACAGTCCTGGGCCTTGAACTCTGGGCCTGAGTGCTGTCCCTAAGCTCCATTTGTTCAAGGCTAGCACTCTACCACCTGAGCTTTCAGCTTTTTCTGTGATTAATTGGAGATCAGAGTCTCACAGACTTTCTTGCCCAGGCTGGCTTTGAACCACAATCCTCAGCTCTCAGCCTCCTGAATTGCTAGGATTACAGGTATGAGCTACTGGCATTCATTATATTTCTTTTTTTTTCTTTCTTTCTTCCTTTTTTTTTTGTTGGTCGTAGGTTTGAACTCTGGGCCTGGGTGTTGTCCCTCAGCTCTTCAGCTCAAGGCTAGCACTCTAACACTTGAGCCACAACACCACTTCTAGTTTTCTGGTGGTTAAGAGTCTCATGGACTTTCTTTCCTGGGCTGGCTTTGAACCATGATCCGCAGATCTCAGCCTCCTTGTTAGCTAGGATTACAGGTATGAGCTACCAGCGTCCAGCTCCTTTATTTTTTTGGGGGGAGGGTGTCAGTCATGGGGCTTGAACTCTGGGCCTGGGCCCAGCCCTTCCCCTAGAGACTCTTATCTCCAATTAACCACCAGAAAATGCGAAGTGGCTCCGTGGCTCAAAACTGTAGAGCACTTGCGTTGAACAAAAAGAACCCAGGGACTGGGCTGGGAAGGTGGCTCAGTGGTAGAGCTCTTGCCTTGCATGCTCGAGGCCCTGGGTTCGATTCCTCAGCACCACATAAACAAAAAGAAAAAAGCCAGAAGTGGCGCTATGGCTCAAGTGGTAGAGCGCTAACCTTGAGCTGAAGAGCTGAGGGACAGTGCCCAGGCCCAGAGTTCAGGCCTCACGACCAGACCAAAAAAAAAAAGAACCCAGGGACAGTGCCCAGGTCCTGAGTTCAAGCGCCACAATCGGGGAAAAAAAAAAAAAAGAATGTCCTGGATTTTTCTGCCCAGGCTAACTTTGAACCAAGACCCTCAGATCTCAGCCTCCAGAGTAGCTAGGATTACAAGTATGAGCCACTGGTGCATAGCCAGTCTTCTTTCTTCCTTTCTTTCTTTCTTTTTTTTTTGGTTGGTTGTGGGGCTTGAACTCTGGGCTTGGGCACTGTTCCTGGGCTCTTCAGCTCAAGGCAAGCGCTCTACTGCTTGAGCCACAGCGCCACTTCCAGTTTTCTAGTGGTTTATTGGAGATAAGAGTCTCACGGACTTTCCTGCCCGAGCTGGCTTTGAACCGTGATCCTCAGATCTCAGCCTCCTGAGTAGCTAGGATTACAGTCGTGTGAGCCACTGGCACCCAGTCTTCTTTCTTGACCCCAGCCCTAAGGCCCTCCCACTGCCTTTGCATGTACTTCCTGCCTGACTAATTGCTCTCTCCGTAGTCCCATGAAGCCACCCCAGTTCTCTTAGGCCCTTCTCTTCCCAGATCTTCTCTGTTCCTTCTTAGGGAGGCTCTCTCCCTAAGTGGGTAATACATAGCCAGCAGAGGCGGAGAAATGCCCATGGGAGATTTGCAGCACTGTCCTTGTATATATGAGTTAAATTGGACTGGCTCACAAAAACATTAAAGCATTAAAAGAAGTCATTTTTTAACATATCTAGGCATATCTAGAATATAAACAAGAAATGTCCAAGTACTGGCTTCCTCCAACACATACAAACAGACACACACACAGTACCAAAGTTTTGGTTGTGGGCACTATAACTGATACCCTGCAAGGAAGACACAGGGGTACCTTCTAAGTCATCATAGTCCCTCAAATGTCTAGCTTACTTTTTGTTCAAGGTTGTCTTTTTTTTTTTTTTTGCCAGTCCTGGGGCTTGAACTCAAGGCCTGAGCACTGTCTCTGAGCTTCTTTTGCTCAAGGCTAGCACTCTACCACTTGAGCCACAGTGCCACTTCTGGCTTTTTCTGTGGATGTGGTGCTGAGGAATGGAACCCAGGGCTTTGTGCATGCTAGGCAAGCACTCCACCGCTAAGCCACATCCCCAGCCCAAGGTTTTCTTTCATTCTAAATATTTTTTATTATTGTTATTCTAAAGGTGTTGTACAGAGGGGTGACAGTTACATAAATCAGGTAAGGAATACATTTCTTTTTGGACAATGACACCCCTTCTCTTGCTCTCTCCCAGTTTTTCAAGGTTGTTTTTCTTGAAGGCTTTCTCAGACATCAGCAAAAAGAACATTCTACCTTGCCTCTCCCTGAGCCTTCACTATGTGCTCTCTCTCTCTCTCTCTCTGTCCCTGTCTGTCTGTCTGTCAGTCTCTCTTTGTGCAGGTTTTGGGGCTTGAATTCCCTGATTTTTTTTTGCGCAAGATTAGGGCTCTATCACTTAAGCCACAGTTTTACTTCCAGCTCTCTCCCCCCCCCCTCTCCCCCCACTCGGTTAATTGGAGAGAAAAGTCTCACGGATTTTCCTGCCCAGGCTGGCTTCGAACCCTCATCCTCAGATGACGGCCGCTTGGGCGGCTAGGATTACAGGAGTGAGCACTGGTGTCCAGCTCCACCTGTGGGACTCTAGGGAGCAGCAAGGAGGAGAGGAGGAAAGGAGAGAGGAGAGAGAGGGAGGGAGAGAGGGAGAAAGGAGGAAGGGGAGGCAGAGAGGAGCGGGAGAGGGAGCGAGGGACCGGAGGGGAGGCCGCGGGGCGGGGCGGG
>NW_012267223.1:19230976-19244628 GCF_000151885.1 Dipodomys ordii
GTGGCGCCGGCAGTGGGAAACTTTGTGCCACCACTGCCCGGGCCCCGGGGCTGGGAGAAAAAGTTGGTCCCCGTGGGGACGGGCGAGGAGGCCTGGTGCCCCGGGCGCGGGCTGGGAAGTTCTGCAGGAGCTGGAGCAGTGATGAGGGGGGGGGGGAGGAGGGAGGGGGATTCCTCTGGGAAGGGTGAGGGGTGGAGAGTCGGCGGCGGGACCAAGCCCAGGTCTTTCCCCCACCTTAACCCCCCTCCCCCGGGCTGATGGCCCTGCTTCTTCTGGACGGCCGAGGCTCAGCTGCAGTCCCCCCGGCCCAGGTTCTGTGATACACTCCGACTCGGGCTCTGGAGCAGTCAGTGCATGACAGAACTTGGGCCCGGTAGGACTTTCTGCACCCAGAGGACCCAGCACCCACCCCGGGGCCTGCAGTGGACCCGTCTGCCTGGGAGTGGAGTGGGCTTGGAAGTTGGTCCCCTATGTGGCAAAGGGTGTGGGCCCCAAGCAGCTGTGGATTTGGGACTGGGGTGACCTGAACGAGCTCTCCTTCCTTCCCAACCCTGTTGTCAGTTGCAGGAACCTTCCCTCTACACCATCAAGGCTGTCTTCATCCTAGATCATGATGGGCACCGCCTCCTGGCCAAGGTAATTCCCCATCCCTGCAGATACAAGACACACAGCCCCAAGAACGGCGCCCAGCCGGCTGCCCAGCCGCAGGAGAGACTGGCTTCTGGGATGCTGAGCAGCCTGGCTCAGCTGGAGCCTGGCGGTGGGAAGCTTCAGGACTTGAACTCAGGGCCTGGGCCCTCTCCTTGAGCTGTGTTTGCTCAAGGCTAGCACTCTACCTGCACCACTTCTGGCTTTTTCTGTGTATGTGGTACTAAGGAATCGAACTCTGGGCTTCATGCATGCTAGGTGAGCACTCTACCACTAAGCCACATTTCCAGCCTGACCTCTACTTTTGTATTGCAGCTTCATAAACACAGAGGACTTAGGGGAAGGATTTATAACCACATAAGACTTGAGAAACCATATAATTAATCCAACTCCCTAATTTCCCAGATGCAGAAAATGAGGTGGAGAGAAGCCAAGTGAATAATCTGTGCCTAATGTCATAGATCCAAACTTAAGGTTTTACCAGTGCTAGGGAAGGAAATCAGGGCCTTGGACATGGTGGGCAAGTATTCTACCAATGACCTATGTCCCCAAGCCTTCTTTCTTTTCAGAATTTCCACTCTGCATCTCAGTTTGGCCTTGATCTCTCAATACTCCTGCCTCCAAAGGTGCTGGGGTTACAAATGTATGGCACCATGCCCGGCTCAAACTCAGGGTTTTGATTTGAAGCCCAGGGTAGCTTTCATTGGATTTCATTCCTGTTATCTGGTATCTATCCTAGTGAACATGCCCTTGGTAAACTAAGCTAAGATAATCCAAAACTAAATTTCTACTGTGGACACAATTTACCATAGCTATGCTCTATTACAGCATCTAAATTCGCTAGGAAATGCATTTGGGGGAGGATGGAACGTCTTTATAACAGCCAAATGAGCTTGCTTACCATGGCAAGGGCAAGTGAGGAAACTGCTGATTTGCCTATAGATTACTAAATAGCAAATCTGTAGCTAGAAAGTTGAGAGCTGAGGTAAACATACCTTACCCTAGTAGATAGCCATAGGTAGATCAGTAGTGCCAGAACCTCCAGAGGCCTTCTCTCAAGTTACAGATTAAGAAAACTTTCAGCTGGGTGCTGGTAGCTCATGCCTGTAATTCTAGCTCCTCAGGAGCCTGAGATCTGAGGATCATGGTTCAAGCAGGAAGAGTCCATGAGACTCTTATCTCCAATAAACCACTCAGAAAACTTGAAGTGGCTTAAGTGGTAGAGCGCTAGCCTTGAGCTGAGGGACAGAGCCCAGGCCTAGAGTTCAACTGAAAAGAAAATGTTTCAGCTGGACACTCATGTCTCCTGCCTGTAATCCTAACTACTTAGGAGGCTAAGACTGGAGGATTGTGGTTTAAAGCTAGCCCAGGCAGGAAAGTCCTATGAGAGTGTTATTTCCAATTAACCACCAGAAAACCAGTGCTCAAAGTGATAGAGCACTAACCTTTGACAAAAAAAGAGCTCAGGAAAAAAAAAAAAAAAAAAAGAGCTCAGGGACAGCACCCAGTCCCCACTCAGACAAAATTAAAGAAAAGGAAAAAAAAAATCAAGGGGCTCGAAAACCAACTCCATTATTTCCCCACTTTTTTTGGGGGGGGCAGTCCAGTCATGGGGCCTGAACTCTGGGCCTGGGTGCTGTCCCTCAGCTCTTCAGCTCAAGGCTAACGCTCTACCACTTGAGCCACAGCGCCACTTCCGGCTTCTTTTTTTCTGCTTATGTGGTGCTGAGGAATCGAACCCAGGGCCTTGAGCATGCAAGGCAAGAATTCTACCCCTGAGCCACCTTCCCAGTCCTATGTCCCCACTTTTGTCTGACTATCTTGGCTTAGAATTTGTAGCATCAGAATAGCATCAGGGCTTGGCCAGTACCCACTGTTTCCTGCCACCCCTCAACCTCCTGGAAGAACTAGGCTTTGAGGAATGGCTTCTGTCTCTTCTTGTCTTCCTCACAGTATTATGATGACATGTTCCCTTCCATAAAAGAGCAGATGAACTTTGAGAAAAATGTCTTCAACAAGACCAGCCGGACAGAGAGTAAGTCTCCACCTCTTTCTGCACTAGAACTTGGAGTCAGCCCCCAGCATCTGTCATCTTCTCCATCTGGACACATCTGTCCCCATGGCCATCCACACCCACACGCCATCCTTCCCTTCTGAGGCTCTTTGTCTTCTTCACAGCTGTTTTCCACTGACTTTGTCAGGAGACCTTCATGGCCATCTTGCTCTCCTCCCACCTCAGCACAAGCCAACCCTGTCCTGACTAAGAAGGCCAACTATTTTGTGACTCTCACTAGTTTCTGGGTCCCTGAGTACTGCCTATGGCAGAGAATGGGCCAGAGGTCAGCCCTGAACTGTGTTCATTGACTCCTCCAGCAGGAGGAGGCCTACCCCTAGAGCCAGGGGTAGGAGCAAGAACACAGAATGACTGGTCTGTCAAGGGTTCCTGGAGAGGGTTGCATGACAGGCGGTGGCTGAGGCCAGACGTGAGAACTCCTCTGTTTCTAGGTGAGATCGCATTTTTCGGGGGCACAACGGTTGTCTACAAGAGCAGCATTGACCTCTTCCTGTATGTGGTGGGCTCCTCTCAGGAGAATGAGGTGAATTGGGGAGACGGGACTAATGTGGGGGGGGGCTCTCCTGGGAGAAAGAGTTGGAGTTTGAGGTGGAGATGGGGTCTGGAGGTTCATCACTGGTGCCTCTACTCTAGGCTCTGGGAGTGGGGAGGGTCCTTGTGATGGTAAAGGATCTTTTTTGGCCATCTGTGATGCCCCAATGGTTCCTTGGGAACCAGAAATAAAAGTCATTGCACCCTCTTCAGGAAGCCATTATTTTTTAAAATCAATCAATCAATTAATTAATTTTTGCTCATGGGGCTGGAACTCTGGGTCTGGGTGCTGTCCCTGAGCTCTTCAGCTCAAGGCGAGCGCTCTACCACTTGAGCCACAGTACCACTTCTGGCTTTTTCTGCTTATGTGGTGCTGAGGATTTGAGCGCAGGGCCTCATGCATGCTAGGCAAACACTCTACCATTGAGCCATCTTCCCAGCTCAGTAGCTATTGATTCTTTTTTGATGTTGTTGTTGTTTGTTGTGGGACTTGAACTCTGGGCCTGGGTGCTGTCTGTGTGCTCTTTAGCTCAAGGCGAGCACTCTACCGCTTGAGCCATAGCACCACTTCCAGTTTTCTAGTGGTTTATTGGAGTCTCACAGACTTTCCTGCCAGGCTGGCTTTGAACCATGATCCTTAGATCTCTGCCTCCTGAGTAGCTAGGATTACAGGCATGAGCCACTGGCGCCCGGCTCAGCTATTGATTTTTTTTAATATTTTATTGTAAAGATACTATACAGAGGGTTACAGTTACATGAGCAAGGTAATGAGTACACTTCCTATTGAGCATTGTTACCCCCTCCATTGTTTTCACCCTACCATCCAGCTATTGATTCTTAACCAGAGGGGGAGAGACTCTGTCCTCAGCCAGAGCTGGGAAAGTTCCCTCTCTGGTTGAAAGCGTGTTTGGCTTCTAGTCCCAGTTCCCTCTGACAAGGGAGGACCCCCCCCCATGGTCCACATGGGTGGGCTCTTTGTTCATCTGAATTTCAGTTCTTTTCTTTTCCTTCTCCCACACCGGCCTTCCCCAGCTGATGCTCATGTCTGTTCTCACCTGCCTGTTTGAGTCTCTGAGTCACATGTTAAGGTAAGAGAATTTTCTGACTCCCAAGACCCAGGCTTCAGGCCTTGGTCATCCCAGAGACAGAGTTTTCCCACATTCTTCCTGAAATCTCCACAAGCCCCAACTGGAACCAGAGCACCCTCCTCCAAAGCCCCTGTCCTTCACTTAGCTTCTGTGTGACAACCACGTCAAGGTGGCACACAGCACATAAATAATTAGTGTGTGTGTGTGTGTGCACGCGCATGCACACCAGTAGTAGGGTTTGACCTCAGGGCCTGGGCACTGTTCCTGAGCTTTTTGCTCAAAGCTAGCACTTACCAATTGACCTACAGCTCCACATCTGGATTTTTGGTGGACAGTTGGAGATAAGGGTCTCATGGACTTTGCTGCCAGGCTGGCTTTAACCCTCAGTCCTCAGATCTCATCCTCCTAAGTAGCTAGGATCACAGGTGTGAGCTACCAGTCCTGACATAATCATGTCTTCAGACATAGTTACCTGTGGTCACATTATTACTATCATAACAGTTGCAAACTCATGGTTTTGGTTTTTGGAGGGAATGGGGGATCAGATCCTTATATAGCTCAGGATGGCCTTGAGCTCACAATCAACCATTTTGAGTAGTGTGTGGTTTTCCTTATATCCTCCCTTTATTATCTGTTCTCTATTCCAGTGAACATAGCCTGGGAAAAAGCAGTCTAGGCTAATCCTAGACCTGTCCTGTGTTCAGGAGGCCTGTGCTAGCCTCTACCCTTACTTCCCTTTGCCCTCTCCTTCCCCAGTCCTTGGGAAGGGTGGTAGTAAAGCAGTCTCGGCCAACAGGGATTCTGCCTCACCTAGACAGGACTTGGTTCTTCCTGGTCTTGGGGAGGCTCAGGAGCTTATCTGCCTTCAGGAAGAATGTGGAGAAGCGCTGGTTGCTGGAAAACATGGATGGAGCCTTCTTGGTGCTGGACGAGATTGTGGATGGAGGGTAAGGAGGGGATGGGGAGAAGAGGGGCTGGTCAGAGATACTTAGAGCCGAGGGCACCTTTGTGAGTGGAGTCAAAATAGCTTCTAGTACATTGTGCCAAATCTCCTTCCTAACCCCACCTCACAGTGTGTGTGTGTGTGTGTGTGTGTGTGTGTATGCGCGCCAGCACTGGGGCTTGATCTCAGGGCCTGTGTTCTGTCCCTTACCTCTTTTTTTTTTTTTGCTCAAGGTTGGCACTCAACCACTTGAGCCACACCTCTGCTTCTGACTTTTGGGTGGTGAATTGGGGATAAGAACCTCACTGACTCTCCTGCCCCAGGCTGGCTTTGAGCTGTGATCTTCAGATCTCAGCTTTCTGAGTAGCTAGGTATCAAACCACGGGGCACCTGAGCTGCTCCACAGTGGCCCACAGTGTGATGTGGGGAAGCAGCAGAGCTCAGGGCCCGCTGTGGTGAGGTAGGGCCCTCAGGGGGAAGGTTTCCCTGGAGGGAGATCCTACAGCATAAATTGAAGGGGGCGTGGGTGCGCTGGGAGAGGAAGCAGGGGTTGGGTCCTGTCACCAATTGTTTCTGTGATTTTTTTCCCTCTCCTCTTGTAGTGTGATTCTAGAGAGTGATCCCCAACAAGTGATCCAGAAAATAAATTTTAGGGTAAGTCTTCCTGTGCCCTCACCATTCCCATCTCCTCCAGGTTTCCTGTCCATCCCATCCTCCCTGCCCACTCTGTCCACCCTGAACACAGACTCAGCTGTCTCAGCCTTGAGATGGGGCACTTGGGTGGTGTGGATAGAATCTCCCTGTCTGGGGGCTGGGAAGGTGGCTCAGTGGTAGAGCGCTTGCCTTGCATGCATGAGGCCCTGGGTTCGATTCCTCAGCACCACATAAACAGATAAAGCTGGAAGTGGGCACTGTGGCTCAAGTGGTAGGGTGCTAGCCTTGAGCTGAAGAGCTGAGGGACAGCGCCCAGGCCCAGAGTTCAGGCCCCACAACCGGACCACCACCCCCCCAAAAAAAAGAATCTCCCTGTCTGGTTCGGTCCTCTTATATCTGGATGGTGCCTTTTTCTAACTCTATTCTGTGCCACCCCCTCTCCCTTCATGCATGTGGAAGGATCCCAGGATCACTAAGTGATGATCTAGATGCCGTTCTGGGTTGAGCTAACCTAAACCCCACACCCCTAAGCCCCACACACTGGCCTGAACCCACCTTTTGAATCTGTTTCCTCACAGGCAGATGATAGCAGCCTGACTGAACAGAGTGTGGCCCAGGTAGGTCTCCTGGACTCACCTTAACTAGAGAAAGAGATAAGAAGAGAGCTCGGGGCTGAGAATGTGGCTTAGGGGCAGAGTACATACCTAACATGAATGAAGCCCTGGGTTCGATTCCTCAGTACCACATAAACAGGAAAAAGCTAGAAGTGGTGCTATGGCTCAAGTGGTAGAGTGCTAGCCTTGAGCAAAAGAAGCTTAGGGACAGTGCCCAGGCCCTGAGTTCAAGCCCCAGGACTGGCAAAAATATAAAGAAGGGGAAGGAGATAAAAAGAGCACTGTCTAGAGATAACCAAGTGTCTGAGAAATCAGGGGTCTGGGAGAGAGGAAGTGAGTCCTTAATAAACCATGGCTCCGACAGTCACTGGAGGTGGGGATTTGGGTGCTGATGGATGGGCGAGTGGTTGAGTGGGAGTGGGTGATTACCCCCTCACTTGAAGTCCTGGCCACGTCTAGTTGGATTGAATCTGAAATGAACTTCCTACCCTGGAGAAAGGTGGGTCACGTGTCCCCCAAAGCTTCTTCTAACCTAGAAAGATACCAGTGCATTTGACTCAGCCAGATGCTGGTGGCTCAGACCTGTCATCCTAGCTACTCAGGAGACTGAGATCTGAGGGTCATGGTTCAAAGCCAGAACAGGCCGAAAAATCTGAGACTCTTATCTCCATTTAACTAGCAAAAAGCCAGTAGCTCAAGTAGTAGGGTGACAACTTTTGAATGAAAAAGCTAAGCAAGATCACAAGGCCCTGAGTTCAAGCCCCAGTACTGGTATAGAAAAAGAAAATTGCCTCCATACTCCTGCCCTCCACTTTAGGGTTCATGGTGGGATTGTTAAGGGTCTCCCCAGCCCATGATAGTTCTGACTTTCCTACACACCATTTGCTGCTTGTGCCTTAGTGACCTGGCTGTGGAAAAGTTGGCCTCTGCCACGCTTCTGTTCCTGTGGAAAGGCCGGAAGTGGGGGGTACTGGCTCTGTGGCTAGATTGCCTCCCCATGAACAAACCACCTGCTATTCAAGCCAAACTACCCAGCTTTCTGTCCCATGGCATGTCCGTCTCAGCACACTAATCCTGCGTCTGTGGAGGGAGCATCATTCCCTGATACTAACCACTCCTCTCAGTATGATCCTGCTGAAATGGGCCTGTGCCATCTGGTGGGGAGCCCTGGGCATGGCACCATGCTCCCACTCTCTGCTTCTCCAAGCCCTGCTGGAGTGAAGGTAGTCACATGACAGTTTTCAGGGCCCAAAGAAGTTGAGGAGTAAAGAACAGAGCAGATAAGAACACAAGTACTAGGACAGGTGGGGTAGCATATGCCTATAATCTCAGATACTTGGGACTGAGACAGGGGGATGGAAAGTTTGATGTCCACAGAGACTATATAGTAAATTAAGGACAGCCTGGACAACTTAGAAAGCTACTGTCTCAGTTGGGTGCCAGCGGTTCATCCCTGTAATCTTAGCTACTCAGGAGGCTGAGATCTGAGGATTGCAGTTCAAAGCCAGCCCAGGCAAGAAGAACCATAACACTCTTATTGCCAATTAACCACCAGAAAACCAGAAGTGGTGCTGTGGCTCAAGTGGTAGAGCACTTGCCTTGAGCTGAAGAGCTCAGGGCCAGCTGCCCAGGCCCAGAGATCAAGCCTCATGACAAAAAAAAAAGCTGAGGATGTGGCTCAGGAGCAGAATGCTTGACCAAGATGCACAGACCCAGGGTTCAATCCTAGAACGGTCAGGCTCTCATGAGAGTCATCTTGTCAGGGAACATCTTCCACCTAAAGCTGGGCAACCTAGCGTAAGTTACTTAGCCTCTCTGGGCCCTTCCTACTCCCACCACGGTAGCCTTGCTGAGATGGGCCTGTGCTGTCTAGTGGGGAGCCAGGATAGAGCCCTCATAGAGTTACTGTCAGAATTACATGAGCTAGTGGTGTGTGGAAGGATGCTAGCAAGTCATCTATGCTCAGGAAATAACCATTACTACTTATCCAAAGGGGTAAAGAGTGACGACATCACTTGTTTAGTGGAAGCTGAGGATGGGTTCCTATGGAAGTTAGATTCCCCTCTGGGAAATCCCCCCCCCCCACTGTCCCCAAAGATAGAAAAGGAGGATGCAGGAGGATAGGAAATGGGAGTGGCCCTGCTTTGTGAAGGAATGAGCTCTAATAGTTGAATGGACAATCTGAGACAGACACTGGGTACCCCCCCCACGGTGCATGGGCATCCTGTCTGCACAGTGGTACAGACTGGCTACACACCAGCTTGTGACAGGTTTCTTCACGGGATGTAGGAGAGCGCAGGTTCTGGCTGGCCACCCTTTGCCAGCTGTGCCACATCAGCAGTGGTTGGATGTTCTGCCAAAAACCAAAGCCAGAGCTGGGGGGTTGATGACATGCTAGGTGTCTAAACATAGGCAGAGTCCAACCTGGGCCCAGCCTTTGCCCAGACGTGGCAGTGTGGGCAGGAACTCCTACAGTATGGCATGCCATGGGGGAGGCTAGGGCCACCGACACACCCAGGGCTTCTAGAACACAGGAACCACAGCTGGGCAGGCTTGGGCCTGAAGTGGGAGCTGACGGTATCTCCCTGGCCCGCCCCTTTCAGCCCTGCGGTCTTCCCTATTTAAGGCAGACAGAGACTAGCTCCTGCCACCTAGTGGTCAGGGCTGGTAGGAGCACCTGGCCATCCTACAGATCTTCCTCGCTTCCAGTAAAGGCATTTGACATTCTCAATTTTCTCACTGCGTCCTCCCCCCACCCCCTCCCTACCTCAGGTTCTTCAGTCTGCCAAGGAACAGATTAAGTGGTCGTTACTGAAATGAAGGCTGTGGAGTCAAAGCTTCCTTTCCCCATCCTGGCAAAAGCTTCCTGAAGACCCCAAGGGAGAGGAGAAACCCCTCTGCCTTCCCAGGCGCCTCCCAGAACGGATCCCTGGGGTTTCAGGCCAGGGATGCTGGGAAACCAAGGTTGGTCTGGCTCTGTTTCTGCTCAGAGCCCTGGCTTGCCCCTGAGGCCATGGGAACACAGCTAAGCCGTCTGCACCCAGACTTTCAGAGTTCCTGGGCCATGGCCCTAATAAACCTGCTTCTCTCTGCCAAAGTCTCCTTTCCTGGCCTGGGAAGTGGAGGGGGGGGGGTGCAGAAGGGGTGGAGATTGGCTCTTTTATTTTTTAATTTAAAAAACCTTTTTTTTGCTGGTGGTGGGCTTGAACTCTGGGCCTGGGCGCTGTCGCTCAGCTCTTCAGCTCAAGGCTGGCCCTCTACCACTTGAGCCACAGCACCACTTCTGGCTCTTTCTGTTTTACGTGGTGCTGAGGAATCGAACCCAGGGCCTCATGCATGCGAGGCAAGCGCTCTACCACTGAGCCACCTTCCCAGCCCATGGATTGGCTTTCTCCTCTTCAGGACACTCAGTGTGGGAAGGGGTAAACCTGTGTGTGATTGGGAAGAGGACAGTGATACCCAAAAGTTCCACCTGTGGTGGGGAGGGCTGGTATGGAATAACGGTGACAGGAGGGACACCTATTTCCAGGAAAAGGCAAGCAAAAGCGGATACCCCGGTTGTGTGTGTTCGGGACGGCTGGGCGGGGGACTCCTTGAGTCATGTTTTCCATTCCTAGGCTCCAGAAGCGAAGGGAGCAAGGCTTGCACTACAACCTCGCTGGCAGGGACCGCCGTAGCTGTTTTTCTTGGCATGCTTGGAGTCACGGATTCCTCTTGGCAATGTACCCCAAGCACGCGAGCCCTGCAAGCCTGCAGGCTCTGCCCAGATGCTGGGGACGGGGGAGGGGGAGGGCGTCCAGAGGCATCGGCCGCGTCCCCAGTGCGTGTATCCAGTGCCCTGGGGTCGGGAGGGATGGCAGGTCCTGAAGGGGACAGGGGCACAAAGAGGGGTCCTGAGACCAACCTGAAAGAGGAACCGTCTTTCTGAGCAATTCAACTACGCTTTTTCGGCTTCCATCCCAGAGCCTGCGCTTTCTCCCTGGAGGCTTCCTTTGACGCGTCCGCTTTTTGGGTCCCAGACACAGGTCTTCGTTTGCGAACGGAATCTGCTCGTTTTTGTCCCCCCACCCCGGCCGCCCGCCACGCCAACCTAGCCGTGCTGGGGCTCGGGTCCGCCGCCCGGCCTCGGCCCCGGCCCCGCCCCTCGCCGGCGCCCAGCGCAGAGGCGGCCCCGCCCCCAGGACAGCATCTGCGATCCTACAGCGCCATCTGCAGGGAGAGACGAGAACCGTGCACGCTTCTCCCAGTCCGTGACCTTGACCAGCTCCGCCTGCAGGGCGGGAACGACCCTCCCTCCTCCCCCTGACACCCCCTCCCCCTCCCCGCCGCCCAGCAGTGGTCCTAGCTGCTCTCCATCCAATACGCGTGACCGGTGCGGCAAGTTCTCCGCCAGCGTGGGCATAGGAATTTCCGCCCGCCCCTGCAGTTACGACCGAGGCGAGTCTGGAGTGTTCCTACGGGCGGGCTCTGTGGGTATTTATCATGGATCTGCCTGGTTCTGTAATAAGAAAAAGACAAAGATAATGGTAATGATAACTTGCAAGCGCTGTGCACATAACCCTTGGGCGAAGAGAGAGGTCCGGGAGGGGCGTGGAAAGCATGCACTTCAACTGTGCTGTTCAGAAGCCAGGGTGGCGACAGCAGAGGAAACATTCTCCCGAAATACTTGGGCAAACATGCGGTCACACCCAAGTGCTTGGCGGCTCCTCACCGTCCTCAGCGACCGCAAAGACGGGAGGGGCGAGTTGCTTCCTGGCAGCCCTGCCATTCCTGGCTTTGCAATTTGAATTATACAGGGACCAGGAATGGGGACAGGCAGAAGCCAGGGGCTTCCTTCAAAACTGGCTCTCCACGCCGGGCGCCCGGGGCTCACGCCTGTCGTCCTAGCTACACCGGAGGCTGAGATCTGAGGATCGCGGTTCGAAAGTCTGTGAGACTTGTGTTTCCACTACTCAGAAAAAGCTGGACGTGGCGTTGTGGCTCAAGTGCTAGAGCACTAGCCTTGAGCAAAAGAAGCTCAGGTTTAGCGCCAGGGGCCCAGAGTTCAAGCCCCAGGACCGTCAAAAAAAAAAAAAAACTAAAACAACAACACTGACTCTCCATGGTCCTGTCTCCATTTTCCCGAGGGGAACATCGAGGTTCTGGAAGCTTTAAGTATTTTTAGCAAATTCTGCAGAGCCAGGTTCTAAGGGGGGCACTATTGTTGGGGACATGCTCAGATCTGGGGGTGGGGGTGGGGGTGGGGGAATGAACCAGGGACCATGTCCGTGCCGTGAAGGCAACCAGAAAGATACCTGGCTCCTTGTGGTTAAAGGACCATAAGGCTGGTTATGGCCACGGCGGAGAGAGGGTAGCAAGGACACGGCTGTGCTGAATCACTGGAGGGCTTGGGGTGAGGGAAGGCTGGCGGGGAACCAGACCTTGCCAGCCCGAGACCCTGCTGGGGCTGGAGGGCTGCGACTCGCTGCGTCCCCGGCCCACTGTCACCGCGCGCAGGCCACGGAGCCGCCAGGGTTTCGGGCTTGGCCCACGGCCCAGAGCTCTGGGCGCTGGCACGGGCTTCCCCCCAGCGGGCCTCATTAACCAGGCCACGAGCCCGGAGCCGGCGGGCGCGGAGGACTGGGTTTCGGGAAGGGCGATCGGCGGCCCGCAATAGCAGGGCCTGACCTTCCCGGATCTTCCGATCAACCCCCAGGGCCCCTCCTCGGCTTTGCCTCTGGGTCCTTGAGGGTGACCCAAGTGTACTCCGTGGCGGCGGGAGGGGGGGATTTCCTCACTAGCTGAACTGGCAGCAGGACACATCCGAAACGGAGACACACACACACACACACACACCAGTATTCTAAGTCTAAATACAAGTTCCACGTGGGAACACTGAGGCCACGCCTCTAGGAAGAGAGGGTTCGTGGGACACACGTTGTAGAACCCGCCACTCTGAACCGCTTTATACTACCGGGAGACGGACCCTGCCCCCTCTCGGCCGCTGCGCGCCCCTTGCCTTCCTCCCATTGGCTAGCAGGAAAGCAGGGCCTGTGGGATTGGCTCATGTCCAGACAGTGATGGATGGCTCCCCACTGACTGGACAGCTACCGGGTGGGAGGAACGGGGTGGGAGGGGGTATCTTTGCACCGCTGCACTGATTGGTAGAGGCGGGGCCTGGCCTGGGAATGGGGTGGGAGAAGATCTGGAGCCACCTGGACGCTCCAACTTTCTGTGTGTTCAGCTACTCTATGATAGGAAATGGAGCTGTGTCTTAAGTGGTAGAGCACTATCCTTGAGCAAAAAGAAGCTCAGGGACAGTGTCTAGGCCCTGAGTTCAAGCCCCAGGACCGTCAAAGGAAGAAGAAGAAAAAAAAGATAGTGAAACTCTGTTCTACTCTGCTATATAGAGAGAAGGGGAGAGGAGACTTATTCTTTTAAGTTTGGATCCCAGTGTAGGCAATGGGCATAAATTACCCAGAACAAATTGAGTAGAACCCTGCTGGCCTCCCTTTCCTTCCAACCTAAGTCTCCTGCATTCAACCAACCATATTTGCTGTTGACTCAGATCATACAAATATTTGACTGTTTATCATGATCCAAGCACTGGGAAAAGAGAAATTGATTAGATGTTGTAGTAGGATTGCAGGTACTGTAAAACATTGAAAGAAGAGATGGAATTTGAGTGATATTCCAAAGTAGAAACACCTTTAAAAAGCAAGTAGTAGTTCAGTGGCACTAGCTCACGCCTGTAATACTAAACTACTCAGGCAGGAAAGTCCATGAAACTTTTATCTCCAGTTAAGCACCAAGAATCCATAAGTGGAGCTGTTGTTCAAGTGGTAGAGCACCAGTCTTCAGCAAAAAAGCTAAGAAACAGTGACCACACCTTGAGTTCAAGTCCTAGTACCCCCACCACACACACACACACGCATTATAGGTTGCTCTATATCTTCACCTGTGAGAATTCACAAAGCTTATACTTAATGTGTGTGCTCTTTCCTGCAGTAAAACTTTCTTTTCAATAAAAAGAGAAAGTTGGCTGGGAAGGTGGCTCAGTGGTAGAGTTCAGGCCCCATGGCCAAAAATAAAATTTTTAAAGAAAGTGAAAGTTAATCAAA
>NW_012267223.1:19244678-19248024 GCF_000151885.1 Dipodomys ordii
GAGAGGGTAGCAAGGACACGGCTGTGCTGAATCACTGGAGGGCTTGGGGTGAGGGAAGGCTGGCGGGGAACCAGACCTTGCCAGCCCGAGACCCTGCTGGGGCTGGAGGGCTGCGACTCGCTGCGTCCCCGGCCCACTGTCACCGCGCGCAGGCCACGGAGCCGCCAGGGTTTCGGGCTTGGCCCACGGCCCAGAGCTCTGGGCGCTGGCACGGGCTTCCCCCCAGCGGGCCTCATTAACCAGGCCACGAGCCCGGAGCCGGCGGGCGCGGAGGACTGGGTTTCGGGAAGGGCGATCGGCGGCCCGCAATAGCAGGGCCTGACCTTCCCGGATCTTCCGATCAACCCCCAGGGCCCCTCCTCGGCTTTGCCTCTGGGTCCTTGAGGGTGACCCAAGTGTACTCCGTGGCGGCGGGAGGGGGGGATTTCCTCACTAGCTGAACTGGCAGCAGGACACATCCGAAACGGAGACACACACACACACACACACACCAGTATTCTAAGTCTAAATACAAGTTCCACGTGGGAACACTGAGGCCACGCCTCTAGGAAGAGAGGGTTCGTGGGACACACGTTGTAGAACCCGCCACTCTGAACCGCTTTATACTACCGGGAGACGGACCCTGCCCCCTCTCGGCCGCTGCGCGCCCCTTGCCTTCCTCCCATTGGCTAGCAGGAAAGCAGGGCCTGTGGGATTGGCTCATGTCCAGACAGTGATGGATGGCTCCCCACTGACTGGACAGCTACCGGGTGGGAGGAACGGGGTGGGAGGGGGTATCTTTGCACCGCTGCACTGATTGGTAGAGGCGGGGCCTGGCCTGGGAATGGGGTGGGAGAAGATCTGGAGCCACCTGGACGCTCCAACTTTCTGTGTGTTCAGCTACTCTATGATAGGAAATGGAGCTGTGTCTTAAGTGGTAGAGCACTATCCTTGAGCAAAAAGAAGCTCAGGGACAGTGTCTAGGCCCTGAGTTCAAGCCCCAGGACCGTCAAAGGAAGAAGAAGAAAAAAAAGATAGTGAAACTCTGTTCTACTCTGCTATATAGAGAGAAGGGGAGAGGAGACTTATTCTTTTAAGTTTGGATCCCAGTGTAGGCAATGGGCATAAATTACCCAGAACAAATTGAGTAGAACCCTGCTGGCCTCCCTTTCCTTCCAACCTAAGTCTCCTGCATTCAACCATATTTGCTGTTGACTCAGATCATACAAATATTTGACTGTTTATCATGATCCAAGCACTGGGAAAAGAGAAATTGATTAGATGTTGTAGTAGGATTGCAGGTACTGTAAAACATTGAAAGAAGAGATGGAATTTGAGTGATATTCCAAAGTAGAAACACCTTTAAAAAGCAAGTAGTAGTTCAGTGGCACTAGCTCACGCCTGTAATACTAAACTACTCAGGCAGGAAAGTCCATGAAACTTTTATCTCCAGTTAAGCACCAAGAATCCATAAGTGGAGCTGTTGTTCAAGTGGTAGAGCACCAGTCTTCAGCAAAAAAGCTAAGAAACAGTGACCACACCTTGAGTTCAAGTCCTAGTACCCCCACCACACACACACACACGCATTATAGGTTGCTCTATATCTTCACCTGTGAGAATTCACAAAGCTTATACTTAATGTGTGTGCTCTTTCCTGCAGTAAAACTTTCTTTTCAATAAAAAGAGAAAGTTGGCTGGGAAGGTGGCTCAGTGGTAGAGTTCAGGCCCCATGGCCAAAAATAAAATTTTTAAAGAAAGTGAAAGTTAATCAAATGGTGATCCAAAGTATATTCTAGCATAATTTCTATTTATCTGTCTCCCTCATCTCTTCCCCTCTCTCTCTTTCTCTCTCTCTCTCTTTTTGTTGGTCTTGGGGGCTGAACTCTGGGCCTGGGCGCTGTCCTTCAGCTCTTCAACTCAAGGCTAGCACCCTACCACTTGAGCCACAGAGCCACTTCTGGCTTTTTTTCTGCTTATGTGGTGCTGAGAAATCGAACCCAGGGCCTCATGCATGCAAGGCAAGCACTCTACCACTGAGCCAACTTCCCAGCCCTCTCTTTCTCATTTTAGATGAGCACCCAGAGAAATGACAGCGACTGGGAAACTCGTATAGACTCTGTGTTATACATATATGGATGTTGGGTAAGAAAAGCAGCTCGATGATAATAACAATAAAATAAACTTCTCTTTCGGAATGAATTCTTTCAACAGACATTTATTATTTATCCCTTTCTGAGCCAAGAACCTTACGAGGTGTTGATAGCACTGAGAGAAAGGTGATTTGAGAAGCATAGACCATGACCTAAGTAGATTACAATTTGGTTGGGAATGAAGCTATGAATGGCAATGAGAAACTAGAAACATCCATCCACAGAGGAAGTGACAGAACTATAATGTGATCAAACACAGTTGGGGAAACAAAAGGAACACACACACACACACACACACACACACACACATATATATATATGCACATATTATACACATACATATACATAAGCAACAGCATAGGCCAAGCAAAGAGGTGTGAAGTATCTGTTTTGCTTAGGCAATTCCAAGTAATGGCGCTCCAATGTTGTGTGGCTGCCTAGAGACCTGTTGGCAAATATCTGTCTGCCTGGAGTAAGTTGAGAGAGGAAGGTCTCTCTAGAGGCTGGACTGGATCACAGCAGGCAATGAATAAATGATCATTACTGACTTTGCTACTCTGTACTATTAAAGCAATGCTACTGTCCTCAAAACAACTTATCAAGCCTGGCTTTGGTGGCTCATGCCTGTTTGGAAACCTAGATACTCAGAAGACTGAGATCTGAGGATTATGGTTAAAGCCAGCCTAGGCAGACAAATCTGAGAGGCGTTTATCCCCAGTGAACCAGCAAAATGCTGGAACTGGGACTGGGGTTCAAGTGATAGAGCCTGAACTTTGAGTGGAAAAGCTAAGTGAAAGTGAAAGATCCGGAGTTCAAGCTCCAGTACCAGTGTGCGTGCGCGCGCGCACACAGACACACACACACACACACACACACAATGTACCTACACCAATTTGCTAAAATTTTTAGCCTTCAGTTTTAATTTATTTTCTATTATCTTTAGTTGTACAAAAAGAGTTCAAGATGTCAATTTGAGTACAATGCTTTGCTCTCCCTTCCATCTATCCCAACTCCATTCATTCTCTCAAGTTACCGACTTCCCCCCCTTCTCCTTAAGAAGCCCCACCCCACCCCACCCCTTGGTCAGACAAAGCTTGTTTAAGCTTCCTGATGTTCATTTGGTTTGTCAACTGTTTGTCAATGGTTCAAAGGAGTTATTTATTTATTTACTTATTAGCCAGTCTTAGGGCTTGAACTTCAAGGCCTGGGCACTGTCC
>NW_012267223.1:19249024-19250668 GCF_000151885.1 Dipodomys ordii
GGCCCAGGTCCTGAGTTCAAGCCCCAGGACTGGCAAAAAAAAAAAATAGCCTGGCACCAGTGGCTCACACCTGTAATCCTAGCTACTCAGGAGGCTGAGATCTGAGGACTGCAGTTCAAAGCCAGCCCAGGGAGGAAAGTCTGTGAGACTCTGCTCTGATCTCCAATAAACCACCAGAAAACACTGGCACTGTGGCTCAAGTGGTAGAGCACTTACCTTGAGCTGAAGAGCTGAGGGACAGCATCCAGGCCCAGAGTTCAAGGCCTATGACCGACAAAAAAGAAAAAAGGAAAAGGAAAAGATGTGGGAAATATGAGGGCTCTGAATATGGCTGAATGGTTGTTCACTTTAGCGTTTATGTAACACTGGCTTCAATCCCTAGAACCATATGCACAAATATGTGCCTTATTTTTATGGCTGCCAATGTGCCCTCAGCTAAAAGTAACTTGAGCATAAAGCCCAGGGCTGGTAGCTGTAGCTCCTAACTACTAAGGATGCTGAGCTATGAGGATCCAAGTTTGAAGCCAGCCTGGGCTAGGAAACCCATAAGACTCTTATTTCTAATCAATAGTCAAAAACTGAAAGTAGAGGTATGGCTCAAGTGACAGAGTGCCAGCTCTGAGTGAGAAAGCTAAGGAGGGGTGGGGGGGAGGCTGGGAAGGGATGGGAAAGGGAAACAAAGGAGGAGGCTACAATGCTTGATAAGAAATGTACTCATTATCTTGTCCATGTGATTGTAACCCCTCTGTACAGTATTTTCACAATAAAAAAAGAAAAGAAAAAGCTAAGGAAAGCCTGGCACCAGTGCCTTACACCTGTAATCCTAGATACTCAGGAAGCTGAGATCTGAGCATCACAGTTCAAAGCCAGCCTGAGAAGGAAAGTCCATGAGACCCTTATCACCAATTAATCACCAGAAAACCAGAAGTGGAGCTGTGGCTCAAAGTGGTAGAGTGCCAACCTTGAGCATAAAAGCTCAGGGACAGTGCCCAGGCCCCAAGTTCAAGCCTTAGTGTCAGTAGAAAAAAGAAAAAGAAAGAAACTTGAACATAAAAGAAAACTTTAAAAGCCACAGAGACTATGCCCCTATTTGCAGGTGACTGCTTCTTAGTGAGTGACAATGGTTTTTGGGGTGGGCGTGCTGGGGACCTCTGTGACAAATACGTGATTGACAGACTTGCCTAAGCTGCTTCAGAGACTCAGTGAGTTGTGGACCATCCATCCCTACCACTCTGGGGAACAATCAGATATTCACATGGTTGGAAGGCTTCTGGAACATTCCTCTTAAAAACGAAAAGTTCAGGTGCTGGGAAGGTGGCTCAGTGATAGAGTGCTTGTCTTGCATGCATGAGGCCTTGGGTTCGATTCCTTAGCACCAAATAAGCAGAAAAAGCCAGAAGTGGGACTGTGGTTCAAGTGGTAGAGTGCTAGCCTTGAACTGAAGAGCTGAGAGACAGCACCCAGGCCAAGTTCAGGCCCCATGACCAACAAAAAAAGAAAGAAAGAAAGAAAAAATGAAATAATTAGGGGCTGGGAAGGTGGCTCAGTGGTAGAGCGCTTGCCTTGCATGCCTGAGGCCCTGGGTTTAATTCCTCAGCACCACATAAGCAAAAAGAAAAAAGCCGGAAGTGGCATTGTGGCTCA
>NW_012267223.1:19253918-19257328 GCF_000151885.1 Dipodomys ordii
GCAGACTTTCCAGCTTAGGCTGGCTTTGAATCGAGATTCTCAGGTCTCAGCCTCCTGAGTAGCTAGGATTACAGGCGTGAGCCACTGGCGCCCAACAAGTACCAGTCTTGAGTGTGAGAATATGAGGCTCTGAGTTCAAGCCCCAGTATTGGTACAAAACAAGAAAAGAGAAAAAGGTACTTCCCTGGTCACAACAGGACTGCCCTTAGTCTGTGTGTCCCCCGGTAAACCCAGAACATTTGCTAAGGCCAGCAAGATGCAGCATTAGAACTGCCAAAATGGCTGGGATTAGGCTACTTGGGCAGGTGAGTATGAGAAGAGAAAGGAGAACAGGGATTAAACACATTTCCTCAAATCTCAGGAGAAACTTTGAGGGGCAATACTGAAATGAAGCAGAGAAGCTGTGAATCTTGGGAGGTCTTACAGAGTGTCTGCACCGTCCCTGTCAGGAGGAATTGGATGTGTGGGTATCTGCTTTTATGCAACATAGATTAAAAAAAAATATTGTTTACAAAGCCTGCAAAGCATGCTGAGATGCCAAGTTTCCAGGGCCTGAGCATGCTTCTTCTCCATCCTGAGAAAGAATGCCGTTTTCTAATCAATATCCCCCTATATTCTGGGGGGTACCTTTGGGGAGAGGACTCAAAGTCTTGCAGGTGGGAAAGAGACAAGAGGAGCTGGCAAGGCAAGAAGGAAACAGGATCCAGGGCCTGGGGAGGTTCTTGCCTGCTGAATTCTTGCCTGCGTTCACAAGCTGCCTGCCAAGATGGGCCTTTGAAAGGAAGCTCAGTCCCAAGCTCAGTTCCCAGGCAGCAGCAGGGAGGAGGAAACTGGAATATCCCAAGGCAGATTGTCTTAAGGGGCCTATTTGTAGAAGCAGAAGCCCAGAGGCTGCCCATGGACAAGCTGCTTAGGGCTCTGAGAAACAGGAGAAATAAATAAATAGTCTCCCCAGTGACAACCTTCCTTTTCTCCCTCTTTCTAGCTCTCTTCTTCCTTAAACCTACTGAATCCCTTAGGCAGCTGGGATCAACATAAGCTGGAGACTGATGCGTGTACAAGGGAAATAGGGGAGCCTAGAAACAGCAGAGCCTGAGAGAGGTACCCGTGTACAGGGCAAATGAGGGGAGCCTGAAAACAGCTGAATCTAGGGAGATGGAACTGCCTAGTGAGAGAGCAAGGGGGTTCTGGAAACTGCTGAACCCAGGGAGGCCAATTTGTGTACCGGGGAAATATGGGGGGGACCTGGAAACAGCAGGATCTGGGGAGACAGTTCGTGTACAGGGGGGGCGCAGAGAGAAAAAGAGAAGCCTGAAAACAGTTGAAGCTGGGGAGGTGGATTCGTGTGCAGAGGGAACTGGGGGAGACTGGAAACAGCATAATCTGGGGAGACTGGGTCAGTATACAGTGGAAGCTGGGGCAGCCAGGAAACCAGCCAGAGGGCTGGTGCTGTGTAGGATGGTAGTAGAGGTGCTGGAAAGCATGGAGAACTCAACACCGGTGGACAGGAGGACAGGGGAGTATTGGAATGAGATCACAAAGCATGTGGGGCGGGGGAGGTGCGCAGGGTTGTGTAACAGAACCTCCTTGCCTGGTAGATTTGAGCTAGATCCCTGTGGAACCTCTTTTATTCAGAGACAGGCTGACAGGTAAGGGAGTAGAATTCCAATGAGGACCCAAGATTTTGCATGGCAAGAAGACAATGGATTTGTGGGCAGTTCGTTGGTGCCCCGGTCCTGAAAGGAAGCAGCAGCCTGTGAATTCCTTAGGGGAGTCAGCTGAGGGTCTGAAAAAGGAGCTGGGGGAGGAAGCAGGGAGGGAAATCTGTCCACCTCTCCCTACCAGGGACAGGCCTCTTTCTCCCTGTCCACCAACCAGCCTGACCTCTCCCCTCAGTGGTTCCCTTCTGAGTGACAGACAGACAAAGACAGAGCTGGAGACAATCGACTGGAGGAGGCCTCACAATGGCTTCTTCACCCCTGAGAGAGGCCCAAGGCCAGCCAGAGCCAATGGGGAGCTGTCACTCCAGTGAATCCACCTTCAGGTGACAAGCCTTCAGGGGACAGGGTGACTAGAGGCTTGGAAAGGCCTGAGATTTTTGGGATTCTGTCTGTGCCTCTTGGAAACCAAGGTTCCCAGCCCAGTCATCTATACACGAGGCAAGAGAGAAATAGCCCCAGTGGTCCTCATACAGAAAGCCAGGCAGGTCCTACAGTGTGTTCCTATGGGTCTTGAGCCAGCTAGAATTCCTCTCTCCATCTCAGTTTTCTCATGCATAAAGTGAAAGATTGATCTAGATCTCTAAAGGCTCTTGTCACTCTAACACAAGGATTTTTAAAGTTTTATTTATTTTTGGTGCTGGGACTGGGGCTTAAACTTAGGGCCTGGGTGCTGTCCCTTAGTTTTTTGGGTTTTTGGTTTGTTGTTTTCCCTTCAAGGCTACCACTTGAGCTATACCTCCACTTCTGTCTTTTTGGTGGTTAACTGGAGATAACCGTCTCATGGACTTTCCTACCTGGGCTAGCTTCAAACCTTGATCCTCAGGTCTCAGCCTCTTGACTAGCTAGGATTACAGGCGTGAGCCACCAGCACTCAGCAAACATGAGAATTCGTAGTACACTCAGGAGAGAAAACCCGAGAGTCAAGTTTCTTCTCATTCACTGCTATAGCTCAGGGCTGCTGGGGAACATAGGGAGATGGCTGGCATCTGGAATGCTGTATGTTCAAGCAAGTATCACCATTTTCCTGCATCCACAGCTCTTCTAGAACAAGTGTGCCTCTCCACTTCTCATCACTCCAAGTCATCTCTTTCTTTAAGCAGAATTATTTTTTACTCTATCTTTGGGTTTCCTGGCTGGTAATTTAAGCTGAGATATGGAATTTGTGCCTAGAATCTCATCTCCCTGCATGCTCTGCCTGTGACCATGCTGAACACACGCACGCACACACACACACACACACACACACACGAGTCCCCACTGCTCTGTGCTCTCTAGCCTGTGGCCTTTGTTATTACCTCATTTCTTCCAAAGCCAGGGATGTTGGGAAAAGGGCTTAACACCAGGATCCTGTGAGAAGCCTCAGGGAAAAGACCTTCAAGGGCTTGGCAAGGGTGCGATAATGGTGGCTCCTGCGTGAAATCCTACCTACTCATGAGGTTGAGATCTGAGGATCCTGGTTCAAAGCCAGGCCGGGCAGGAAAGTCCCCGTGAAACTCTTATCTTCAATTAACTAGTCAAAAAAAACCAGATGGCAGAGCTCTTGTACCTGGGCCTCTAAGTATAAGCCCCACCACCGACAAGAGAAAGTCAGAGGGCTGGGAAGGTGGCTCAGTGGTAGAGTGCTTGCCTTGCATGCCTGAGGCCCTGGGTTCGATTCCTCAGCACCACATAAGCAAAAAGGAAAAAGCC
>NW_012267223.1:19259143-19266823 GCF_000151885.1 Dipodomys ordii
GTGTGTCTTGGTTGTAGGTCTTGAACTCTGGGCCTGGACACTGCCCCTCAGTTCTTCAGCTCAAGGCTAGCGCTCTACCACTTGAGCCACAGAGCCACTTCTGGCCTTTTCTGTTTATGTGGTGCTGAGGAATCGAACCCAGGGCCTCATGCATGCAAGGCAAGCACTCTACCACTGAGCCACCTTCCCAGCTCCTATTTACTTATTTATGATGTCAGTCTTGGGGCTTAAACTCAGGACCTGGGCACTGTCTCTGAGCTTCCCCTTCCCCCCTCCCAAGGTTGGTGGCTCTATCACTTGAATCACTACTAGTTTTATTTTTTTGGGGGGGGGCATGGTCTTCTATTGGAGATAAGAGTCTTAGGGACATTGTTCCTGGCCTGGGTAATTTTGAACTGGAGTCCTCAGATCTCAGCCTCCTGAGTAGCTGGGATTACAAGTGTGAGACATGAGCACCTGGCTTTCCACCTCTCATTTTCTTCCATCTACTCTTTTCCCTGCTGCAAAATTTCATCTCTTCAATTTTTGCTCCATCTTCCCTCTTTTCCCTTTGTCTGGTCTTCTATTGTTTCTTTCCTTCACCAGCCCTCCCTCCCCCCACACTCTTGATGACCTCAGCTGGTAGTGATAGGAACGGCCTTGCTGTGAAGTCCAACCCCACACCCTTGCTACTTTCTGTCACTTACACAGATCCCCACTGGAACCCCAACTCAACCCCATTTGTGAGAACACTCAACCCGACCTCTTTGCTATCCTCCCTACCAAATCCAAATCCTTCTCAGCCCTGCCAGACATGTAGGGCAGAGACTAAAAATACAGATATCTGACAGGGCCTGAGATTCAGAAACCCAAGAGAGGATGTGAATCTTAAACTACTCTAAGGTTAGAAAATTCCTTCTAACTCTTCCATGCCTCCACAAAGAAATAAATGAAAGAAAGGAGTAGCCCTTTAAAGCTCATGCCAAATGCTAACATGACTTTGAAGCTCGTTTTCAAGTCAAGAAAGAATTGAATTGAAACACTGAAAGAGCTTCCTAAGCAAATCAAAGCCCCACTTTGCATGGAAGACTTATTTATTTATTTTAATTTTTGGTCAGTCATGGGGCTTGAACTCTGGGCCTGGGTGTCGTCCCTCAGCTCTTAAGCTCAAGGCGAGGGCTCTACCACTTGAATCACAGTACCACTTCTGGTTTTCTGGTTGTTAATCAGCGATCAGAGTCTCACAGACTTTCCTGCCTTGGCTGGCTTTAAACCATGATCCTCAGATCTCAGCCTCCTGAGTAGCTAAGATTACAGGTATGAGCCACTGGTGCCCAGCTATTTTTATTTATTTTTGACGCTAGCACTGAGGCTTGAACCCAAGGCCTCACGCTTTGCTTTCTTTCTTTCTTTCTTTTCTTTCCTTCTTTCTTAATTAATTTATTTATTTTTGGCACATGTCCTAGGGTTTAAACTCAGGGCCTGACCCTGAGCTTTTTTTTTTTTTAATTTTCCTTGAAGTTAGTGCTCTGCCACTTGAGCCACAGTCCTATTTTCTGCTTTTTTTTACATTAGTTGGAAGAGTCTTATAGACTTGCCTGCCCAAGCTGGTTTTGTACTGTGATCCTTAGATCTCAGCCTCCTGAGTAGAACAGCTAGGATTACAGGCATGAGCCACCAGCACCTGGCTCTGTGGAAGACTTTTATGGGTCATCATCATTATCACAATTATTATTATTTGAAGTCTTCAGGTGGAGGAATAGTCCTGTTCAAATGTAATCACAGCAAGGTGGTTAAGAACAGTGACTTTGGAATCAAACATCTGGGTTGAATTCTAGTTCCTTCTTGTGATAGTTGGAGTCACATAGATGAATTATTTAGCTCCCTAAGCCTCTATTTCCTCATCAGTAAAATGGGGGTTGCAGTTGCCTTTAGATCACACTGGATGGCGGTGGAAGGGGTGAATAAGGTAATACAAACAACATGTATACAGTATGTCCAATGTTTATTATGTGCTCAGTGTTCACCTGCTGTTATTAACACTTTGGTTACAGACCCTTTTCAAACAAGTGAACATGCATTGTGCTTCAACTATATGCATGGAATTTCACTGTTTATAAGGTGGAAAGAGATTAAAATGTCTCTGTTCTTGGGCTGGGAAGGTGGCTCAGTGGTAGAGCGCTTGCCTTGCATGCTCAAGGCCCTGGGTTCGATTCCTCAGCACCACATAAGCAAAAAGAAAAAAGCCGGAAGCGGCGCTGTGGCTCAAGTGGTAGAGCGCTAGCCTTGAGCTGAAGAGCTGAGGGACAGCGCCCAGGCCCAGAGTTCAGGCCCCACGACCGGACCCCCCCCCAAAAAAAGTCTCTGTTCTTGAAGAGTTTATACTCTTGAGGAGATGCATTAAAAATTGCAAGTTGGGCTGGGAGCTGGGAGCTCACACCTGTAATCCTAGCTACTCAGGAGGCTGAGATCTGAGGATCAGGGTTCAAAGCCAGCCCGGGCAGTGAGACTCTTATCTCCAATTAGCCACTCAGAAAACTGGATGTGGCGCTGTGGCTCAAGTGGTAGAGCCCTAGCCTTGAGCTGAAGAGGCCAGGCCCAGAGTTCAAGCCCCACAACTGAAAAAAAAAAATTACAAGTTGGGGCTTTGTGGTCCACTGATTACATAGAAAGAAGAGTTAGAGCAAACTCACCCCTTAAACATCTTAACCCAGGCAAAGACTTGACTGTTTTATGATGGAGAGACACAGGGTTGAGGGAAAAAATTATGAGTTGGGGATGGGTAGTTCAGTGGCAAAGCACTTGCCTAGCATGTAAAAGGCCTTTGGGTTGATTCCCATCCCTGCAAACACACACACACACACACACACACACACCATCATCATCACCATCATCATCACCACCATCATCATCATTATTAACTTTTGTGGCAAGAGCCAAATATGTAGTAGAGCTGCCAAATGCTTTTGACACCAGCTCGAAAGGAAAAGCTGGGGCCTCTAGAAGGAACCACAAAATCCAGTCTTCAAAGAAGTGAGAGGTGGAGCAGAGAAGACAGGACTGGCATAAGAGAAGATCATTGCCAAGAGGAGGAGTTGCCCATGGACACTACTTTTGGCTGGATCTACAGTGGACACTTGAAGATAATTTTAAATATAGGACCAAGATACTTGGATTGTATCTTTTGTTGTTGTTGGTGGCCGTGGGGCTTGAACTCTGGGCCTGGGTGCTGTCCCTGAGCTCTTCAACTCAAGGTGGGCGCTCTACCACTTGAACCACAGCGCCACTTCCAGTTTTCTGGTGATTTATTGGAGACAAGAGTTTCACAGACTTTCCTGTCTGGGCTGGCTTTGAACTGTGATCGTCAGATCTCAGCCTCCTGAGTAGCTAAGATTACAGGCAGGAGTCACCAGCGCCCGGCTTGAATTGTATCATAAATTCTTTATAGAGAGTGGTTACAGATTTTTAAATAATGTCACACCTGTAAAAAATGTATGTGTGCCAAGCATGATAGCTCACATCTGTAATCCCAGCTGCACAGGAGGCAGACATAGGGAGGACTGAGGTTCAAGGACAGCTTGAGTGGAAAGTTGAATAGGTCCTCATCTCCATCAATAAGCTGGGCATGGTGACATACACCTGTCCTTCCAGTCACATGGGATGAGTAACAAAGGGGAAATCCACAGAAACGTTACTCTGAGATTATGGCAGGAACCTAAGTTGCCCTTTGTTTGGCAGACCACCTTGTTCAGGCCGTTAAGCCTATTGTTATTATTTTCCAAGATGGTGGAAAGTCAATAGCATCCACTCTCCATCAGCCTGACACAGGTTTGGAGTAGTTGGGAATTGATTTGTCCATCTAGCTCCACCATAACTGATCTTTGAGGTTAAGGGTTCAACTCATGATGAATAGAAATAGCCCTTTTGGGGGACTTAAGGCTTAGTTCCACCTGCCCGACATTTTAACAAATGAACCAACAAGAATGTGCCCACCCTCTCGGCCTTGTCTGCCAGGGGGCCTGAAACATTCAGCAGTATGCAGTCTGACGAAGGAATGAACAAGTAATGATGCAAATTTATAGGCAAGTTCCCTGGGAGCCATTCCTCTCTCTGAGGACACTCCCTTCCAAGGGTCTCACCAGGAGGCTTCCCTGGTTCCAAATGTTTCTGTCTCTTAAAACATTTTGGAAGTTTCCAGGGAATGATCTTCAGGTTGTGGCACATTTGTTTGCTCTCCTCAGGGAAGCCAGATCTTCATCGTTGGATGGTAGAATGTGGTGACTGCCAGCATGTTTCATGACAACTTTCTAAATTGCTCTTAGCAACGGCCAAGTGTTGAAACAGAATCAGAGCTAGGTTCAGTTGCTGTGTACCTGCAGGAGGCTGAGGCTGGGCAGGAAGATCGCTTGTGCCCCAAAAGAAGTAACTAGATGCAGTGGCACACTGCCGAGTTCCCAGGACTTGAGATGGAGAGAGTAGGAGCTGAAGGTTGAGCTGGCTTGAGCTACACAGACATCCTGTCTTTAAGATAAAGCGAAGTAATAATAACAAACACAGCCCTAACCTGGCATCGGTGCGTGGCTCACATCTGTAATCCTAGCCACTCAGGAGGCTAAGATCTGAGGATCAAGGTTCAAAGCCAGGCCAGGAGGAAAGTCTATGAGACTCTTCTCTCCAATAAACTCAGAAAAAGCCAGAAGTGGTGCTGTGGCTCAAGTGGTAGAGCACTATCCTTGAGCACATAGAGGCTCAGATATAGAGCCCAGGCCCTGCATTCAAGCCCCAGGACCAAGGCTCTTTTCCAAAGAGGTAGGACAACTCCATCATTCTAGATGGGTTCTGGAGCTGGGGGTAGGGAGTGGTATGGTACTGGGAAAAGTGAAGGGATTTGATAATAGATTGCAAATTAGGTAATAGACTCAGGGAAAATTTAAATGCCTTGACTTTGATCATTATACTGAGATCTTGTAAGGGATTTTTGGCTTTTGTGTTAAGATCATGCCTCATATTAAAGCATTTAGGAGTAAAGGGACACAATGTCTTCAACTTACTCTCAGGAAAACATGTGTGCGTAAGCATGTAGTTAGACAAGAACAAAGCAAATGGAGCTAAATGTGAACCGTTGATGGATTTGGGTAGAGTTCGTTGTCCTATATTTAATATTCTTTACCAGTTTGAACTTTATCAAAATAAAAAGTTACCAAAGACAGCAATAATAAAACCTATGACAATATCACTTTCTTTTGTTCAGCCCTCTTCTCTCTCACTTGACTTTTTTGTTCATGGCTGGCACTCTACCACTTGTGCCATGCCTCCAGTCTGACATTTTGCTGATTAATTGGAGATGGATTCTTGAAGACTTTTCACCTAGGCTGGCTTCAAACCATGATCTTCCAGCTCTCAATTTCCAGGTTAGCTAGGATTACAGGCATGAGCCTCTGGCACCTGGCCATGGTTCTAAGTCAAAAGTGAGGATCTTTCTCTTGCTGGGCAGATAGATACTCTGCCACTTAAGTCACACCTCCAGCCCAAATACACTCTTTGTGTGTAACTAGGATTTCAATATTTTGTTTTTCTTTCTTTCCTTCCTTTCTCTTTCTTTCTTTCTTTCGTTCTCTCTTTCTTTCTTCCCTCCTTCCTTCCTTCCTTTCTTTCTTTTTCTTTTTTCTTTCTTTTTTTTTTGGGGGGGGCGCTGGTCATGGGGCCTGAACTCTGGGCCTGGGCACTGTCCCTCAGCTCTTCAACTCAAGGCGAGCACTCTACCACTTGAGCCACCTTCCCCCTTCCTTTCTTTCTTTCTTTCTTTCTTTCTTTCTTTCTTTCTTTCTTTCTTTCTTTCTTTCTTTCTTTCTTTCTTTCTTTCTTTCTTTCTTTCTTTCCTGTTGTTGGTCATGGGGTTTGAACTCTGGGCCTGGGCACTCAAAGAGAATTCTCTTTGAGCCAGATGTCAGTGGCTCATGCCTATAATCCTAGCTACTCAGGAAGCTGAGATCTGAGGGTCTCGGTTCAAAGCCAGCCCAGGCAGGAAAGTCCATGAGACTCATCTCCAATAAACCACCGGCAAACCAGAAGTGGTGTTGTGGCTCAAGAGGTAGAGTGCTTGCTTTGAGCAAAAGAGTTCAGGGACAGCACCAGGCCCTGAGTTCAAGCCCCATCATGGGCCAAAAAAAAAAAAAGAGGAAAAATCCAAGATGGCTAGAACAAAGAAAGCTTTGCATAAAGTAGTACAAGAGGTCTAGCGATGTGACTTAACAGGGACCTTGAGCAAAAAAACTCAAAGACAGTGTTCCTGAGTTCAAGGCCCCGAGTTCAAGACCCCAATCATAAAAAAAAAAAGCAAAACAAAAAAACAACTATCAGGACCTGGGATTAGACAGGGCTCTGATCTTTTCAAATCTAAAATTCTAGGTAATCAAGTGTCTGTTTAGAAGAGAAAAAAATATCCCAGTCACTCATTACTCTGTGGCCTGTGTTATATAATGTTTATAGAAACTGTACACAACCCCAATGATTATACAAAACTTGAGAAGCCTAGACAGGCAGCCTACTCATTTTGAATTTCCAGATTTTCTTTTTAGTCTCTTTTGCAATCTTCCATATGCTCTTTGCTTGTCTCTGCCCAGAGCTTTCCATGGCTACTTGCAGGCTGGGACTTCCCTGAAGATCTGAAATGTGGAATTCTTCATGGTGTCCCCATCTCCCTCCTAAGGCTTTCTAGCATGCATCTTGTATTTGAATTCAAAGCATAATTCCTTCATTTGGGGAGTAGAGCTGAGAAACTAGGATTCTTGCTTGGGAGGCAAAAAGAAGGGGCGAGGTATGCATGCAACCTGAGTTCCAGCCCCAAGGAGAAAGCAACCCTCTGACCCCAAGAATGGACTGCAGGTCTCAACAGCAAAGAAAGGCAGAAAAATCAAGATAAGAACCAGGCTTGGCACTGGGAAGGTGGCTCAGTGGTAGAGTGCTTGCCTTGCATGCCTGAGGCCCTGGGTTCGATTCCTCAGCACCACATAAAAACAGAAAAAGCCGGAAGTGCCGCTGTGGCTCAAGTGGTAGAGCACTAGCCTTGAGCTGAAGAGCTGAGGGACAGCGCCCAGGCCCAGAGTTCAGGCCCCACAACCGACAGCAACAAAAAAGAACCAGCCTCTTCTCTTCCCTCTAGTTTCACCTCAAATCTTTCCTCTTTTAACACAAAAGAAAAGAACAATAAGCCAGCCCAGGAGGGCTGGTGGGGGGAAGCTGATGAGTTTTTATCTGGCTGGGGTCTGCCTGAGCCGCAGCTATGCGACTAACGTGGCTGAGCGGGGTCTCCATCATGTCCCTGCCTGTCCACAAGATGGATCAGACTGCCTTTCTCAGACCTCCCCCTTCATTCCTGCAGCCAGTTGCCAGGATAATTACAGCCTACTTGTTTCTTTCTCTTCCTTTCTCCTACTCCTTTGAGTCCTAGAAATTTCCCGCCCGCTCTTTCAGGGACCTGAGGACCTCTTCAACACTGTGGGAACTAGGACCTAGAAGTTCCCTCCCACAGAAAGAGTGAGGTCGCGGCTGGGCGTGTGGCCCAGAGGTAGTGCTTGCCTAGCATGCGCAAAGCCCTGGGTTTGATTCCTCAGTACCACATACGCAGAGAAAGCTGGAAGAAGCACTGTGGCTTAAGTGGTAGAGTGCTAGCCTTGAGCAAAAGAAGCTCAGGAACAGTGC
>NW_012267223.1:19267557-19293780 GCF_000151885.1 Dipodomys ordii
CACTTAGTTCCTTTTTTTTTTTTTTTTTTTCATGCTAGTACTGGAGCTTGAATTTAGGGCTTAGATAATATCCCTTAGCTTTATTGCTCAAGGCTGGTACTCTAACACTTGAGTCACAGCTCCACTTCCAGCTATTTGCTTGTTAATTGGAGATCATAGTTTCATGGGCTTTCCTGCCTGGGCTCACTTCAAACCTCGACCCCTCAGATCTCAGGCTCTTGAGTGGCTAGGATTACAGACAAGCCCCACAGCGGTATCAGTTATTGTACTTGTAAAGTAGAAATGATTGAACTGCTTTCCAAGATTTATTTAGTTATTGAGACAGGGTCTTGCTGTGTAGCATAGTCTGGTTTTGAACTCTAGATCCTCCTGTTTCAGTCATTTGAATGCTGGTATTACAGATGTACACTACCATGAAACATTGTTTTTCTTTTCTTTTTTTTGTGCTGGTACTGGGGCTTGAATGCAGGGCCTCACTCTCACTAGGTTCTTTTGCTCAAGGCTGGTGCTCTACCACTTGAACCATATCTTCCACTTCTAGCTTTTTGCTGGTTTTTGAGTAATAAGAGTCTTATGGACTTTAATGCCAGAGTTGGCTTCAAACCATGATCTTTAGCCTCAGATCTTAGCCTCCTGAGTAAGCTAGGATTATAGGCTTGAGCCATCAGCCCCTGTCTCAGGCACTGAATTTTTATTTAAAAAAAAGTCAGTAAATACATGTACAAAAATATTTTTAGCCAGTGACTGGCAAAGTGTGTGCTCAGAAGATAGCAATAGTAACTTGAAGGCTCACATTTGTGTGTGTGGAGTGGACAAAGTGAAAAGAGACAGCAAGGGGAGGGAAGACAAATGGGAAAGGAGACTCAGGAGCACTGGGGAGAAAAAGGGATGAGTTTAGTTAAATGCAAAGCTGGGGGCAAGGCAAGGGGAAGAAGGTGAAGTCTGGCCTGTAGTCTCAGTGTAGTCTGGCCTGGCTAGGAAAGAAAGTTGCAATGGACAGAATGAGACAGAGCAGGCCAAAGGGATGGACAGACAGCAGATGGGGAAGGAAGACTGACAAAGACCAGGGGGAAAGCCCAGCTGCCATAAGATAGACAGGAGGTGCTGGAGGAGGTAGAGGGAGAAGGGGGGGCGGGGCAGTTGGTGTACAAATGAGATGGGAAGGCAGGGACAAGACAGACAGACTGAGAGGGATCAGGGAAAAGTGAAAGACGGACAGACAGATGGCAGG
The DNA here is from genome assembly GCF_000151885.1 of Dipodomys ordii. NCBI lineage: Eukaryota > Metazoa > Chordata > Mammalia > Rodentia > Heteromyidae > Dipodomys > Dipodomys ordii. Next base: position 19,268,789 of record NW_012267223.1, read on the forward strand.
GACACGAGGGTGCCTTGGGTTGCCTGCATTCTGCTGTGTTTACCAGCTAATTGAGTTAAATTGTTGTCAGAGATGTAATTAAAGAGTAGAGAGAGCTTTCTGGCAGGCCCGAAACAGATGGAGGGGGGCTTTAATTGGTAATTAAATTCTTCCCTGGCAGCTGAGGAAGGAGCTTAAGCTCCAGCCAGGGGTGGCCTTCCCCCACTCCCAGCCCCTCTCAGGGGCCTTTGGGGAAGGGGCTGGGATCCACACACCAGCAACCTGGCAGGCAGGGGAGGGAGGGGGACAGATTGGTGACTGCAAGGGGACAAATGCCAAAGCAAGCTTTCTTCACTGCCCGGGCTGGCTCAGCTCTGGGCAGAGCTAAGCACATGGACACTGTCTGCCTCTTCCCAACCTTCTTCTTCCTACCTACCAAACCAGCATGGACCAGTGAGCTCTGATGTGGTCTTATTGCTTTGCTTAGGGTCCTGGGAGGAATTGTGGAGTGTTGACCCTGCAGGATGCCGGGCTTGGGAAAGCTTAATTGGTTCAGTCAGGGACTCTGGGAGAGCCGTCCATTGGTACAAGCCTCTCAGCATCTGCCCCACCCACCGCTCAGAGACAGTGTAGAGATTCTTTTCTGCCTGAGCTGGCAGACTCATCCAGCATCCATTCTTTACACCCCCCCCCAACATTACACAAATCAGACAGAAATGGAGACAGTAGCCTCTAGAGCCAATGGATTGGTTGGCTGCTCTAGAATATAGCCATCTAGGCTTAACAGTCTGTCACCCCAAATCTCAGTTGAGTTTGCCTTGTGGTGTGTGGAGTGTATGCGCATATGCACGTGCACGCCTGCATGCATGCATGCGTGCGTGCGTGCGTGCGTGTGTGTGTGTGTGTGTGTGTGTGTGTGTGTGTAGCTTGGATTCAGGGCTTGGGGCCTGTCCTTTTTTTTTCTTTTTTTGCTCGAGGATAGCACTTTACCACTTGAGCCACAGCTCTACTTCTGGCTCTTGGATCGTTAATTGGCAATAAGACTTTCCTACCCACTGGCACCCAGAAAGGTCCTTATTTCTTTAGGATGCGGCTCCCCTACCAGACATTCCCCCCAAGCCCTAAAGTTCCAACTTTGCCTGTCTCATAAGTCCAAAGACCCAGGATCATATCCACTCACTGTTCCTCTGGTGGAAGAAGAGCAGTTAATAGGTGTTGGATTAACTTTTGTTGAACGCTCAGAGTAAAAAAGGCCAACTCTGAAAGTCACCAGCAGTGACTAGCCCAAATTTAGCTTAGTTGTAGTGAAGAACTTTTTTTTGTTGTTGGTTGTGGGGTTTGAACTCTGGGCCCGGGCACTGTCCCTCAGCTCTTCAGCTCAAGGCTAGCACTTTACCACTTGAGCAACAGCACCATTTCTGGTTTTCTGGTGGTCAATTGGAGATAAAAGTCTCATGGGACTTTTCTGCCCCGGCTGGCTTTGAACCATGATCCTCAAATCTCAGCCTCCTGAGTAGCTAGGATTATAGGCGTGAGCCACCAGCGCCCAGCTCTCTCTCTCTCTCTCTCTCTCTCTCTCTCTCTCTCTCAGTACCACTACTCTACTAGAACTCAGGGCTTCCGACTCATTTGACTTTCTTTGCTCTGCCACCTGGGCCACATTTCCACTTCCAATATTTTGCTGGTTAATTGGAGATAAAAGACTTACTGACTTTTCTGGTATGCTAGCTTTGAACCTTAATTCTCAGATCTCAGTCTCCTGAGCCTAGGATTGCAGGTGTGAGCCCCCAGCTCCCATTGTGTGTGTGTGCGTGTGTGTGTGTGTGTGTTACAGTGCCCAGACCCCTGAGTTGAAGCTCCATTACCAACACACACACACACACACACACACACACACACACACACACACACACACACACTGAATGAATGAATGAATGAATGAGGCAGCTTCTGTCTAGCAATATGGGAAGAGTTGTCAAATACCATGCAGCTCACCAAGGCCAGATTCCAAGCCTCTGACCCACAAGTCTCTTGATGTTCCCCATACTCCATCATCCAGCCCGGCTTGTCATCAGCAGCGGGGGAGGAACAGAAGCATCAATGCAGGTGACAGGAACGCAGGAGCTCCAGGGCTGGGCCCACAGTCAGCAATGTCAAGATAGGTGGCCTGCAGCCAAGTTATGCTGGGTACTCACTCAGTTCTTGCTCTCCATGGGAGTTAAAAAACAACACAAAACCAACAACAACACAAACACAAAAAACTTAAATGTAAAAGGCCCGGGTTCCAAGCAGCCTTATTTGTGTCATTGGGGAGTAGAGTATTCCTCATTTTTTTTTTTTTTTGGGTCCGGTCGTGGGGTCTGAACTCTGGGCCTGGGCGCTGTCCCTCAGCTCTTCAGCTCAAGGCTAGCACTCTACCACTTGAGCCACAGCGCCACTTCCGGCTTTTTTCTTTTTGCTTATGTGGTGCTGAGGAATCGAACCCAGGGCCTCAGGCATGCAAGGCAAGCGCCCTACCACTGAGCCACCTTCCCAGCCCAGTATTTCTCATTTTAAGTAGGTATCTCTTCCAGGTCTGTCTGCCACACTCACTGACGTCCCCCGGGGAAGTGAGTCCCGGAGGAGGAGACAAAGAAGGATCAGGAAAAGAAGCAACCTTTTAGGCCATCAGGACTGAGTACTGCAGCAACTGTCATAGTCTCCTTGTGGGTAAGGAGCAAGCAGGGAGGGTGAGGGCAGGGCTGGATCTCCCAGAGCCCTGGTTCTGGCTACTCACACGGGGAGATTTTAATCCCTTTAGGCCTCAGTTTTCCCATCTGCACAGTGTCAGTCTGAAACTGCTTTTCCCTTCTTTTAGTGTTTGTTTATATATATTCAATATTAATATATATCTCTTCACATTTTGTATGCTTGGGTGTTAATTATTTGTGAGACAGCTCTGGAGCCCAGGCTTACCTCAAACTCCTGCTCCTCCTGCCTCAGCCTCCTAAATGCTGGGATTACAAGTGTGTATCACCATGCTTGCCCCTTCCTTCCTTCCTTCCTTCCTTCCTTTCTCTCCCTTCCCTCCTTCCTTCATTCCTCCCTGCCTACCTGCCTCCCTGCCTTCCTGCCTGCCTTTCTTCTCTGTCTCTCTCTCTTTCTCTTTCTCTCTCTCTTTCTCTTCCTTCCTTCCTTCCTTCCTTCCTTCCTTCCTTCCTTTCGCCAGTCCTGGGGCTTGAACTCAGGGCCTGGGCACTGTCCCTGAGCTTCTTTTTGCTCAAGGCTAGCACTCTACCACTTGAGCCACAGCATCACTTCCAGCTTTTTCTGTGTATGTGGTACTGAGGAATCGAACCCAGGGTTTCATGCATGCTAGGCAAGTACTCTAATGCTAAGCCAATTCCCAGCCCTTGCCCCTTCTTTTAAAATTCCAGAGAGCACCATGGGGCACAAATTGCGGGGCGACCATGAATAATAAATAGCTTTCTCTCTTTGTCCCTGACTCCCACTCTTCTCACCTATTTCAATAAGGACCCCCTTCTTTGTGCTCCTGAAGATGCTCTCCAGTCAGCCCTCCATAAAAACTCCCTCCTTCCAGTATCTCTGGGTAAGGCTAGGATACATCGTCTTCTAGAACCAGCATGGGGCCTGCCCCAGCCAGGCAGCTGGTCTGGGTTTTCTGGTGATCCTTTGTTCCTCTGTGATTCTTACCTAGGAGCTGGGGAGGAGAAGGGAGGGGGTGCGTACTGCCTAGGAGATGGAATGAGAGATGGGGGTCTTCTTTCTTCCCTTTCCTTTGCCCATCTCCCCCAACCTCTTCATTCTGTCTGGTCTGCCAGTGGGCAGGAGGGCAGCAGGGGGAAGGGCAAGAGGCCTGTGCAGCAGGGTTTTGCTCCACTCTCTCCCCTCCACACTAGGAAAATGGGCCGTGCTCAACAAGGGCCTCTTATCACCAACCTGGCTCTGCCGCCGCCTGATAGAGCCCCGCCTGCCCCCGCAGATCTCATTAAGGGGTTGCTACTTATGCCTCCCAGCCGCCCTCCATCCATCTTTGGCCACGGATGACAGACTAGGCCTGGGGGCTGATGTCCGGCAGGTGACAGGGTTAATGGCAGAAGAGGCCAGAGGCCAGAGGCCAGCCAGCTCACAGTGGTGGGAGGGCAGCCTGGGGAGGCTCCGAATCCATTCCAGTTGGGCAGTCCTTCAAATTATAGCACCTGGGGGAGAGATGAGTCCTGGATCCAGCATCCCCAGGGAAACAAGGTGGTCCATATCTGCCATCTTGGGAGCAGATGGTAGGAAGAGAGCATGTTAGTCTAGGAAGAAGGGGAGTAAAGAAGGTTAGAAGGGCTCAGGCTTGTAATCCTAGCTACTTGGGAGGCTGAGAGCATTAGGATTGTGGTTTAAAGCCAGCCTGGTAGTAAAATGTTCCTGAAACCCCCTGCTCATTGAAGAGCCAGGCACAGTGGCATGCATTGTTATAGCTACTGGAATGCCTAATTAACATAGGTGGATCCAACCCAGGTGCAGAAAACAAGACCCTATCTCAAAGATAATGAGAGGTGGTTCAGGCCTATTATCCTGGGTACCCAGGAGGCTGAGATCTAAAGATCAAGGTCTGAAGCCAGTCTAAGGCACGGGGGTCCATGAGATTCTTACCTCCAATTAACCATCCAAAATCCAAAATAGCTCAAGTGGTAAGACTGGCGTATCTCTGGAGGGACCCTGAATATTGCAGGAATTTTTGCAAAAGGTCTCAGCCTTGAGTGAAAAAATTAAGGGACAGAGCCTAAACCCTGAGTCCAAGCACCAGTATGGTAGCGTGTGTGGGTGCATGCACACATACACACACACACACATACACACACACACAATAAATCAATCAACAACAGCAACAATAATAATAATGGAAAATCAGGAGTGTAGATATGGCTCAATAGTAAAAGTTCTTGGTAGCTGGGCTCTGGTGGCTCATGCCTGTAATCCTAGCTCCTCAGGAGGCTGAGATCTGAGGATCCCACTTTGAAACCAGCCCCAGGCCAAAAAACAAAAAGTCCTTGAGACTCTTATTTTCAATTGACTACCAAAAAACCAGAAGCAGAGCTGTGGATCAAGTGGCAGAACACTAGCCTTGAGCAAAAATACTAAGGGACAGCAAACCCCCCTCCACCCCCCACACCATACACACAGAAGGTTCTAGAATTAACAATGCCCCAAATCTAGTTTAGATCCTATGTGACTGGCATAAGTTACTCGGCCCCTCTGAGCTGGACTTTCCCCATCAGTGCGGTGTTGATCTGAGCTTCCCAGCCCTTGGGAAGATGAAATGACATGGCACAGGAAAAGAACAACACCTTGGACGTGGTGAGGGTCGCTCAGTAGGAGCTGCTGTGGGCAGCAGAGGTATCATCGTATCCATCATGGCTGCCCTGGCCTTTCCCAGGCCTTCTGCCTCCAGGCTGCCCTCCTTTGACCTTCTCCAATGCCCACGATCACTTCCTGGCCTGCTTTGCAAACTCCCAGGAAACTGCTGAATGGGGGGGTCGGGGGCCTGGGAGGCTCACCAAGGCAAGGGTTAGTCCCTCTTGGCCTTTGAAGACTGGGGAGGAGTGGGGGGTGGGTAGAAGTTGCCCAGTGCTCCTGACCTGGGGGTGGGGGGTGCTTTGCTCATCTCCCATAATGAGAGGATTGCTAAGGAACAGTGGGTGTGGAGCTCTGGCTCCAGCCCTGGCCAGCTGGCATGCAGGCAGGCAAGGGCATGGGGAGGAGTGGGAGCAGAAAGCTCCTCCAGGCGAGCTGGCCATGACTGGGGGTCTCCTTAGAGAGAGGGACCCTGAATAACGCAGGGATTTTTGCAATATGGCCTCTGAACTTAAAAGGCCAGAGCTCTCCAAAAGCGTGAGCCAGAAACCCCTTCTCAGTGCCGGGGACTAAGCCCACCCTCCGCCCCCACTACCCGCAATGCACTCCACCTCAGGGTGGGCACAGGAATCACTCCACAGTGCTCTACCCTGAAAGGCGTAATTCCCCCTTGTGCCCCTCCCCCTCCCCCGGGGTGTGGATCGCCTCCATTAGGTCCTCAATCTTGCGAGGATAATGTATAGCCTGGACTGGGCTGGGGGAGGAGGCTCAGCTCCTAGGGCAGCCAGGAGGCAGGACACACAGCCACGCCTGAGCACCTGAGCGGAATACCAAACAGCCTGCTGGTTGCCCTTGGCCTGGGCCAAGCTGGGAAGAGCACGGGAGGGTGCCTGTCCCTGACCTCCACACTCCCCGCTGCGCCAGTTCCACCGAATCCCAGGGGCCTCTTTGTGGTCTAAGCCATCAGTTTTGTGTAAATGCCAAGGACCTGGGGGTACATGAAAGGGCAGCATCTGCACCTTCAAACCTGGCCCAGAGTCCCCTGGTCTCAGAGCCTCTGAGGGTAATCTAGCAAGATCCAAACTGGCAACACCCTTGATGGAGGTAGAAAATCCTCCCCGCTCATTGCCTAGCCACAACTGCTACCTGAGAGAACGCTGGCTTCCGAAAGTGACCACCATGACATAGCTGGCCCTTTGCTAAATTCTGGCTCATAGAAAGTAGTTGTAAGAATCCATTAAAGCTGGGAGTAGGGGTGCAAGCCTGTGATCTCACACTCTGAAAGCTGAGGCAGGAAAATCCTGAGTTTGAGGCCAGCCTGATCATATATCATATACCATCCACTGACCAAAAATAAATAAGTAGATAGATAGATAGATAGATAGATAGATAGATCGCACTCCTCACTACTCAGCCCAGGCCGTGCATGTACGAATCAGCCAGCTAACAATACAAAAGGCCCTCTCTTCAGAAAACCATGTTCCAGGCAGCGCCATGGATGGGGCTGCTAGCTGGGACTCCAGCCTGGCAATCCCACTTAGAACTGTGACACCAACCATCCTCAGGTATGGACTGGAATAGGGATAGTATTACTTGCCATCCAGGGTCACTGCCATCCAGGCTACTGGTGTTAGCACAGGAAAAGTGCAAGCCCTGCCACACAAGTTGGCTATTATTAGTATTGATTTATTATCATTGTGTCTCCTTGGACCTGATTTTCCAGAACACTGCTTATTTCAAATATGCAAAATTGTTGTCCCTGCAAGTCTCTCTCTTTCCCATGTCACATGCATGTTCTGATTTCTGGCAAGAAATAATATATGTTCACTCGTACTTGCTTGAATGATTAAAAAAAAAAAAAGTACGTTTGGCCATGTAGACAGCAGGTCTAAATGAGGGACACAGCCGGTCCAGAAGGGAGTAATTGGCCCCATATAAAACACAACCAGGCAAAAGAAAGGAGTTGAGAAGGGTCGATGGAGGCCTGTCGGAGCTGCCCACAGCTCTTGTAACCTGCTCTTCTTATTACCAGAATCATTTCAAGAGATAATTTAATGCCATCCCTCTGTGGTCCCTTTCATTCCTGAAGGGAAAATAAATAAACAAATAAATGAACATGCCTAGCAAGCCATCTCCACCAATACCTGCTTTAAAAGAACATAATTTGCCTTGTTTTCTTGTTTAAAGTACAGTTATTAATATAGTTGTCCGGCACCTTCTCTATAGCTGATCCCTGGTGAATTCTCTATAGCTGATCCTTGAATTCAGATCTCCATTCACATTATTGTATACATTTCCACGGAATCCTACAAGAGGAAAGAAGCAGCCTTTCTTTCATCTGCAGACAGGACTGCCAGGCTGCAGTGGGTCTGTTTTCCCATTAGGAAAACAGCTGAGCAAGGCTGAGGAGGGAACAGGAGGAGGAGGAGGGCACTTGTAAAGTAAGAAGTGGTCAAACTTCCAGAAGTTTCCCTTTGGTCTGCATCACCAGATCTAGCCTAACTTCTTACCTTTTTGGACTTTATTTTCTTTGCCTAAAAAATAGGAAATTTTTTGTTTTTTGTTTTTTTTTTTTTTGTCGGTCGTGGGGCTTGAACTCTGGGCCTGGGCGCTGTCCCTCAGCTCTTCAGCTCAAGGTGAGCGCTCTACCATTTGAGCTACAGCACCACTTCCGGTTTTCTGGTGGTTTATTGGAGATAGGAGTCTCAAGGTCTTTTCTGCCCGGGCTGGCTTTGAACCGAGATCCTCAGATCTCAGCCTCCTGAGTAGCTAGGATTACAGGCGTGAGCCACCAGCGCCCGGCAAAAATAGGAAATTTTGGGGATGGGAATGTGGCTTAGTGATGAATGCTTGCCTAGGATCCATGAAGCCATGGGTTCAAATCTCCAAAGCCAGAAGTGGTGCTGTAGCTCAAGTGGTAGAGTGCTAGCCTGGAGCAAAAGAAGCTCAGGGATGGGACGGTGCCCAGGCCCTGAGTTCAAGCCCCAGGACTGGCAAAAAAAAAAAAAGAAAGAAAGAAAAGAAAAGGAAATTTTCCCCTTGGTCATTTTTCACCTCTTATAATATGTCAAGCATTGCCCAAAATGTTTTATGTTAGCACTTTATCATTTAATGGTTTCTTCTTTTTTCTTCTTCTTCTTCCTCTCCCTCTCCCTCTTCCTCCTTTTCATTCCAGTACTGGGGCTTGAACTCAGTACCTTGCACTCCTACTTAGCTTTTTCACTCAAAGCTGGCAATCTCCCATTGGAGCCACACCTCTACTTCCCAGCTTTCCCTTGCTTAATTGGAGATAAGAGTCTCACAGACTTTCCTGCCTGGGTTTGGCTTGGAACCACATTCCTCAAATCTCACCCTACTGAGTAGCTGAGTTGTTGTTGTTTTTTTGTCTGTCCTGGAGCTTGAACTCTGGGCCTGGGCGCTGTCCCTCGGCTCTTCAGCTCCAGGCGAGTGCTCTACCAGTTAAGCTACAGCACCACTTCCAGTTTTCTGGTGATTTATTGGAGATAAGAGTCTCATGGACTTTCCTGCCTGGGCTGGTTTTGACAGTGATCCTTAGATCTCAGCCTCCTGGGTAGCTAGGATTACAGGCCTGAGTTACCAGCGCCCGGCAGGGTAGTGCATACTTACAGGCTCAGAATCACTGAATTCCTTCCTGTCTAAGCAAGCCAAGTCCAGCTTCAAAGGGAGGACTTTGCTACCCTGTATAGTATATACCCTGTATATGCTACCCTGTATAGACCTCGCTACCTTATATAGTTTCTCCTACTAGCTCTATGAGACTTGATTTCTTTATTTCTGGGTACTGTCCCTTAGCTTTTTTTTTTGCTCAAAGATGTTGCTTTACCGCTTGATCCACAGCTCCATTGCCAACATGTTTAGTGGTTAATTGAAGGCAGATAAAAGACTCTCACGAATTTTCCTGCTTGAGTTGGCTTTGCACATCGATCCTCAGATCTCCACCTCCTGGGTAGCTAGAATTACAGATAGGAGCCACCAGCGCCTGGCAGGATTTTATGATCCTGATACTTCCGGTTGAAGCTAGAGTTTGTCCCCCCCCCCCAAGGGTGGGTGGGGTTCGAGGTTCTGCAATCCAGCTTGAAACTGGCAGAGACAGGACAGCCAGGGAGGCACAGAGAGTCATTTAATTTTACATTAAAAGAGAAGGGCCCCTCCCCCGTGCCCTCCCCTTTCCCCCCTACCCCAGTTCCTTTCCAATCACATCAGAGACCCCGGAGGGGGCATGACCCCTGTCTTCAGAGGAGGTCAGCCGGGGTGACCCTGCCTGTGTGTAGGATCCCAGGAGAGAGGCCCAGCTGCAGGCCCTGGAGGGCTGGAAGCACACCCGGAAACTGGCCAGGGTCACTGAGGGCAGCCCGAGTGGAGGGAGGGGCTTCCAGGGCCCTTTGTGAGCAGCAGGCAGGGGGAGATTAGTTCCACAGGCAGCTCCTGTGTCTCCAGAGAAAGGGGTTATTATGCAGCAGCTAAAAATACAGGGCACAACCCATCCCACCTCCCCTTTTATTGCCATGGAGATGAGGGATAGGCTCTGGGAGGGAGAGAATGAAAGGCAGGTGAAATAGGGGAAGAGTTGGGGGGTGGGGATGGAGGCCTGAAGGAAGAGGAAGGGGAAGAGCTAGAGAGGAGAGAGGAAGACTGAAGGAAGAGAGCAAGAGGGGTGAGAGGAAGGAAGATTGCCTTTCTCATTACATTCTCCTTTACATTCCGCCTGCCAGGCCAGACAAAGCCTGGGGGCTACTAGGCAAAGAAGGGTTTGTCTGCTACTCTGCAGCTGGCCTCGTGACCTTTGAGGATAAGGGGTCTGACCATCTGGGATTCATTGCAAGATGGCCACATGGAAGACAGATGTCGAACAGCTGCTAGGCCTCCTCAGCTCTTAGACATTGGCTCTCAGAGGTACCCATCCAACTTTCCATCCTCTGCAGGGTCCCACCAGATAATGATACAATGTCAGCCCAGTTGTCTTCTGTGACGGGGGTCCTCACCGGTGGCCTTATAGAGTGTCTTTTGTTGCTAGAAGGAGCCTTCTTTTGTTCGGTGATGATTTTTTTTTTTGTCTTCCTCTTATTTCCACGCGTAGGCCCTAGTTTTGTCTGCATTGGACTTCACAGTAGAATAAGCTATGCATGTAATAGTACAAATAGTACAAAAGGACAAATCTGACACTTTATGGCATGAAGTATTTTGGGGAAAAAAACTACTGAGAAGATAATTGTTTAAAAAAATCCATAGTTTAAGCCGGGCGCCGGTGGCTCACGCCTGTAATCCTAGCTACTCAGGAGGCTGAGATCTGAGGATCACGGTTCAAAGCCAGCCAGGGCAGGAAAGACCGTGAGACTCTTATCTCCAATAAACCACCAGAAAACCGGAAGTGGCACTGTGGCTCAAGTGGTCGAGCGCTCGCCTTGAGCTGAAGAGCTGAGGGACAGCACCCAGGCCCAGAGTTCAGGCCCCATGACTGACAAAAAAAAAAAAAATCCATAGTTTAAAAAATATCCAGTTTCCAAACTAAACTAGGCACAAGTGACTCATGCCTGTGGTTTGAAGTCGGTCCTGGCCCTCTGGAGTTCTCTCCCTTGAGCCACAACCCCACTTCCAGCTTTTTTTGGGGGGAGGGAGTTGGTTAATTGAAGAGGAGTTGCTCTGATTTGTCTGCTGGGGCTGGCTTCGAACCTCAACCCTGGATCTCAGCCTCCTGACTAGCTAGGATTACAGGCGTGAGCCATCATAGCCCAATTAGGGCCTTGTTTCTTATATAAAGAGAGGACAAAGAGTGAAGGCTTTGGTGCCCTCTTTGAATGATGCCCAAACCCAGGCTGTCAAGAGAAGGCAGGCAGACCTGCTGTTGCCTCTTCCCATTCAACACCAAGGCTCCTGCCCAAATGCTAGTGTCCAGATTGTATTTATGACTGTTTTAAGAAGGAGTGACAGAGCCTTTTAATATCCCTGACAGCCCAGGATGTTTTAATAGATGGTGGAGCTGGGCTTTGGGAGTTAAGAAAAGAGAGCGGAGTGGCTGAGGGAGCTGTCAGGCTGGGTTTCTATGACATACCTACTGATCGACTCAGCGACAAAATAAAATACGGGGCTCTGTCTCTCCTCAGTCCCATCAGGTTGACAGACAGCCTGTCACCATTGGATGTCATCTTTCACTTCCTAATCACTCAGGCTTAGGGAAAACCAGTGTTTAACAGGGAGTCTCTACAGGATTTCCACCCAAACCTGCCTCCTGAATGTCAGGCCCACTCTTTCAACCTTCCCAGGCTCCACTTGACAGGGTGTGATTTTCTAGATTCCAAACAGGACACTTCTGTCTCTCTCAAGGCCTGCCTCAGTGCTGTGGTTTGTGAGAAGTGCTTATAGGTCAGACAGGACCGCTCAGTATTCTGAAAAGCAGAATGGATAGCAGTGATGGTTGTCCAGCAATACAAATGCTATGGAATGGTACACTCATGAAGGGTTAAAGAGATATTTCCTCTTGCCACCCAAAGACACACACACACACACACACACACACACACACAAACACACACAAACAGATGGGGGGGTAAGAAACAGAGAGATACTTCTAGCTTTTGGCTAGTTGTAACTGCATCCAATCAGGTATGCGTCAGTGCTGTGTTCTGTAACAAGATCATTTCCAATGCTGTCTCTCCCAGGACTCGGATCCCTGCCTGCTACCCTTCTTGGCCTCTCCCCCCCTCACCTTCCTGGACAACCACAGGGTTAGTTTTGGAGTTGAGCAGTGTGTGTGTGTGTGTGTGTGTGTGTGTGTGTGTGTGTGTGTGTGTACTGGGGCTTGACCACAGGGCCTCTTGCGTGGTTTTTTCACTCAAGGCCAACACACTCTACCACTTGAGCCACAGCTCCATTTGCAGCTGTATGTATTTAATTGGAGGACTTAGCTGTCCTGGCTGGTTTACAACAGTGCTCCTCAGATCTCAGCCTCCAAGTAGCTAGGATTAAACGTATGAGCCACCAATGCTTGGCATTATGAGGCTTATTTTGTTGTTGTTGGTGGTAGTCATGGGGCTTGAACGAGAAGCCTGGGCACTACCCTTGAGCTCTTCTGCTCAATAGTGTTCTATCTCTTTGAGCTACATGCCACTTCTGGTTTTCTGGTGATTAATGGGAGGTAAGTTTTAAGCATTTCTTGCCCGGGCTGGCTTTGAACTGTGCTCCTCAGGTCTCAGCCTCTTGAGTAGCTAAGACTACAGGTGTGAGCCACCTGTGCCTGGCTGAGGCTTCTATACATACTTTTCTACTATCAAGTTTAGAGATGGTCTGATCAGGAACTTGGTTGTATGGCCATAGTCATTGCAGCCACTCAGTATGTTCTGGAAAATCAGGTGTCAGGGATTCTCTGAAGTGTGTGCGCATGTGTGTGTATTGGAAAGGAGGGCAGCTGCCAATCCATGGACTGACATCTTTCTTGAAAATAACCCGAAAGAACTAGTTCTTTTGGGTTAAAGCGGGTCTCCCTGGGCCTGCTCTACACCGGTCTCTAGATCTGTCAACTGCCTGAATGCGGGGATGGGGCGGGGGAGGGGAGGGAAACACTTCAGTTCTCACACCCAGGTCCTGGGGTTACCGACACCACTACAGATGAGATACCCCACCCCTAGCCGCAGTCCAGAGCTCTGCATTCAAGTCCTCTGCCAGGAGAGAGTTAAGGGCTTGGGTTTAATTTGCCCGTTAATCACAGTTAAAAGAAGTAATGAGCGTCTCCCCAAAGCCTGGGTGTTTCTCTGCAGATTAAGCAGCAATTTGCATAGCCCCTTTATTCATTCCCACCTTCCCCTGTGGGGCGGCTTGTCCTTTCAGACACAGCCAAGCGCAGCCGGAGGCGGCTGGAGCGGTTTGACAAATGGCTTTGCCTGTGCGCCATGGTTTGGGCGCAAGAGAAGGAGGGGGAAGCTGGGAGGAGAGGGCAGCTCCCGACAGTAATGGATAGCTGGGGCGTTAAATAGTGCAGAACTTTTTATTAGACACATAGGAGAAGTTTAAATATTCAAAGTGGTTTTCTTTGAAGCCTGGGGAAGGAGAGGAGGGTGTCAGGATGGCTGGGGAAGTTTACTCAGGGCCGGTTTACTCAGAGGCCTGCTTGTCCCTGTTGGCTGGAAGGAAAAAGGGTATCTGGAGGACACAAGCAGATCCAGGTCAGCTGGTGTCCCCCGGCTGGCACAGCCTTTGGGTAGCCCGACACTCTCCTACTGGGCTTGGCTCTGCCAGGCAGGATGACAGCCGAGAGGCAGCCCTGGGGCCTCCTGAGTCCTCAGGGTGAAGAAGAGCTTGTTCAAAGCCCAGCATGTGGGTGCTGTTCAGTACACCAAGGTGGAGGCCCCAGCTTTGGTCGTAAATCTGGATCTATGAAGTACCCACATCGCCAAGAGCATCTACTCTCCTTAGCAGAAATGCCCTGAGACAGGCCCAGATCCTCAGGAGCTGAAGGTCTCTGAATGACTGGTGGAGGGATTGTAGTACATTTGTTGTTATTGTTATTGTTCTTGAAAGGGTCTCACTATGTAGCCCAGCCTATGAGTTCATTTTCAAAGTCAGTTTAATGTTGGGCATGGGGGTTCACGGCTATAATCCCAGCACTCATACCAAGATCCTGTCTCAGGGATGGAGGGACATGGTTCAAGTGGCAGAGCACTGATCTAGCAAACATGAGACCCTGAATCCAGTCTCTAGTACTGCCAAAAAGAGAAGAAAAAGGACTTTTCTTTCTTTTTTTTAGTCCATCATGGGGCTTGAACTTAGGACTTGGACACTGTCCCTGAGTTTTTGTGCTCAAGTCTAGTGCTCTCCCACTTCGAGCCACAGCTCTTCTCATTTTCTGGTGCTAATTGAAGATAAAAGTCTCATGGAGTTTCCTAACCGGACTGGCTTTGAACCATGATCCTCAGATCTCAGCCTCCTGGGTAGCTAGGATTACAGGTGTGAGCAACTGGCACCCAGCAAAGGTCAACTTCTATTTTATTCTCAAACTTCTGTTTTGCGGGACTCTTTTTTGCTAGCTTGTGAGTCACATGATCATAGTATATCAGAAGTCAGTGATCCTTGAAAATCGTTGAGATAACTGAAGTTCAGAGGAAATGAAGTTGGAGATTTTAAGGAATGAGCAAGACCTGGTCTCTCCACCAGGAGCAGAGACTAGGTTGAACATGTTGGGTGGGCTTTATACTGTACCCAGCATGAGCTCCCTTGAGCACAGGTGCATAGAGCTGAGGAATGCTCTGCAGAGGCCATTGGAAATATCCAGAGAGATGTGTGTCTCATCTGAGCTGGGCTAGGAAGGCTCCAAAAGGCTTCAGGCTTTGGAATGCACGTGGATTGGCCCCTGGGCGGCTTGCCAGGCTGGAAAGCAGGTAGAAGTCCAGTTATCAGGAGCTAGCCTGCTACACTGGGAATGGAGGGAGTAAAGGGGGCATTCGTTTCTAAGCAGGGAAATAAATGATAAAAGCAAAAAGGCCCTTAGCCATGGCAAGTGCAGGCTTGAGAGAGATTGGGAGCCAACAGATAGGAAATAACAGATGGAATGTGGATGGTAATCAGGGGTGCGATGTGGGACGTGTTGGAATCTCAGAAACACAGGAGACCACCTCCCCTGAGACCAGCAGTATCCCTGTCCTCATTTAATTTTTTTTTTTAATTTTTTGGGTCCGGTCGTGGGGCCTGAGCTCTGGGCCTGAGTGCTGTCCCTCAGCTCTTCAGCTCAAGGCTAGCACTCTACCACTTGAGCCACAGTGCCACTTCCGGCTTTTTTTCTTTTTGCGTATGTGGTTCTGGGGAATCGAACCCAGGGCCTCATGCATGCAAGGCAAGAGCTCTACCACTGAGCCACCTTCCCAGCCCTCCTCATTTAATTTTATTATTTATTTTTATTTATTTTTGTCAGTCCTGGGGCTTGAACTCAGGGCCTGAGCACTATCCCTGAGCTTCTTTTGCTCCAGGCTAGCACTCTACCACCTGAGCCACAGCACGACTTCTGGCTTTTTCTGTTTACATGGTACTGAGGAACGGAAACCAGGGCTTCATGCATGCTAGGCAAGCACTTTATCAGTAAGCCACATTCTCAAGCCTCCTGTCCTCATTTGAATGGTGAAGGAAATGAGGAGCAGAGAGGTTCAGGGAATGACCCCAGATCACACAGGTCACAAGAATAGAGCAGAGCTGGAAAACGTTTGTAACCGTTTTGACATCGTATACTGTTTTGTTTTCCAGCGGCAAGGATAGAACCCAGGGCCTCTTGGATGCTAGGCAAGCACTCTACCACTGAGCTATCGGCCCAGCCCAGTGTCTTCCTATTACTTTAAATAGATCTGTAGATGCCTGTATGGGAGTAGAGAGAAAGGAGAATATATAAAGAGCAATTAAAAGATGAAGTACATACTAGGACAGGTAGGAGTGCATGTATCCAGGGAGAGAAGAGCTGCAGGATCTGGGTCTCTAGGGTGAAATGTAACATCTGGAGAAGTAATGAGTATGTGTGTGCACATAGTCACAGGACCACAGCCTCAGGCAGTGCACTCTCACTCAAGACCCAAATGTCCTTTGCCTTTGTCCTCAGCTCAGCCTGGACGTGAACGATGCTTTAGATGGTTAAGACGATGTTTGGTCTGACAAAGAACAAGTTCCAGATGTGTGATAGCTCACAAGTCCCTGGCATCTCCTCAGTGGGCACAGGGGCTGGGCTGCTCAAAGTCAGAAGAATAATCCTTAGCATTTTGTTTAGGCCATGTTCTAGAGAGGCAACTCCCTACTTCTTTACCCGAGGCTTAGATGTGCTGGTAGAAGAGTCAACATGGAACTAGAGTGTCCTCTTGGCAACAAATTCACATTCAACTATGGATGCTGAGGGAGGCGTCTTGGCTCATGGCCTTCCTCTTTCCCCAAACTTCACAACCCTGGAAAGCTGATTGCTGGGGATTTGCCACTCAGCAAGGAACCCTCATTCCTCTCTTCTAACATGGCAAGATAGTCAGGAAGCAGTCTTCACTGGTGCCCCACAAACCAAAACCAAGAGGACAGCTCACACTGTCCAGCGGGTACCTCCTCCTCTGCAGGCCCTGTCCCAGGAGCTGTGCATAGCTTGATTTGTTAAGCTGGAGGGCTCTGGCAACTGAGGGAATCCTAAGTGCAAAATGCAGGGAATCCTAAAACCCACCTCAAAGTTAGAGGACTGCCCTGATGCTTGGGGGACAGAGGCGGGGAGCCAGTCAGTTAGGCCCCTTCATTGTCTTTGGCCTGGCCAGGATTAGGTCCAGAAGGCAGGAGGACTGAAGCAAGGAAGCTGAAGGTTCTGGAGACCAAGCCCAGTGAGAAAACCATCCACCTCTGGCTAGGAAGGAGGCAGGGAGGCACTGCGCTCCCCCAGACCAGCAGTGCAGCACACCAGGCCCAATCCCCGTGAGAACAGCTGCCCCAGCCACTGCTCCCTCATCTGTTGTTGGGAACCTTCTGTCTAAACTCACTCTCCTGCCTGGGGACCGAGCACGTGGCATTCCGGGGAGGTCAGTGCCCTAGCAGATCCAAGGCCAGGCAGGGAAGGCAGGCAGGGTACGTATCTGCACAGCAGAAACAAGAGCTTTGGAGGCTCAAGCCCAGCTTGCCATGGTCATGTGATCCTCTACACTTGTCCCTACAAGCAATGGAGTCTGTGTAACATCTGGCAGCTGGAAAGGAACACCAGAGTGGGCAAGGGTGTATGACTCAATGCAAGGCTGGCTGCAGAGTGAGGCTAAACAGACAGCCCATGGAGCACGAGACTGACCAGGTAGGGCAGTAAGGGCAGTCATACTCTGAGACAGAAGGGGCCAAGCATGGCCAGCAGCTCGGGGCAAGGGTTTCCACTCTGCATGTGGCTACATGCTGAGTGCAGTCCACTCAAGCTCCTGTAAGCCATCCCATTCTAAGGACAGCTTCCTGATACCAATTTCTCCTTTCTCAGCTCCTGGACTTATTTCAGCCCGATTCCCCCAAAAGGAGGTGAGCAGGCAAAGATTGGGGGGAAGCAGCAGGCTGACATTAATCGATAGAAGCGGCTCCAAGCAGTTCATGCGGCCTTATCTCTCTCTCCTTTGGATAGCGTGTGTCCGCCGGAGTCCACGGGGTCGGTGATTAATAGGGGCCATCACTCACTGTCCGGGACGGCTGAAAGGCAGTGGGGAGGGGGCGGCCCTCCCCAGAACTGAGATAACAAGCAGCAGGAATAATGAGTGGTGTCACTCCACTTTTCATTTTGATGGAAAGTCATTACGGGAGTCAACGCCAGCGACAAAGAGCCATGAATCAACTGCTCTGCTATGAAATTAAAATCGAATTGCTGGCCACCCTCAGCCCCTACCCTTCCTGGGAAATGGGGATGGGGAGGTGGCTTGGGTGAGGGGTGCTATCTTGGGGCGGGCTCTATCCAATCCCAGAGCAGCCTGTTATGGGCAGGAAGTGGACAGGCAGCCAGTGAAGGTGACAACTCCTGTCTCTACCTTGTTTATCAGACCCTTCCTCCCTAAACCATGTTTCCCCTCTGCCGGGAAGGTAAGCTGTGATTAAGAGGAAAATATGGCTTTGCTGACTCCAACAGACCACTGCCTGACTGCTCCCCTTGGGCGGCTGGCTGGCGCAGGGTAGCTTGGGCGCGGTGATAGGGCGAGCAAGGCCTAGCTGCCTTGGCTATCTCAGAACCACTTGCTGAGCCATCCCTGTAGATCCTAACAGGGCCTTCCTCATCACTACAAGCAAAGACATAAGTCCCTAATCTGGGACTCCACAGTGGCAGCTAATGGTCAGGAAGGCTGCCTGGACCAAGAATCCATGAAAACAGGTACCCAGCCTCAACCACAAGCTCTGGGGAGCTGTGTGAGTAACTGTTAGCAGCATAGCCAAGAGTCTCTCCCTTTTATTAAGTCCAGTTCAACTAGCTAGAAGCAGCTGTGGTTCCAGGCTGGTAAGCCACGAGGCCAGTCAAGACTGCTGTTTGCAGTGAGCCACGAGAGTGTTGAGGCCACCATCTGATGGTAGTTCCTTCCCAGAGCTCTCAATCTTCCAGTCAGTCTGGTTTCTTGCTGGGAAGGATCCACCACAATCAGCCCTGGCTCTGCTGCCATTTCAATGCTGGGAAGATGGGCAGGTGAGACACCGAGAGAGTATGTCACAGAAAAGTCCCCATCAGGTTCACGGGGCGCCCGCCGTACCTCTTAGAGATGTCAGCTTCGATCTGAAAAACAGTTGCTGGGTAGATAGGGATCAAACAAGCAGGTGCAGGGCTTCATTCAGCAGACATCTGGGGGTCCTCCCACATGGCGAGATCACCCCATCCTGTCTTACCAGCTTCTGTAGTTCCTTGGTCTTCTCCAGCAGCAGGTCCAGCTTGGGCTCCAGAGCCGCCTGCTCCTCAAGGGCACCCTGCTGCTTCTGTACCATCAGCTCTTTCTTCAAAGCCAACAGCTGCGACTGCTTCAGCTTTTGCTGGAGGAACTCTGTCACGCGGTCCACATACCTATGCAGAGGGCACTCAGGTGAGCGGGGAGGCTGCCCCACTCCACTCCTCAGGAAGCGATTCCCTGATTGGCCTCCTACCCCCACATCCGCGAGTCCTTCTCCATTAAAAACACCACTCCAGTTTCCTGTTATACCTGGGAAGCAGATTCTGCATAAATCAATGCCACCCCCCCCCCAGCCCCTACCTCTACCATCTGCCCTGAAGACAGTCCAAGGAGAAGGCGATGGCACAGAAGGCATGGATGAGAACTAAGGGGGTCACAGACAGAGGAGGAAGACAAGGACCCAGAGCTGATCAAAATGGCAGAACCCAGAATCAGGATAGCCAGACCTTGGTGAGGCCAGAATCATAAACAGGTGTTGCATTCGAAGACTGGTGAGCCGGCCAATGAGCTCCTGTAGCGTGGACACCATATTAACCATCTTCTCTTTGGTTTGGCCCTGCAGGATGGCAGGAGCCAGCTGAAACTGGCTCACAGACAGGATGTCGGCCTCCTCGCTCATCTCTACTGCTCTCTGAGACAAGAAGATCTCGAGCTAAGGGTGAAAGAGGAGCTAGATTACAGGAAGAAAAGAGCTCAGAAAGCTAGGCCCCCAGACTGCTCAGCATGTGAGAATGCGTGGTAAGGGCTAGACTCTAGGGGAGTCTACCACTCTCACTGCTAGAAATTCCACAGCTGCGGTGGGTCTGGCGTGGCCCCCTCCGCCACTCCTCATCCCACCATTCTGTGTCAGGCCTACACAGTTCTGGACCTTCTTTCTTCCCTAGCCTGTGGGTCAGATAACCAAGAAGACAGACTCAAAGGGTCTCTCTGCCCCACTGGAGGAATTTCTTTTTGCTCCATGGGAGAAATGGGGTTTGGGGACTAGGAACGCATGGGTGAAAAGCTATGGGTTAAGAAAAGGCCAGGGTCCGGTGCCGGTGGCTCACGCCTACAATCCTAGCTACTCAGGAGATCTGAGGATTGCAGCTCAAAGCCAGCCCAGGCAGGAAAGTGTGTGAGACTCTTTTTTTGGGTCCGGTCAGGGGGCCTGAACTCTGGGCCTGGGCGCTGTCCCTCAGCTCTTCAGCTCAAGGCTAGCGCTCTACCACTTGAGCCACAGCGCCACTTCCGGCTTTTTTCTTTTTTTTTCTTTTTGCTTATGTGGTGCTGAGGAATCGAACCCAGGGCCTCATGCATGCAAGGCAAGTGCTCTACCACTGAGCCACCTTCACAGCCCAAGTCTGTGAGACTCTTATCTCCAATGAATAACCAGAAAACTAGAAGTGGTGCTGTGGCTCAAGTGGTAGAGTGCTTGTGTTGAGCTGAAGAGCTCAGGACCAGCGCCCAAACCCCAGAGTTCAAGCCCCACGACTGACAAAAATAAATAAATAAACAAATAAAATAAAAGGCCAGGAAGAAATTAAGGAAGAGACATATCTCCAGTCTATCTTATTTTGTCATGGAAATTAGATAATTTTTGTCCTCTTCTTCCTTTGAGGCTAGAAAGGGGTCTCTTTGGGCAGAAAGAAGACATAACTGGATGGGGACAGAACTTTCTAGAGGTTCTCAATCATAAGCCACTGAGACGGGAAGAGACTCCAAAACAGGGCCCATTTTCCCAATCCAAGAACACTGGCTCTGGGGCTGGGATGGTGGCTCAGTGGTAGAGCGCTTGCCTTGCATGCCTGAGGCCCTGGGTTCGATTCCTCAGCATCCCATAAGCAAAAAGAAAAAAGCCGGAAGTGGCGCTGTGGCTCAAGTGGTTGAGCACTAGCCTTGAGTTGAAGAGCTAGAGGAGACAGCACCCAGGCCCAGAGTTCAGTCCCCATGACTGGACCCAAAAAGAAAAGAACACTGGCTCTTTATACCTTAGTTATGGCAATCATGTTTCAACACAAATGATTGTGCGGCTCCTATCTTGTTAAAAAACAAAAACTGCAACAACTGCATGGTTTACCAAGTCAACTCAAAATTCAGACTGTCTCTGAGCTCCTCTTCTGCTCCCCCATCCCAGCTCCTGTAACAAGGAGCCACGCAGCCTCCTTCCTGTCAGTCAAAGGTCCCCCCTTAAGACCTTTTTGGGGTTCTTTCTGCCTGGGAAGTTTTTTTTTTTATTTTGCCAGTCCTGGGGCTTGAACTCAGGGCCTGGGCACTGTCCATGAGCTACTTTTGCTCGTCTAGCACTCTACCTCTTGAGCCACAGCGCCGCCTCCAGCCTTTTCTGTTTATATTGTACTGAGGAATAGAACCCAGGGCTTCGTGCATGCTAGGCAAGCACTCTACCACTAAGACACATTCCCAGCCCTCCTCCCTGTTTGTTTGTTTTTTTTGTTGTTGTTGTTGGTCATGGGGCTTGAACTTTGGGTCTGGTCGCTGTCACTGAGCTCTTCAGCTCAAGGCTAGTGATCTACCATTTAAGCAGCCACATTGCCACTTCTGGTTTTCTGGTGGTTAATTGGAGATAAGAGCCTTACAGACTTACCTGTCCGGGCTGGCTTTGAACTGTAATCCTCAAATTTCAGCCCTGAGTAGCTAGGATTACAGGCGTGAGCCACTGGCCCCGGCCAGGAAGACTTTTTGCTGGACAATTCACCACTGCTTTGTATGGAGTACTTGCAGTCTCAGCTTAAAGTCACCTTCTTAATAAAGCCTTCCCTGACTTCCAGACATAGAACCACAACCCTTGTTAGAGAAATGAGCTCCGTTCCAAAAGCTTAGTCCACTCCTTCCCTTCTCCACAGCTTAGCATGCTCCCTTCCTAGGCAGCACTAGGCCCATGCAGTAAAGGCAGTAAATAATCAACTTCCAGCCCCCCTTTACCTTGGGATGGCACTTCTCTGGGGCAGCTACCACCATATAAGGCAACAAGAGCCCCTTAGAGTGACCCTCAGCTCAGTGGAGCTGCAGGACCCCTTACCTACTATATGGATGGTAGCCATAAATCCTCGTCCACCATGATGAAGCCCTTGGCCCCCACGTGCATACTGGGGTCTCTGCCTCCTAGCCTCTTCTAGCTCCTCCTAAGCCTCCTAGGTTATATAGGTCACCTCAGACAATAGCTGGTGCTTCTTCTTACTTTTCCCTTGTGAGAAGGGGTCTTTCCCAACAATAAACCTTTCTTTGTCCTCTGTACCTGGATGTCTGCGTGGTTTTCTGGCAAGTTTAATAATCTTTCAACCCTTCTCAGCAGCTTGTCTCCCTCCCGCTTTCTTTTTCTCCGTAGCTTTTAGCACCATCTTACATACGCAGCATTTGTCTAGGTTCTCATCTGCCTTTCCCACCAGAGTAGAAGCTGCGTGAAGTTGAGGCCTTTGAATGTCTGGTTCACTGCTCTATACCCGGTACCCAAGAGTGTGCCAGGCACTTTGGAGACTCACAATACAGATGAGCTGGGGAGCATCCTACCAGGTAAGACTCCTACTCCAAGACAAAGGAAGGACTCAGCACCCTTTGCACTACAGGAGTGGTCAGGCCAGGGGACAGAACTGACATCACCTGTGCAGAGGCAGGCTGCCCCCGGAAAACAGTACCTCCATGAGCTCATCAATGAACTGATTCCGGGTCTCAGGATATTCAAGAAGTGTCAGAGCGTCTGTGCCTCTAGCAACACCTTCTGGAGCTGCCAAAAAGAGAAGCAGACAAGTGAGAAGGGATCTAGAACTAAGGCAGGAAAACCCCACAAATTTGAGAAGCCCAAGGGATGACTATGGACAGACTCATTGCACTAAAGCTACTTCCCAGCCCAAGCCAAGGGAGAGGGTTATCCTCTCCCAATTGCCCTAGCTTTTCTCAGGCTTCCTGCCAACTCTAGCCTGCCAGAACCACAGAGCTGGGTTCAGGGAAGGCTAGCTCTGAGCTGGTGGCAGTAGGAAGTAAAGTGTCATCCTGTACTGCCCTCTAGTGGCTCAGATCACTGCTACACCCTCTCTGCTGGTGAGGAGGAATCAGGCCAAACTTTGGGGTCTAGCCAACATCCTTTAGGTAATCCCACTAAAATGGCTAGCCTATAGTCAGTCTCTAAAAAGCTGAGTCTTCCTACAGAACTTCTCTTCTGCCTCTCTCCCCACACATCCTCAGCAAGACTTAGAGAAAAGTTTAAATGTGTGAGAAGCCTCATCACAATAGTATATTTTTGTGTCTAGACTTGGGGGTTCCTTGAGCACTTACCTTCAGTTCCTGCCTCCAGCACTGTGATCTGTAAACCAGTGGCATCGTCTCCCCAGTCTATCCCATCACTCCCAAGGTCCTGGGTGGGGAACAAAGAACCAGAGAGCCTGGTGAGAAGTCCCCAGCACAGGGAGCCAGAATGGACCAAAACCTTAAGGAAGCCCAGGGCCTGCACATTACAGCTGGATTAAGGTCGACAGACCTGATGCATGGGACAAGGATGGCATCGTGGGCTATTATAACGCCATCCCCAGCCTTGCTTTGTAAAGTACTTCTATACCTTGCCCCAAACCCCAGCAAGAGGAGATACATAAACTCTGGACACATCACTTTTGAAACTGCCTCCTTTGGAATGCACTCATCTTTGGAGAAGTGAACTTGGAGGAATGCCTTTACAGGCACAGACTACGGCTGAAGCAGGATCACAGCAAAGTCCTCCGAGAGATGAACCAAGTGGGCATTCTAACCTTTGACTCTGACTCCAGGGAGATGCCCCAGTCGATTCCAGTAGCCTCAGTAGAGATGTTGGGGCTGGAAGCTGCCTCTGCCCCAAAGTCACCCCAGTCAATCTAGAAAACAGAAAGAATGTCAGCCAAATAAGGTGGGAGAAAAAGAAAAAGAAATGAAAGGAAGAAAAAAGAAAAGGCCAGATGCCAGTGGCTCATGCCTATAATCCTAGTTACTCAGGAGGCTGAGAGCTGAGGATCATGGTTTGAAGTCAGCTTCGGCAGGAAACTCCATGAGACTCTGACTGAGATCTAATTAACTATTCAAAAAAGCTGGAAGTGGAACTGTATCCTTGAGCACAAAAGCACAGGGATAGCACCCAGACCCCTGAGTTCAAGTCCCAGGACTGGCACAGACACAAAAAATAAGAGCTGGGTGTGGTAATCCCAGCTCCTGGGGAAGCCAAGGCTGGAAAATCAAGTGTTGTAGGTATTACAGGACTCAGGACTCTATAGTAAAAATAGTAATATAGGCTACACAGTAAGAACTTGTCAAGAGGACTTGGGCCGGAGGGGGGGGAGGGGGAGAGGGGGGAGGGTGGGATGTATACCAGTGGCTCCTGCCTGTAACCCAGCTACTCAGGAGGCTGAGATCTGAGGATCTCAGTTTGAAGCTAGCCTGGGGAAGAAAAGTCCATGAGACTCTTATCTATAATTAACCACAAAAAGTCAGAAG
Organism: Dipodomys ordii; assembly: GCF_000151885.1. Classification (NCBI taxonomy): domain Eukaryota; kingdom Metazoa; phylum Chordata; class Mammalia; order Rodentia; family Heteromyidae; genus Dipodomys; species Dipodomys ordii. Next base: position 19,292,965 of record NW_012267223.1, read on the forward strand.
TGGAACTGTGGCTCAAGTGGCAGAGCACTAGCCTTGAGTGAAAAAACTCAAGCCCAGAATTCAAACCCCAGGACCAGGGAAAAAAAAAAAAAGAAAGAAAAGCTGGGTGGAGAGGTGCTTGCTTTCCCAAAGGCCTCAGGTAGTTCTGTAGGGAAACACACATTCAAATGCAATGGCCTGTATGCTTCCAAAAGAAAGCCCACATTCAGAAGGCACAGGTGACCGAGTGGCTTCTGGTTTACATGAACCAACTTTCTGAGCTCTCCATTTTCTATTCTCTGGTCTCAAGGAGGCCATGCTCTCCTGCCAAAGTCTTGCTCCTATGACTTCTACCCTCCCCTCTAGGACTCTGAATGCAGGTCAGGGTTTGAGCTGGATGTTGATGGGGCAAATGGATTCTAATAAGGCCTCTTTTACCTCATCTTCTTCCACTTGCTCGGGAGGCTCCTCAAGGTGTGGCCGCTCCACCACAGAGGGCTCTTTCCCCGTCCTCCATTCGTACACAGTCGAGTTTCCCCGCTTCTGCACATACTGCAGCATGGGCAACACCTGCTCCGCGGGGCTTAACAGAAGACACAACTGAGCCTCTTACTGACCTCTCAGGAAACCAATAAGTGGGCCATATGGTCCAAGGTGTAAGGCTCCCACCAGCTCAAGTGTATGAAATGCAGCTCACCTGGCTGGATATTGGTAGCCCACACCTGTAATCCTAGCTATTCAAGAGGCTGAGGGGTCTGGGAATGTGGTTTAGTGGTAGTTTGCCTAGCATGTATGAAGCCCTGGGTTCGATTCTCCAGTACCACATAAGCAGAAAAA
>NW_012267223.1:19296110-19302338 GCF_000151885.1 Dipodomys ordii
GAACCCAGGGCCTCAGGCATGCAAGGCAAGCGCTCTACCACTGAGCCACCTTCCCAGCCCAGTCTCAGACTTTCTACCCAGGCTGGCTTCAAGCCTCAATCCTCAGATCTCAGCCTGGAATGTAGCTAAGATTACAGGGGAGAACTACCAGTGATATGAGCCACTCACTCCTCCAGTTCTTCATGCTAGACAGACCAAACGCTTTATTGAACCAGTGTGGCACCAACAAGCACACCTCAAAGCAGCAGGTGAGAAACTGTAAGCCCAGAGAAAAGATCTACATTTGGCATAAGCTACAGGGAAGAGAGACGGCTCAGAGAGACCAGAGGGGCTGAGGACTGGATGTCCCCAGCTGCACATGACCAACCCTCTGAAATACTTGCCTTCATCCGCTGTGAAGAGTACTGGCCAAAAATATTTTTTGTGGAGGCCTCAGTGCCTTTGAGAAGGTCCACAATTCTTAGGCAGTGGAAGTAGTGAATGTCTGGAAAGCAAGGAAGGGTGGAGATTTGGAGAATGACATTGTCTTTACCTCCTATAGCCACTGTCTGTGTCTGACTCACATGTACTGTACCGAAAACAATCTTGGCAGGTAGCTCTCCCCTTCATCGTTCTGAAACCAGCATATCTCCCTCTCTCTCTCTGTCTCTCTCTGGGGACAGTCTTGTTTATAGCTAAACAAGGAGGTAACTGCATAGATACAAACTGGGCCAGGAAAGGGAGGATATCAGTGACAAGACCCCCCCAAAGTACTCACAGGACCCAGAGAGCAGCTGAGCAATCTCTTCGGTCTCTGGCATGTCTTGGATGGCAGCATTGATCTTCTCCCGGATCATCAGCACCAGACTCTGCCATTTCAGGCTGCAATGCCTCCTGTCCACCAGCCAGTCTGTATCAGAAACACCCAGTTATGGCATTCCTCCACACCTCCAAAACCCTATTACTAATGCACTGGGTAATGGCTAAAAGTTGCCACAGTTATTGGTTAAGGTATGTGGGGGGGGGGTTGGAAGTGGGGGGGAGTAATCATGGGAAGATGCAAAGGAACACAGGCCTAAAGAGATGCTTGGGTTAAACAGATTCCATCAGCCTGACTTTATTCACAATTTTTCTAGAGCAGCTGCCTCAACACAAAGATAATGACAAACTTTTAAATTGGTCCTAACATGAAAGTGCCACTTTTGACCATCCTAGATTCTCCATAATATTTTGCTTCTAGGGCTAATTACAACTTTCTGGTTGACAAAGGATGCAGTTCAACTTCCATTTCCTCGGGGCTAGGATTAACTAGAACAATGGAAAACATAAAACAGTTATGCCAAGTACCGGATGAATGAGCAACTGCAAAGCCCCTAATACCTACAGCGCCCCAAGGACTAGATACCATTAGTCTGCCCTTAATTGTGAAGTGCTACCATGCACACGTGACTCTCAATGGGTCTGACTTCAAGGAGCTGAGCCCAACTCAGTGTTTAAGCCTAACAGTCATGCTCATTCCTCAGTAGAAGGAACTAAGAGTCAGGCTTCATGGTTAGATGGTCCTAGATTCTAATTATCAAGTTTCTGGAGCAATTCTATTGCTTCTCCATGACTCTCAGGCAGGAGGGTCAGCATTTTCCCTCATTTTCTAGGTGGGAAAACTCACACAGAACTGAACAAATATTAATGATCTTCATTTTTATTTTGGTAGTACTGGGGGTTTGATTTCAGGGGCTCACATTTGCTATGCAAATGCTCTATAGCTGGAGGCATACCCCTAGCCTGTATTATATTTGTATAATATCAAGTGCATAAAAAGCACTTTAGAGCTGAGTGCTCAGGCTTCACTCCTGTATTCCTAGCTCCTCAGGAGACTGAGATCTGAGGATCAAGGTTCAAAGACAGCCTGGGCAGGAAAGTACGTAAGACTAGTATTTCTAATTAACCAGCACAAAGCTGAAAGTGGAGATGTGGCTCAAGTGGTAGAGCAACAGCCAGCCTTAAGTATAAAAGCTAACGGATTGTGCCTGAGCCAAGTTCAAGCTCCAGTACTGATACACACAATCAAATAATTACTAAATAATAAATATTCTCTCTGCTGAATAATTTTATTTTCAGAGGTATAAAATTATTCAGCAGAGAGAATATTTATTATTCTCTCAGAGGGAAAATAAAATTATAAATGTCAGAATTAGGAGCGAAAGGCCGCAACAGTCAAACATCATCTGAAGTCCAAGAATGACATTAAGACTGACAAATCCAGTGAATATCTTTAAATGCCTGCTGTGCATATGCCCTGATGTGGTCAGAATGAAAAGACCTTTCCCCGGCTCTGAGCTGGGGAAGAGACATGTAAACCAGACACAACCATGGCCTGGCCACTAAAAGGTCTGTTAGCCCAATGAGCTCCCTTTCCCATAGCTTAGCATGCTCCTTTCCTAGGCAATACTAAGCCCATTTAGTAAAGGCAGCAAATAATCAGCCTCCAACCCCACTTTTCCTTGAGATGGAATTTCTCTGGGACAGCCACCACCATATAAGGCAGCAAGATCCCTACAGTGACCTTCAGGTCTGGGCAGCTGCAAGACCCATTATCTACTACTTGGACTCCTACCTAGTCTGTCCTGATGAAGTCCGTGGCCCTCACTTCCACACCAAGGTCTCTGCCTCCTAAACCTCCTGGGTTATATAGGTCACCTCAGACAATAGCTGGCACTTCTCTCTTATGAGAAGGGGTCTTGCTGGTCCCCTTCCTGGTAATAAACCTTTTTGTTGTTGTTATACCTGGATGTTTGTGTGGTTTTCTGACAAAGTCTAATGAACTCTAACAAGGTCTCTATGTCCAACTGAGTCTTAAGTCCCTCTTCTCCCTAATACACAACGATGGCAAGAGCTTTTTCAATAAAAGGGAGGTGCCTTATTTCCTGGCATAATGGATGAAGCATGAAGGTTGAGCCAGACGGGTTTAAGTTCCTGTTCAGATCTGCCACTTAGTAACTAAGCTTCTTTAAACTTAAGCCGGGTCTCCTGCCCCTGAATGATATGATGTGATCACACATGTTAACAAACGTTAAGGGAGAAAGCAGGGGTCAAGTGCAGACTTCCTATAGGGTTTCTTCCTGCTGCTCTTGGGCCAGGCCACAGAATACGGCTGGTGATCAGGACCTCCACCTAGATTTCCAGGTTTCCAACACTCCCAGCTGCCGGCGACAGGGGGCAAAGCACAGGCCTCCCCCGACGGCCGGCGGCGCGAGGCGCCCCTCCTACCGAGCAGCTTGCTGGTCTGGATGTCGATGGGCACGTGCTGATGGTCCTGGAGGGAAACACCGCGGAGAGGGGGGCGTGAGCGGAGGAGGCGCCACGCAAGCGCTCACGGCACTCCCAACCGCCACCGGGCGGGGCCGGAGCCCCAGGCTGCGGGCAGACGCCGCGTGTGGGAGGAAGGCCGGGGAGGCAAGGGCTGGGGTCCCGGGAGAAGCTCCCGCAACCCCAGGCCCCGTCTCCACACCTGCATCTTTGCTCCACTTCCACTCTCACTTCCGCTTCCGGCAGAAGAACCCGGTTCGTCCCGTCCCGCCACCAATCCACGCTAACTTTCAGTTCTGATACCCACAGGCCTCCTTCAGCCACGTCGCCGCCTTCCGCCGAGCCAATCAGGCCTTAAGCCCCGCCCACCTCGAGGCTCCGAATGGCTGAGCCCGGGAGGGGCGGGAAATCAGGAGACAGCCAACCGGAGACTCGAGGCGGGCTCAGGTCCGAAGAGGGGCGGGGGTTCCTGGAAAAGGCTGCAGTGGTGGCACTGTCCCGATAGGGGCGCACAAGAGCCAGTCCCTGCAGGTACCGCTCTACCACTCCAGGGGGCGCGAAACCTTCTGCAGGCGGACGGCGTGATCGGGACAGCATATTCCAAAGCAGTTGAAAGTTCTTTCTTTTCTCTTTTTTTTTTGTCTGTCTTGGGTCTTGAACTCAGGGCCTGGACGCTGTCCCTGAGCTTTTGTGCTCAAGGCTTGCGTTCTACCACTTTGAGCCATAGCTCCACTTCCGGTTTTTTGGTGATTAATTGGAGGTTAAGAGTCTCACAAACTTTCCTGTCTAGACTGGCTTTGAACTGTGATCCTCAGATCTCAGCCTCCTAAGGAGTAGCTAGGATTACAGGTGTGAGCCCCAGTGCACAGCTGGAAGTACTTTCTTCTCACCGTGTCTTGCTGAATGCAAGGCTTACAGATGCCTGGTAGCATTGACACACTTTGTCTTTCCCCTTCTGTTTATTTGATAGACATGAGTTGTTTGGTATTGGGCAATTGGGGTAGGGAAGTAAAAGGAGGAAAGGCCCAGCCAGGAAGCATCCCAAACATAATATACTGACTCATGTTTTGGGTTTTTTTTTTATTTTCCCCAATCCTGGGGCTTGAACTAGGGCCAGGGCACTGTCCCTGAGCTTCTTTTGCTCAAGGCTAGCACTCTATCACTTGAGCCATAGCACCACTTCTGGCTTTTTCTGTTCATGTGGTACTGAGAAATCGAACCCAGGGCTTCACTTATGCTAGGCAAGCACTCCAACACTAAGCCACCTTTCCAGCTCAACATACTGACTCTTAAAGGAAGAGCTCAAGAGACAGCAGGAAGGTTTGCGGACCACACAGTACAAATGGAATACAGAGTAGTACTGGCAGGCAGGAGTGGCAATATAATTGTGGAGTTCATTGCAGTGTGAAAATGAAGGGTGCTTTGTTTAGCCAGGTGGCCAGTGGCTCACATGTGTAATCCTAGCTACTCAGGAGGCTGGGATCTAAGGAACACAATTGAAAGCCAGTCTAGGCAGGAAAGTCTGTGAACTCTTAATCTCCAATTGAGCACCAAAACCCTGAAAGTGGAGCTGTGGCTCAAGTGGTAAAGCACCAGCCTTGAGCACAAAAACTACAGGACAGCACCCAGGCCATGAATACAAGTCCAAGGAATCTCACACACACACACACACACACACACACACACACACACACACACACACACAAAGGATCCCTTGTTTAAAAAAATATATGAACAATTTTAATGATCTATTGAACACACCAGCCTCTGTAGTTAAGAATAAGAAAAGAGATTGAGACAAGCAATAGCCAGAGGCTTTGCTATGGAAGGCTCACATCAAAGGGAGCCTCTTTAAGGAACTTGGACTTTATCCTTTCAGACAGAGAGGAACCTCGTGGGGTTTTAAGGGTTTGAGGCAGGGAAGGACATGTACAGATTGGCTGCAAGAAGGATGGATTAGTGAGAGATAAGACTGGAGACAGAAAGACTGGAAGGAGGCTGCTATCCAGAGGTTAGGGTCTGACCTGAGATTGAAGGTGTGAAAAGGAGAGGAAAGGCAGGATTTGAGAGACATTCAGGGGGAAAATGGATAGGACTTGGCAAGAGATTGGCTGTGTGGGTGGGAGACAGAAAGCAAGGATGACATGCAGGTGTTGAGTGAGCAGGACACCATTTTATACAAGGATGTCGGATGCTGAGCAGGAATGAGGGAGGAGAGGACCTCAGATTTGAACTTCTGGAGTTAGCAAGGCTGAGAGCCCCTCAGTTAGAGTGTGCAGAGGGCACTTGGGTCTATAACTCTGAAGTTCAGGGGAGTCATAAAGACTGGACAGTGTAGAGACAGTCACAAATCAGCCCATCTGTGATCCAGTAGTGGCTGGAGTTAAGACAGGGCTTGAGATCAGCCGAGGAAAGAGAGTGAGAAGATGAGGGCAGATATCCAGGGATTTTACAGAGTGGGGTATGTCATTTCTGAATGCTCTCTTCCCCTCCTGCCCCCTGCCTATGGGAACTCAATGCCTGGGGCTTAGTCGATTTTCCATTGAACTGTCTAGTGTGATTCACTAGTGGGCAGACCTAGATTCTGTCCTGTGAGATCCTGGACAAGTTCCACAGCTCTCAAATAACTACAGTTTCCTCAACTTGGAGATAACACCTATTCTATCTCAAGGTATTTCCGATAAAAGGCTTAAATAAATAAACATCCTAGGTGTTTATTTACCTTCCCCCCAACTTTTTGTCAGTCATAGGGCTTGAACTCAGGGCTGGGTGCCCTTCTTGAGCTCTTTCTTTGCTCAAGGCTAACACTCTACCACTTTGAGCTCCGTTTCTGGTTTCTTTTTTTTTGGGGGGGGGTCTGGTCGTGGGGCCTGAACTCTGGGCCTGGGCGCTGTCCCTCAGCTCTTCAGCTCAAGGCTAGCGCTCTACCACTTGAGCCACAGC
>NW_012267223.1:19303013-19336474 GCF_000151885.1 Dipodomys ordii
TTTATGTGGTACTGAGGAATGGAACCCAAGGCTTTACGCATGCTAGGGAAAGCACTCTACCACTAAGCCACATTCCCAGCCCCTATCTAACTTTATTTATATTTTGCTTGTCCTGGGGCTTGAACTCAGGGCCTGGATGTTGCCCCTGCACTTTTGTGCACAAGGCTAGCTCTCTGCCACTGGAACCACAGCTCTTCTGCTCATTTGTGGTTAATTGGAGAGTCTCATGGGCTAGTTTCAAACTGTAATCATCAGATCTCAGCCTCCAGAGTAGCTAGGATTACAGGTATGAGCTACTGGTGCCCAGCTACAATGTACTTTAGATTTTCTTTTGTTGTTGTTGTTGTTGGTCATGGGCTTTTTTTTTTTTTTGGGTCCGGTCATGGGGCCTGAACTCTGGGCCTGGGCACTGTCCCTCAACTCTTCAGCTCAAGGCTAGTGCTCTACCACTTGAGCCACAGCGCCACTTCCATTTTTTTCTTTTTTGCTTATGTGGTGTTGAGGAATCGAACCCAGGGCCTCAGGCATGCAAGGCAAGCGCTCTACCACTGAGCCACCTTCCCAGCCCCTGGTCATGGGCTTTAACTCTGGGTCTGGGTGCTGTCCCTCAGCTCTTCAGCTCAAGGCTAGCACTCTACCATATGAGTCACAGCGCCACTTCCGGCTTTTTCTGCTTATGTAGTGCTGAGGAATTGAACCCAGGGCCTCATGCATTCAAGGCAAGCACTTGATCACTGAACCATTGTCACAGCCCTAGATACGTACTTTTATGCTTTGTAAAATACATGCATATAAAATGTTATACAATCATTATTGAAAGATATCCTTGGAAGCAGCCTGCAGGGCCAAAACAACGAAGGGCCTCTTTAGGGCTCTCTCAAGGGAATTTGGCTCCCATCTCAGAGTTCCTGACTCAGAGTTTCTGACTCAGGCAGTAGGAATTGCTGGGGCTCCCCCACAATTAAACAAACACTCACTGGGCTCCAACTATGTGCTGTGGGCTCCCTGGGCTACCCCAAGAAGTCTAGCACTACCCCGCCCTCAGGGATATCTCTCCTCCTTGAATCAATAGGCAGGGCCCAGCAGAACTGGAAGGCCCAGCCCTGATGAGTTACTGAGGCCCAGACCACCAGCACCTCACCCCACCCACTGCGCTCAGGGTGACTCACATGGAATACAAGTCTGCTTGAGAACCATTTCTGCCCAGTTGCTGATTCCCATCCCCTGGGAGACTGCCCAAAAGGACATAAATGCCTAAGCCTCTGGCAGCCTTCTGCCCTCTTCCGAAGTCACCAGGAACTTGAGGCCTGTATCTAGACACGTATCCAGGTCATTGACTCTGGTCTGCAGGAAGGCTGGGGGGTAGGGAGCTGGTTGAGCTTCCTGGCAAGGAAAGGGTGCAGACTTTTTTTTTTTTGGTCAGTCTGTGGGGCTTGAACTCTGGGCTTGGGCGCTATCCCTGCGCTTTTCAGCTCAAGGCGAGCACTCTACTGCTTGAGCCACAGTGCCACTTCCAGTTTTCTAGTGGTTTATTGGAGATAAGAGTCTCACAGACTTTCTTGCCCCGGCTGGCTTTGAACCATGATCCTCAGATCTCAGCCTCCTGAGTAACTAGGATTACAAGCATGAACCGGCACCCGGCAGGTGCAGACTTTTAACCATGACTCTCAACTCTCTCAAGCCTCTGCTAATGGAGTGGGTGGGATGCAGGGGGTGGGGTGGGGGAGGGCTGGGAGGCAGCATACTTAGGAAGTGGAGGAAAGACCCAGCCAGAGCTGGGATGCCAGTCTTGCAAAAGGACATCACACAGCTCCTGGGTGCCTTGTATGTGGCCTGGCCAACCGTTGTTTTGTTGTTCGTTTGCTTACTAAATGATAACCAGGTGCCACGTGCCAGTGGCGCTCTAAATGGTTGACAAGCCTTATCTAATTGGATCCTTCTTTACTTGATGTGGGTACTATTATTAGTCAGGTTTTAAAGACAAAGGAGACAAAGCTTAGTTAACTCATCTGGCTGGCATTGACTTGGAGGTGGGATTCAGGTGGGTCTGTCAGACTCCTCAGCCTACATTGTTGTTCTCTAGGTGAGACACCTGTACCTCATTTACACCCCTGCCTGCTGGGCCAGGTTGGTCACAAGATACCCCAACTCTTCTTCCTTGGCTTTCCCCTGATACCTGCTTTCTGAGTACAGCATTCCTACAGTCCCTGCCCTTTTCCAAAGTTCTTTCTCACCACACCTTATTCTGGACCAGCGCCCATTTTTTATCCTCCTGCCTAGCCATAAAAAGAAGCCTCACCCTTGACATCCAAATAATCTTCTATTCATGTATTACTTTATGGCCCGATTGTTTTGCCCACAGTCATGCTATTGCTGAGGTGTGCAGGTGTGATCTAGCTGCCTGCTGGCCAGGGACTCCTAGGAACGTAGCAGCCTTGTATTTTGGTGTGTGTGTGTGTGTGTGTGTGTGTGTGTGTTTACTCTATCTCCCCACACTAGGCTTGAGGACAGATTAGGCCAGCTCTGTAACCCAGCACTTGGCACAACACCTGCCATGGATTCTGTGAAGAACTTCATGGATGTTTGTGCAGGAAGAAATGAGAGGAGGTGTAGCTATTTGCAGGAAGGCATGTAACATTGGAGGTGATCGTAAGGAGTGGGGAGATGATAGTTGGGTCTTGGGGAAAGGGCTCTGACTCCCTTCTCCAGCCCTCCCTTTACAGCTTAGGACATGGAATCAACCCTCCTGAGTATCTTGGGGGTCATGAAGAAATCCAGACAAAGAAATTAGGGATGGTTGGATATCCAAGTGAAGCACAGATGAAGGCCGTGCAGCAGAGCCAGTCAGTTGGGTCTGCTTAAGGCTGATGATTGTACCTTCCCCCCCCCACCCCCTATTTATACTAGGGATTCAACCCAGGGTAGACAAGTGCTCGGTCCTATTTTTTGTTTTTGTTTTTAGTTTTTGAGATAGAATCTGGATAACTTTCCCCAGGATGGCCTTGAATTCAAGATCCTCCTGCCTCTGGGATTATAGGTGTGCACTACTGCACCAGGCTGATTGCACTTTTAACCATGGCCTGCCATGCCCTCCTCATCCCTCGTTCACCTTTGTTAGTCATCTGGGTAAAAACAACTCACTGGGTGACTTTATTAACTAGGTTCAATGTGTCAGCTAAGAATACGTTCCCCCCCCCCGTTTCTCTCTCTCTCTCTCTCTCACTGAAATTTGAACTCAGGGGCTGTACCACTGAGCCATGCCTGTAGTTCTTTTTTGGTTTGTTTGTTTTTCTGGTAGGGTCTTGCGTTTTGCCAGGGGCCAATCTCAGTCCACCTGCCTAGGCCTTTGGGACTACTTTATGTATGTGGGATTATGCTTTTCCATGCTGGGACCCCCATTCTGTTTCTTTATTTCTGTTGCCTTATCAGGAGAGGGAATTCAATCTACCAAGAGGGGGGAAAAGCGAGTCTATTATGAAACCAGTTCAACATTTGCCAAGCACTATTGCTAAGGCAGTGAGAACCTTAATGAGAAGACATAGTAAAAATGGATTCTCTCACAGTTTGGAGGCCAGAAGTCTGAAATCAAGGGCTGGGAAAGTGGCTCAGTGGTAGTTTGCCTCGCATGCATGTTCAGGCCCAGAGTTCAAGCCCCACGACTGACAGACACGTGCATGTGAGCGCGCACGCACGTGCGCGCGCACACACACACACAAAAGAGGTCTGAAATCAAAGTGTCAGCATGTCTCTGTTCTGTGCCTCTTCTGTATCCTGGCAGTAGCTGGCTGTACCTGGTATTCCTTGGCTTGTGGTTGTGTTACTTCAATCTCTGGATGACCATGGTTTAAGGCCAGCCCCAGCAGAAAAGTTTGCTGGTTTTCAAACTAGCCAGTAAAAGGCCAAACTGGCTTAGTAGTAGAGTGCTTGCCTAACATTCATGAAGCCTTGGGTTTGATTCCTCAGTACCACAGAAAAAGCTGGAAGTGGTGCTGTAGCTCAAGTGATAGAGTGCTAGCCTTGAGCATAAGAAGCTCAAAGACAATGCCTAGGCCCTGAGTTCAGTCCCCAGGACTGGCAATAAAAAGCCAGGCTGGGGACATGGCTCAAGTGGTAGAGCACCAGCCTAGCAAACTCAAGTTGAATTCCCAGTTCTGACAAAGACCACTTCGATTACACTGGAAAATATGGAAATGTCTGCATCACAGGTTGTGATCCACAGTAAGTAGGAGCATTGGCTAGGCAAGAGGATTTTTAGGGCTGGCCAGAGGGAGAAATCCAAGGGTACTACAGGCTGGAAGCCTGTGGATGGGGCCTGGTGCCTGGTAGATGGGGTGAGCAGGAGGATGGATACTCAGGGGTGAATATTGTCCCTCAATGTCCTTCCTGAGGCAGAAACAGTCGTTGGATTATTGTCTCTGAAAGTGAGCTGTTCCAGAAAGGCCTGGCTTCAGTCAGGTGCTTCCTGCCCTTACTAGGCAGCCCTTACCATTTGAGCTTTTGCTCTTTTTTTTTTCTGCCGGTCCTGGGGCTTGAACTCAGGGCCTGGGCACTGTCCTTGAGCTTCTTTTGCTCAAGGCTAGCTCTCTACCACTTGCACCACAGTACCACTTCTGGCTTTTCTGGTTATGTGAGGAATCAAACCCAGGGCTCCATGCATGTGAAGCAAGTACTCTACCACTAAGCCACATTCCCAGTCCCAGTCCTCCTCCTCCTCCTCCTCCTCCTCCTCCTCTTTCTCCTCCTTCTTCTTTTGGTTGATCACAGGGGTTGGCTTGAACTTAGGGCCTAGGCACTGTCCCTGAGCTCTTTTACTCAAGGCTGGAGCTCTATTGCTTTGAGCCACAGCTCTACTTCTGGTTTTTGAGTAGTTGGAGATAAACATCTCATGGGGACTTTTCTGCCTGGCCTGGCTTTGCACCACAATCCTCGGATCTCAGCCTCCTCAGTAGCTAGGATTACAGGTGTGAGCCACCAGAGTCCAGCTACTGCTCTGATTTTTTTTTTTTTTTTGTCATGGGCATTGTCCCTGAGCTCTTCAGCTTGAGGCTAGTGCTCTACCATTTGAGCCACAGCATCATTTCTGGTTTTCTGGTGATAAGAGTCTCACAGACTTTCCTGCCTGGACTGGCTTTGAACTGCGACCCTCAGATCTCAGCCTCCTGAGTAGCTAGGATTACAGGTATGAGCTACCGATGCCCGGCTACTCTGATTACTTTTAAAACAGGATCTTACTTTATGTTTATGGTCTGCGTGGACTATGACCCTCCTATTCCTCCCACCACAGCTGGGATGAAAGGCTCATTCCACTGTGCCCAGCTATTAGTTAAGGTGGAGTCTTGCAAAGTTTTTGCCAGGCTGGCCTCAAACTACATTCTTTTTTTTTTTTGCCAGTCCTGGGCTTGAACTTAGGACGTGGCCACTGTCCCTGAGCTTCTTTTGCTCTACCACCTCAGCCACAATGCCACTTCCATCTTTTTCTGTTTATGTGGCATTTAGGAATTGAACCCAGGGCTTCATGCATGCTAGGTAAGCATTCTACCACTAAGCCACATTCCCAGCCCCCACATTCCTCTTGATCTCAGTCTTCTGAGTAGTTAATACAGACGTGAGCACTCAGGTGCTTCTGACTGAGGCAGACCCTGAGGGAGTCAGCAGTTGGTATCCAAACTGGACATTCAGGCCTTCTTTGAGGGAGAACCTAGCTGCACACTTGTCTGCCACAATTGGACAATGAAGAGAGTTAGCTGGCAGAATGAAGAATATAGCAAGAGAGATCCATTTATCCTTAGAGGTGACCTTATTTAGAAAACCGGGTCTTAGTAGGTATGATTACAGTGAGGGTCTTGAGAGGGATCATCTGGGTGTGTGTGTCCTCATAAGAGAGAGGCAGAGGAGCTGAGCCAGATACATAAGAGACACAAAGGCGACATGAAGACAGGAGGCAAAGGGAGCAATGATGTGGCCACAGGCCACCATGCTGACAGTCACAGCAGCTAAAAGATGACGAGAAACTCCCTTTTGCCTCTTCTTTCTTTCTTTTTTTTTTTTTGTCGGTCGTGGGGCTTGAACTCTGGGCCTGGGCTCTGTCCCTCAGCTCTTCAGCTCAAGGCGAGCACTCTACCACTTGAGCTACAGCGCCACTTCCGGTTTTCTGGTGGTTTATTGGAGATAGGAGTCTCTCGCAGTCTCTCCTGCCCGGGCTGGCTTTGAACCGCGATCCTCAGATCTCAGCCTCCAGAGTAGCTAGGATTACAGGCATGAGCCACCAGCGCCCAGCCTTTCCTGGTGCCTCTTGACAGGTGGTGACCTGCCACATCTTGGTCTTGGCCCAGTGGAACTCATTTTTGGACTTTAGATCTGCAGAACTAGGAGAGAATCCAGTTATGATGGCTTTTTGGGTGTTTTTTTTTGTAATTAGCAAGTTTGGGGTGATTTAGCCAAGTGCTGATGGCTCAAGCCTATAATCCTAGCTAGTTAGGAGGCTGAAATCTGAGAATCACTGTTCAAAGCCAGAGTAGGCAGAAAAAAATCCATGAGACGATGAACCTCCAATTAATCAGCAAAAAGCCAGAAGTGGATGTGTAGCTCAGGTGGCGGCTGAACACCAGCCTTGACCCTGAGTTCAAGTCCTAATACCGGCACACACACATGCTCATGCATACACATGCACATGCACACACACACACATACACACATATACAAACACATCAAAAAAAACACATCAAAAAAAAATCTGGGCTAAGTTTGTTATGGTAGCCCCAGAAAACAACTACCAAATGTAAAAGGCAAATTGCCAGCAGGGGTGCATTAGATCATCCCCCCTGGGTTCTGAAGGGAAAGGATTCTAGGTGGATCTGTATGTGGACAGGGCATTTGTCAGAGTACCTAGAACTTGGTTTCCATTTGCATTTGCTGCTCAGACCTCACTCCTGCAAAAGATGAGTGTTCCCTCTACAATGGTGACCCCATTTGCCTACCTCATATCAGAAGGCAGCTGCTGCCCCCCTGCCATCCACTCAGCTGTACGTTGGGTAGCCACATGAGACTGTTTTTGTAGGCCAAGGGGATCTGGGTGCTGTCCCTGAGTTCTTTGCTTAAGGCTAGTAGTACTCTACCACTTTGAGCCATAGCACTTCCTGTTTTCTGGTGGTTAATTAGAGGTAAGCGTCTCACAGACTTTCCTGGCCAGGCTGGCTTTGAACCATGATCCTCAGATCTCAGGCTCCTGAGTAGCTAGGATTACAGGTGTGAGCCTCCGGTGCCAGTGTGAGCCACTGATCTTTGACCTTGTTCTGTTCTTCACCTAGACCAGGCTGGGCACCTGCAGGATCTCCAGTCTCCTGGCTTTGCAGAGAAGAGTGATTGCTGAGGACAATGCATTTCCTGTTAGGGGAAACCTAGCAGAACCTACTACTGCTCCCTGGGCAGAACTGAGTACATGGAAGGAAATGTGGAGCCAGTTTGGACTATAACCCAATGGGCTTCGTGGCTGTGCCTGAGGTCCTCAAAGATGGTTTAAGTAAACTTCCTTTTCTTTGTGCAACAAAGACACATCTGGTATATGATGTAATCATACTTTAAACCTAGCTTTAGGGGTGCTTAAAGGTGCTCCTTTTTATCAAGCAATAAAGTAGCTGTGTGGAGGGCATTATATTCATAGCTCACAATCTTATCACAAAGTCGGCTTCTTTTATTGCTACTCCCAGAAGAAATCCCCTGAAAGCCAGGGCTGGGCAGGTCTCTCTCTGCCGGAAGTACTCCTCCCCTCCCACTGGTCCAGAGCCCACCTCTATCCTGAGCACCACCTCTATTGTGGTGGCCCTCAGGAAGGATGGGCCACAGGTAGGCCTCACATTACAATTCTCACTGGGGCTCTTTCTGTGGGGCTGGGAAAACAGTGCTGCCTCCCTAAGCTCAGTTTTGGAGGCAAAAAAATGGAGGTTGGCTCTGTGCCTTTGTGCCTCTGTACAATAATGTTTCTTGAAATGAACTTCAGGAAATGGAAACCACTAGGTTTCTTTCTTTGTTGCTCTTTCTTTTTGTCTTGTTTGTTTATCTGTCTTTGGAGGGTAAGGTTGGACACAGAAATGGAGGGCAAAGGATGAATGAATGCAGCAGCAATACTTACTAGACACTATGTTGAAAATAAACTATCCAACTTGTGGGTGGGGACAAAAGGGAAAAACTGGGAGAGAGCAAGGGAAGGGGTGACAATGTCCAAAAAGAAATGTACAAGTCATGATCTGACTTGCATAATGATAATCCCTCTGAATGTCACCTTTATAATAGCCATTAAAAAATTAAGCCAGGGGCTGGGAAGGTGGCTCAGTGGTAGAGTGCTTGCCTTGTGTGCATGAGGGCCTGGATTTGATTCCTCAGCACCACATAAGCAGAAAAAGCTGGAAGTGGGGCTGTAGCTCAAGTGGTAGAGCGCTAGCCTTGAGCTGAAGAGCTCAGGGACAGTGCCCAGGCCTAGAGTTTAGGCCCCACGACTGACAAAAAAATTAAAAAAAAAAAAATTAAGCCAGGTGCTGGTGGCTAACACTACAGGAGGTTGAGATCTGAGGATGATGGTCTGAAGCCAACCTGGAAGTACTGGAAACCTTTTTTTTGTTGTTGTTGTTGGTCATGGGGCTTGAACTCTGGGCCTAGGCGCTGTCCCTCAGCTCTTCAGCTCAAGGTGAGCGCTCTACAGCTGAAGCCACAGGGCCACTTCCTGTTTTCTAGTGGTTTATTGAAGATAAGAGTCTTACAGATGGACTTTTCTGCCCAGGCTGGCCAGGAGGCTGCCCAGCTTCCTGACTAGCTAGGATTATAGGTGTGAGCCACTAGCTCCCCACCTGTAATACTCTTATCTCCAATGAGCCAACAGAAAACAGGAAATGGTGCTCTGGCTTAAAATGGTAGAGTGCTAGCTTTAAGTACAAAAGCTCAGGGATGGCACATAGGCCCTGAATTCAAGCCTCAGGACTGACAAAAAATAAAATAAAATGAATTTTTAAAAAGGAAACAGGATTCACACACACACACACATACCCACATACAAAACAACAACAAACAAAACTCAAACAAAAAAACAACTGAGGTCTGAGGATTATGGTTTGAAGCCAGCCTGGGCAAGAAAGTCCATTTTACTCTTACCTCCAACTAACCACCAAAAAGCCAGAAGTACCCAGGTGCTGGTGGCTCACACCTGTAATCCTAGCTACTCAGGAGGCTGCGATCTGAGGATTGTGGTTCAAAGCCAGCCTGAGAAGGAAAGTCTGTGAAACTCTTATCTCCAATAAACCACCAGAAAACTGGGAATGGAGCTGTGGCTCAAGTGGTAGAGTGCTTGCCTTGAGCTGAAGAGCTGAGGGACAGCGCTCAGGTCCAGAATTCAAGCCCCATGACCAACAACAACAACAAAAAAAGCCAGAAGTAGAATTGTGGCTCAAATGGTAGAGTGCCAGCCTTGAGCAGAAAAACCTAAGGGACAGCAGTCAGGCCCTGAATTCAAGCCCCAGTACTGGCACAAAACAAAACAAACAACAACAAAAACCCCTGGGGTCTGTGTTAGTGATGTATAGTTTTGGGCTTAAAGAGCTAAAATTCTTTTTTTTTCTTGGGGGGGGGGCCTGGTCGTGGGGCCTGAACTCTGGGCCTGGGCACTGTTCCTCAGCTCTTCAGCTCAAGGCTAGCGCTCTACCACTTGAGCCACAGCACCACTTCCGGCTTTTTTGTTTTTGCTTATGTGGTACTGAGGAATCGAACTCAGGGCCTCAGACATGCAAAGTAAGCGCTCTACCATTGAGCCACCTTCCCAGCCCCAAGAGCTAAAATTCTTTTATTTTTCTCCCCGGCCTCCCCTAAGAGCTAAAATTCTTAAGGGAAGCAAACACATGAAGAAGAGGCCGTTATATATGATTATATATATATATATATGTGCATAATGAATCATGTACATATCATATTAATTAAACATATATAAGCAAGCTGTAAGGAGAACAAGAAAATTCTTGATGGAATGAGAGGTAAAATAATGAGTTCAGTTTTAAGGGAAGAATAGGAGTTTGTCTTGGGTTACAATAGGTAGGGAGGCCATTCCTAGCCCAGAGCACAGTAAGCACTCCTAATCTCACTCTCCTAAACAGCCTCTGTGCCCAAGAAGATAAGCAAAGAAGGGCCTGGTGTCTAGGGAGAGTTGGATGGGGGAGGAAAGGAGGCTGGAGAGATACAGAAGCCCCATCTAGGAGGGCCAGGCCAAGGGATTCCACTACGGGCTGTGGCCAGCCTTTGGAGGCCTTGTCCACCCAAGGAATATCTAGAGTCAGGGATGGAGACAGATAGGATTCTAAGGCTATACTTGTGCTGGACCCAGCACAAGTAGATGGGGAGAGAGAGTCTTGAGAGAGTTAACTAGTTAAGAGTCAAAATATAGGGCTGGGAAAGTGGTTTAGTGGTGGAGTTCTTGCCTAACATGCATGAAGCCCTGGGTTCAATTCCTCAGTAACACATAAACAGAAAAAGCCAGAAGTTGCACTGTGGCTCAAGTGGTAGAGTGCTAGCCTTAAGCAAAAGCAGCTCAGGGACAGTGCCCAGGCCATGAGATCAAGTCCCAGGACTGGCAAAAAAAAAAAGAGTCAAAATATAGTGAAAGGGTGACATATAACTGTAACCCCTCTGTACATCACCTTTAAAATAACAATTAAAATATTTTTAAGCCAGGTGTCGGTGGTTCACGCCTGTAATTCTAGCTACTCAGGAGGCTGAGATATGGGGATGGCAAGTTCGAAACCAGTCTGAGCAGAAAACAGTGAGACTCTTTCTCCAATTAACCACTCATAAACTGAAAGTGGCACTGTGGCTCAAGTGGTAGAGTGCTAGCCTTGAGCACCAAGAGGCCCAGGGACAGTGCGCAGGCCCTGAGTTCAAACCCTAATACTGACAACAACAACAACAAAATTTTTTAAAAAGTAAAAATATATCCCCTGAGCTCTTGTGCTCAAGGCTAGCACTCTACCACTTAGAGCCACAGTACCGCTTTCAGCTTTTCTGGTAGTTAACTGGAGATTGGAGTCTCACGGATTTTCCTGCCAGGGCTGGTTTTGAACACGATCCTCAGATCTCAGCCTCCTGAATTTCAAATGTGAGCCACAAGGGTCAGGCATCATTTCTCCCTCTTTAAGGAGAGTTTGTCCCACGCTCTGCCAATTTTACCATGGCCAGTAAATCCCTCTCATTGAACTACTGAAAGTTTGGGAGAGACATTGAGACAGATGATATTTTGGTGTGAGGAGACTAAGTTTGAGAAAAATACAACTCTAGGCAGAAAGAACTACAATGCTTGTCTGCCCACATGTGGAATTCTGCATAGGCCTGAAGCCCACCTCTGAGCAGGAAGAGGGGAATGAGGGCATTTGTGTTGTGGTGGCCTGGAGATGGGGGAAGGCCAGGAGATCTTGCGGGTAGGGCTCCTCAGGCCAGGAAGGGCGACTCTAGGTCTTTCGCTCAGTGGCTGCAGTTGTAGCACTGGGACTTGAAGCAAGGGAGCAGACAGCCTGGGAACCGGTCTGCCAACCAGTCTAACTAGGGATTGGTTTCGATTCAGGGAGTTCAAAGGGAGCGGAGATGCCCAGCCTGCCACAGGAGCAGCACCCCTTAACCCTTTCCCTGTTGTGCCCTGGGGCAATATCCAGAGGGTGGTCCATATTGGAGAGGGAAGCTGATGGCGGCTGGGGGGGGGGGTGCAACCAGATACTAGAGAACAGGGAAACTCAGAGAAGCTTTAGTGTTCTTGAACACCCCCCCCCTCCCCGCCCCCCAGATGTCCCTTGGGATTCGGTTCTCTAGCCTGGCGGTCCCAGGAGGACCTTAGCTTCTGGTGGACACTGAGGGCGCTGGGATTGGATTTCTGAGGTGATGAATATTCATGAGGCTGAGGCGGCCTCTGCTTCTGTTTACTTAGCCGGGAGGGGCTGGGTTTCAGGTTCACCTTGACTCCGGGAGCCGCAGAGAGCAGGTATCCCGCTCTTGCACCTGTTCTCCTGCACCTGACGTGCAGCTGCTCTGCGCACCTCTCCTGGCTGAGCCTGGCCTGCGTGGCACGTTCTCCTCCCCCAGTCTCACCCTCCCAGGGCAGCTTCTACATCCAACTCCTTCTCTAGGGAAGGTCTCGCCTCCAGCCCGGAGCAGTCAGGATTTACAGGTACAAGCAGAGGGCTGATGGATGGGTGGGAAAACCAAGGCATGGTTCTCAATCAGGGTTTGCAGTTCTGCCTCCAGGGCTGACCAGCCCAGTGGGCTGGGGGACCCCAGGCACTATCTCCATCCCCTCTCTGGACTAGAGGCCATACCAGTCTCCAACAGAGCTTCTGCAGAGAAAGTTTTACTATTAACTTGTACTGAGCTCAAGTTCATTCCCCTCGACCTCCTCCCTCTACCCACCCCCACCCCCTCCCCGCAGCCAGGCTGGACCGTTTATCTTCTTTCTGATAGAAGCATCTCCCCATTCCTACCCAGGGTACCTCGGTCTTATCCAGGGTGGACAAGGGACCCTTAGGGGGCTCTGCAGAAGAAGAGGAAGGGGGTTCCAGGTTTAGTCTCATGACCCAGAAGTTAACTTGATTCCTTACCTACACCACCACCCCCGCCTCAGTCAATGGTTAACTTCCCTGCTCAGAAGGGGCCTGGCCCTGTCTGGTTAGAATCCTTTAGAACAGCTCACAGAATGTACTTTGGTGTGGGGGGTCTGTCCTGGAGCACCCAAAGCCTGCCATTGTGCTGGTCATACAGTGTAGCCGTTGGCTGCCCCATGGGTAGGGACTTTTATGGGCCCCAAAGCTATACAAACAGCAGATATGAAACTGGCACCCTCAGGATCTGATTTCTATCACCCCACAAATGCATGGCTCTAGAGAAAGTCCTCAGCCCCCAGCCTTCAGCCTTCAGCAAGGCCACTCAGGGCCGGGCATAAACAGACTGTAGATCCTACCACAGGTCAAAAAAGGCAGAATCTGTGTGAAACCTCAAGCCCTCCTCTTGTACCCCCTCCCCACCCCTACCCCCCACCATGCCCTTCCAAGTCTCCTCTGGCCTTCTGTGATTGAACATGGACACACGACAGGAGACATCTTGATTTTTTTTTACACTTTGGAGATCTGGAAACTTTGATAACAATATCACCTTTTCAAAAAGAACAGATTTTACACTGGCTTTTATACTCATTATTTAGATTCCTGTAGCTGGGTTACTGTACACAACACAGATGAATCTGCTAATATAGATGTTTTGCAAATTCAGATTTCCATATGTTAGGCTTGCCACAAGGGGCAAACACCTGCTTTGGAGCTCAGCTGTCCTCCAGGACAGAGGGACAGAAAGACCCAGAAGGGAGCATCCTAGAGAACCCAGATCCAGAACATAAGGGCACCATTGCCTTCCTGTCTTGGTGTAGGGCCCCAAGGCTGGATACAAGGCTACTTCTGTTGCTATGGTTTCCTAACAAGTTCCTTGTGACCTTGTTAGGACAGTTTACTCCTAGGACAGTTAGGCCCTGCAGAAGCTAACTTGAAATATAGCAACCATTAAACCAGGTGTATTTTAACGGGCAAAGGCAGAAACTACTTTCTTGCATAAGGCTATAAATGGAGTGATTAGACTGGGTTCAGGAGTTGGATCTTCCCAATCTAGTCCAATGACCTTGGTAGCTCCAGATGGGCACTGAGGGGTGGGGAGGAATGACACATTGCCAAAGCGGCGGCTAGAGAACCCACAGACAAAGGGAGTACCCTGTCCTTTCTTTCCTACCCTCCTCCAACAACTTCCAGAAACCCATTTGGAACATCAAGTTCTGTGCAAGGAGGTGCTAAGCCCAGGCAGGGCATGCTGCCAAAGCAAACTTCTCAGTCTGTCCCTCTGCGCGCTCACCTCTCCAGAGGCCTGCAAGTATTTCTCTCCCCCTCTCCTCCACACTCCAAGTGCCAGCTCTACAAGATCTCCCCTTGGCTTTTGCTGTTACTGGAGTCTAGTTGGAAGGACAGAGCAGGCAACATGGGGTCTGTTTCCTGGACCACAAAGCAGGAAGGAGTCCTCTCCTTGAGTGTTCTAGGAAAAAAGGTCTGAATATGGAGGACCAGAGATGCAGCAGCGAGGGGCAGCCCAGGATAATGTGACGCACTCCAAGTCTAGATCAGAATCATGCTTTCATTTCTCCTGAATTTGATATACTCCTAAATGCAATTGGCCTCCTAAAAATATCCATACTTATTTTTTTAATTGTGAAAATACCGTACAAAGGGGTTACAATTACATGAGCAAGGTAATGAGTACATTTCTTATCAGGCATTGTTGCCTCCTCCTTTGTTTCCCCTCCCCATCCCTTCCCATCTCCCCTCTCCTGCCCCCCTCCAAATATCCATACTTATTATGGAAAGTCTGGAAATCAGAAAACCAGGGGGGAGAAAACAGCATTCTTTATTCCTTTAACAAAAGCTACCCATTAATAATCACTTGGAAGACGGGGAAGATGGCTCAGTGGTAGAGTGCTTGCCTTGCATGCATGAGGCCCTGGGTTCGATTCCTCAGCACCACATAAGCAGAAAAAGCCTGAAAGTGGCACAGTGGCTCAAGTGATAGAGCACTAGCCTTGAGCTGAAGAGCTGAGAGACAGCGCCCAGGCCCAGAGTTCAGGCCCCACGACCAACACACACACACACACACACACACACACACACACACACACACACATCACTTGGAATATTTCTTTCTGGTTTTTTCACAAAACAGTGATGAGCAAGGCACCAGTGACACCTGTAATCCTAGCTACTCAGTAGGCTGAGATCTGAGGATCACAGTTCAAAGCCAGCCTGGGCAGGAAAGTCCATGAAACTTTTGTCTCCAATAAACTTCCAGAAAACCAGAAGTGGTACTATGGCTCAAGTGATAGAGCACTAGCCTTGAGCTGAAGAGTTGAGGGACAGCACCTAGGCCCTACCACAGACAAAAAAAAAAAAAAAAAGAATTGAGCACAGGGCCTTTAGAGCCTTGCACAAGCAAATGTTCTATTCTGAGCTATGCCCACAGTACCAAATTAGCCTTTACTTATTTTGTTTTAAATTTTTGTTGGTGTGGGGCTTGAACTCAGGGCCTGGGCACTGTCCTTGAGCTCTTTTCCTCAAGGCTAGCGCTCTTCCACTTTGAGTCACAGCTCCACTACCAGTTTTTGAGTGGTTAATTGGAGATAAGAATCTCTCAGGGACTTTTCTGCCTAGGCTGGCTTTGAACCATGATCCTTAGGTCTTAGCCTTCTGAGTTGCTAGGATTACAGTCATGAGCCACTGGTACCATTTTTTTTAACAACCCCAAAATTACTTTTATTGAATAAGGGAATGTAGTCAGAACTTAAGAAAATCATAAGAATTCTTTAGCTTGGCGGGCTGGGAAAGTGGCTCAGTGGTAGAGTGCTTGCCTTGCATGCATGAGGCCCTGGGTTCAATTCCTCAGCACCACATATGCAAAACGAAAAAAAGCTGGAAGTGGTGCTGTGGATCGAGTGGTAGAGCACTAGCCTTGAGCTGAAGAGCTGAGGGACAGTGCCCAGGCCCAGAGTTCAGGCCCCATGACCTGACCCCCCCCCCCAAAAAAAAAGAATTCTTTAGCTTGTCTAAGAGCTGAAAGATCAATAGCCAATTGGAGGGAAAAGAGGAAGCACTTTACATTTTCAATGCAGAGGAAAACATACTCTAATTGATACATGTTTCTGTCAAAATTCTCCAAATAAGATCTAGCCATGTTTATCATCTAATGATTTTGTTCCTTTTATTAAGGGATGAAAAGTGAGATTCAGTGTGTGTGTGTGTTACTATTTAGAATTACTATAATAACAGCTTGAGAAAATTCATGAAGCAGAAGCATAACTATGAAAAGATTTAAAACAGTGTCATAAAAGTCTTAACTATAGCAGGGCACTAGTGGCTCATGCCTGTAATCCTAGCTACTCAGGAGGCTGAGATCTGAGGATTGTGGTTTGAAGCCAGCCCAGGCAAGAAAGTCCATGAGATTCTTTTCTCTAATTAATCACAGAAAAGGCTGGAAGTGGTACTGTGGCTCAAAGTAGTAGAGTGCTAGCCTTGAGTAAAAGAAGCTCAGGGACAGTGCCCAGGCCCTGAGTTCAGGAATGGTAAAACACACAAACAAACCAAAACCCCAAAGAACTACAATAAGTGGAAAAGACAATAAAACGAAGGGTATGTTACACTCATTCAAAACAAAATTCATAGGGAAGAATACAGAGCGATGCCCCCTGTTGCCATGTGGTTCTCTCTGTTACTTGAGGGTGAAGTGTCACCGGCTGGTAACTTAAGCTTTCTCCAAGGACTTAAAGTATAAGCCTTGGAGTATAAGCACAGTATAAGCCTTGGAGCTATGAAACCTTTGAAACAGTTTGACTTTTTTTTTTTTAAGTCCACCTTGGGGCTTGAACTCTAGGCTTGGGTACTGTTCGTGAACTTTTCTGCTCAAGGCTACTGTTCTACCACTTTGAGCCACAGCTCTACTTCTGTTTTTTTTATTTTTTTGGTGGTTAATTGGAGATATGAATCTCATGGGCTTTCCTATTCTGTCTGGCTTTGAACCACTATCCTCAGATCTCAGCCTCCTGAGTAGCTAGGATTAAAGAAAGACGTGAGCCACCAGCACCCGGCTAGTTTTTGGCTTTTGAGGATAAGTTTGGGCATTTGTATTCCAGAAATAAATTTTCAGTCTTCATGAGTTTTAGAAGACTCAGTCCTTCATAGCAAAGGGAATGATGAAGCTACTCCCATTATTGCTTGCAGGAAATAGAGTACTCAGCATCAGTTTGTTTCTTCTTCTTGGCAGTAGTGAAGTTTTAGCATAGGACCTTGTGCTGGCTAGGCAGGTGTGCTATCACTTGAACCGTTCCTTCAGCCATTTTTGCTTGTTATTTTATGAATATGCCCAACTTAGCATGGACTGTGATCCTCCTATTTGTACTTTTTTTTTTTGTCAGCTGTGGGGCTCTAACTCTGGGCCTGGGTGCTGTTTCTCAGCATTTCAGCTCAAGGCAAGTGCTCTACTACTCTACTGTACCAGGCCTGAATTCTGGACCTCAGTGCTGTCGCTCAGCTCTTCAGTTCAAGGCTAACACTCTACCACTTGGGCTATAACGCCACTTCTGGTTTTTTCAGCTTATGTGGTACTGAGGAATTGAACGCAGGGCCTCATGCATATAAGGCAAGCACTCTACCACTAAGCCACCATCCCAACCTGTGTGCTACTACTTGAGCCACAGCACTACTTCTGGTTTTCTGGTGGTTAATTGGAGATAAGAGTCTCACAGACTTCCCTACCTGGGCTGGCTTTGAACTCAATCCTCAGATCTCAGCCTCCTGAGTAGCTAGGATTACAGCGGTGAGCCACTGGTGCCCGGCTCTGTTTGTACTTTCTATATAGCTGACAGGTACAAATATAACACCACACCCAGCTTTTATTTGTTGAGATAGGGTCTCCAAAACATTTTATTTGTGCTGGCCTCTAAAAGCACCTAATCTCTGAGTCTAAAGTAACCAGGTTTACTGGAGTGAGCTACAACACCCAACTTATAAGGTTTTAAAAATTGATGATAAAGTTACATGAGTGGCTACCTGTCTAGCTATAGTTTTCTGGTGTCTGCTGGCTTCTGCACCCTCATCTAGATATGTCACAGCTTGTGCCTAGGAGGAGTCTAGAAACACTGGGGCTTGCCAGTCCTGGGGCTTGAACTCAGGACCTAGGCACTTCCCTGAGCTTCTTTTGCTCAAGGCTAGTACTCTACCACTTGAGCCACAGTGCCACTTCTGGCCTTTTCTGTTTATGTGGTGCTGAGAAATCAAACCCAGGGCTTCAGGCATGCTAGGCAAGTACTCTTCCACTAAGCCACCTTCCCAGCCCCTAGAAATACTCAAGGCTAGTGCTCTACCACATGGAGCCACATCTCCACTTCCAGTCTTCTGGTGGTTTACTGGAGATAATAGTTTCACAGACTTTCCTGCCCAGGCTGGCTTTGAACAGTGATCCTCAGATCTCAGCTTCCTGAGTAGCTAGGAGTATAGGTGTGAACCACCAGTGCCCAGCCAGAAATACTTTTACTTATTGTCACTCTGCTCCCTTAACAATTCTCTAGTTTGCTGTCCCCTGCCTAGCTCATATATACTCAGATGCCAACGACCCACCTCTCAGAATTCCTATTTGCTCATAAACATCTTTGTGAAAATGAGCGAAAGGGGAGGCCTGTTGGACAGGGAGCACCTTCTTATGGAGTGAGGCGGCGCATGTCAGGGTACCACTGCACTGTGTGTCCATGTCATGGCAGGGGCTACCTGTGATGCTCACCTCAACTAGGCATCCGGGCTCCACCTGGCCTTCCAGACCATTAGTTCCTCTTCAGACTCTTATCCTTGTAGCAGCTTGGTGGGGAAAGGGAGTCATTACTTACTTAATAATTATTGCCATTATTTTAAATTTTACTTTGTGAAACATGTCGACCTCTATGAGCAGGTACCAATGGTAGAGCTCAATGTCAAGGTTAGATGGGATGGAGAAGGAAAATGAGCATCAGGAGGCTAGACAAGACCCAGGACTTCCCAGCTCTTCCTCTAAGCAAATGCTCCACACCACTCAGTCCTGTGGGTCATTGCTGGAAATTCCAAATAGCTTGGAATATCACAAGTTGTCTTTAACTTTTTCTGGCCTCACACTTGTGATCCTCCTGCTTCAGGCTTCCCAATGCTCTGGGCCACCAGTCCAGGCTCTGTTTAATTTTGTAAATATGCAGTAGGTGTTTCTGTCTGTATGAACAGTCAACAGTTTGCCCATCCCAGATAGCAGTGGGAGGGGCTTATCAAAGCCCTGGTTGCTAGGTGACCTGGTAAGATATGGAATATCTCAGAGGGTCTTGGGATCATCCCAAGGCTCCCTATAGCTCTGCAGGGGAATGGGATATGCTTATCACACGGTCCCTCTGCCTGACTCAGCAGCTTCTCTGTTGATATTCACTTTGACAGCCCTTTCCCAGAGCCTCTGAAAGCACTGTATCACACGCCTCACCTGAATCCTGAACATAAGGTTTATTCTGCCCTTCCTTCAAATCTGCCTGTAGTAGGGCTTGAACTCAAGGCCTAGGTGCTGTCCTTTAGCTTCTTTTCACTCAAGGCTAGCACTCTAACATTGAAGCCACACCTCCACTTCCGGCTTTTTGCTGCTTCATTGGGAATGTCTTGAGTCTCATAGACTTTCTTGCTTTTGCTGCTTTTTTTTTTTTTGTTTTTTTGTCCGTCATGGGGCTTGAACTCTGGGCCTGGGTATTGTCCCTCAGCTCTTCAGCTCAAGGCTACAGCTCTATCACTTGAGCCACAGCACCACTGCTGGTTTTCTGGTGGTTTATTGGAGACAAGAGTTTCACCAGCTTTCTTGCCCAGGCTGGCTTTGAAATGTGATCCTCAGATCTCAGCCTCCTGAGTAGCTAGGATTACAGGCATGAGTCACCATCGCCTAGCTTAGCCTGTGATTATAAATGAGCCTCAAGAGGGCTGGTCCAAGGTACTCACCAGCTTTGCCCACTGACCTGTCTCCCCGCAGCAGGAAGCCCAGCCTCAGGTCAGGAAACAGCATGACTGAAGTTGGGTGGTGGAAGCTGACCTTCCTCCGGAAAAAGAAATCCACTCCCAAGGTGCTCTACGAGATCCCTGACACCTATGCCCAAACAGAGGGAGGTGCAGAGGCCCCACGGCCTGAGGCCGGAAGCCCCACCAGCGACTTTAACACCCGCTTGGAGAAGATTGTGGACAAGAACACAAAAGGCAAGCACGTGAAAGTCTCTAATTCAGGCCGCTTCAAGGAGAAGAAAAAAGTCCGCGCAATGCTGGCAGAGAACCCCAGCCTCTTCGATGATCGAGAGGATAAAGGACAGTAAAGGGGGCCCAGGAGGATGCTCACACCTCCCAACCTCCTGTCACCAGCCCGGCCTGAGACAGGAGCTCACCACACTGGCCCCCGCTTTGGTCCTAGATAAAGTCATGGGAAGGTTGTTGTTGCCTGCTGGCCAGGAAATGTCTTGTTCTTAGGTTTGTATTTATGTGCCTCTGCTTTGTGTTAAGGCCTGGGCAATCCCAGGTTCCTCCCCCTTTCCCCTGACCACAGTACAAAACCCTCTCCAGTTCAGGATGGAAGCTACCATCCAGGAGAAAGAGAGGGAAAGGCAGGGCCTGGGCAGGAAGGGGGCCTGGCGGGAAGTGGAGAGAGAGGGTGCCAAGAAGGACTCCACCTTCTCCCTGGGCACAGGGTCAAGGGTGAGTTTGAATTGCTGCTTAAATACTTCACTTTCTCTACCTGTGACTGCTCCCTGGACCAATCCTAGAGGAGCACATTTTCTAGAAGCCACGTGATGAGGGCGGTTTCCTTGGTGCCAGAGGCAGAGACATTGAACTTGAGCTCACCTCTTCACAGAAGGGGTAAACTTCCTGGAACTTTGCCCCAGGTATGGAGGGGCAGAGGACTCGGGATTCATCCTGGGGCTGCTGCAGGCCTGACTAGAAATTCCCCAAGGTTCCCTGCCAGAGTCATTCTCTTAAAGGTGTCCTTCCCCCCTCCCCCAGGGACAAGGGGGGGGCGGGGACTCTGGCAAGAAGTAAACACAGCCAGTTTTGCCCTCTTCCTTCTCCCTGTAGTATTTAAGACAGATCAGCTCCAGAGTGAATCCTGGAGCCTTGAACTTTTGTTCAAGAAGTAACTGTAGGTTTTTCTTTATAATAAACGATGCTTGTAAAAGCCGAGGCCTATCTACACTCTCATCTTGCACTGATGGCTGTGTCGGTGTCTCTCTCCAAGTAGTGAAGTGGGTCTTTGTGTTCAGACTCTTCCTTCCTTCAAAGTTCAGGAAGGGTTCCAGTGGGACCATGTCGGAGCTGGGTTGCTGACTCCACCATCAACCTGGGCTTGGTATGACGAGGGACAGAAGAGCCAGTTACAGCTTAGTGGCCAGTTCCTTCGGGGCAATGGAATCCATCAGGGGATCCAAGAGAGAGAAGGCTTTGGCAACTGATGATAAAGTCTCAGTGATTTGGTTTGGGATTAGGATGCAAATTCTGGCTTCATCCTTTAGAAGCTAGACAGCCTTGGGGACATATTTTATTTTTTTATTTTTATTTTTTTTGTCGGTTGTGGGCTTGAACTCTGGGCCTGGGCGCTGTCCCTCAGCTCTTCAGCTCAAGGCTAGCGCTCTACCACTTGAGCCACAGTGCCACTTCCAGCTTTTTCTTCTTATGTGGTGCTGAAGAATCGAACCCAGGGCCTCATGCATGCAAGGCAAGCGCTCTACCACTGAGCCACCTTCCCAGCCCTTGGGGACATATTTTTAAGACTAGCCTGAAACTAGTGATAGATTTCCTGCCCAGCAAAGCATGAAGTCCTGAGTTCAAACCCCAGTACCACAACAAAATAAAAGAAAAAAAAAAGACTACTCTGGCAGGGCACTGGAGGCTCATGTCTGTCTGTAATCCTAGCTACTCAGGAGGCTGAGATCTGAGGATCCAGTTCAAAGGCAGCCTGGATAGGAAAGTCTGTGAGACTCATATCCAATGAACCACCAGAAAACCAGAAGTGGCACGGTGGCTCAAAGTAGTAGAGTGCTAGCCTTGAGCAAAAGAGCTCAGGGACAATGCCCAAGCCCCAAGTTTGAGCCCCATGACTGACCAAAATAAATAAATAAACAAAAATAAAATAATAAAAAATATTATGACTACTCTGAAGCGGGGCATGGTGGTGAATGCTTGCAATCCCAGTCCTGGGAAGGATGAGGCTAAAGGATGGTGAGATCCTGGAAACCTTGTCTCCAAAGAAAGAAATGGAGAGGAGAGAGGGGATGGAGATAGGCTAGGAAGAAGAGTCCTCCAACCCTCAGTTCCCCCTTCTCAGGAAGGAGGCTGTAGTGAGATCTATCTTGCAGGAAGTGGTCTATATGTAATGTCCCATAAGTTCTTCTCATAGCCAGTGCTCAATTAAAAATCGGTTTTCATTTATTATGGAATGCCACCATAGCCACAGCTTCAGTATACTAACAAGGTGAGAACTCCCTCCCTCTAACGTCAGACCTGGCTCATCCTCAAACCACAAGAAGGTCTGAAAAAAAGTTAATTGGCAAAATCTCTGGAGTTCAGGGGAGAAACGGGGAGAAACCGATGTAGTCCCGAAACAATGCGGTCCTGCAGGCTGCTGGGCCCCCACCCTGGGGAGCTAGCTGCTCCTGGGGAAGTCCATCGCCAAAACAAACATCTGCACAAGGGGGCCTTTGTTGGTTGACTTGTCTAGGCCCGGGGGAACTCTGTGTAGGACAGAAACAGACCAGAGGTTGGAGGGACCAAAAGCTGAGGGATCTGCCTTCAGCCAAGCCTCTTTATCCTCTTTCTACTACACAGAACTTTCTAGGGTCTCACTAATTATTCCATCAGTAAAGCCTCACGTGGCGATCTCATCACTCCATCCCCAAATTTGAAGCCCCGCCCACTATTAACTCCATTAAACAGGGCTGAGCGCAAGCCTGCCACAAGATTTCTCATTTAATCCTCTCATCAGTCATTTTGTTGCCATTTTCCTCAATTTCCAGACATGTTAGCTGAGGCGGAGGGGGGTTGGACCAGACCCTTTAGATCAGGTGCTGGCAGTAACAGAGCTGGGTTAAAGTTGGAGCTGGTCTGGGCATGTGACCCCCAATACCTCCCCCTCTAATCACACTTGCTGGAAGTGTGGGAAGTTGAGGCTCAGAAAGAAGGGAATGGGTCAGCCACCTGGACAAGGAGAGTAGAGATAAGAAGGTCCTATCTGGGCCTGATTCCTGGGAAATGAGCGTCACCCCAAGGGGGTTTCTACAGCGCAGAGACAAGGGCAGAAAGTCAACTAGCCTCGAGGCTGTGATCCCTAGGTATACACAGCAGAGACCTCCCACGCCAGAGGGTGAAAGTTGGCCTGGACACCACCCCGTAGTCTACCTAATACTGGCACTGCCTTGCCACCACCTCTGAGTCCAAGGGCTCCTCTGCCCTTCACAGGGCAATCCTGTGCACCACAGCCCCAAAGCAATTCCGGTTTTGTTTTGTTTAAATCTTTCTCCAAGGAAACTGCACATACACCTGTAAGCTGGAGGGCGGGTAGGCGGGCTGGGGCACAATCTGGCAGTTCAGAGCAAGGCAGCTACGAGTTTACAGGAGAGGAGGAGGAGGAGGAAGGAGAAAGAGGTGGGAGAAGGAGAAAGAAGAGGAGGAGGAGGAGGAGGAGGAGGAGGAACCACCAAGAGCGTAAATATGTGCAGGAGCCACGAGAGGCTACGGGTTATCAACCACAGTTTCACTGGGCCACAACCCAAGAGGAGGAAGGGGGAGGCAAGGGAGGCCAGCTGGAACTGGCCTATACTGCCCAGAAAAGGCTGACCCTGGGCGGCGAGCTCCCCCTGCTGGACACCCCGTCTGCATGGTGAGCAGTGAGGAAAAAAGTCTCAGACATTCTGAGCTCCCCTCCCTCCTCAGGTAGGGCAGGAAAACCAGACCATGTCAGACATTAATATCACACATGGATGACAGGTTTTTATTACACACTTGGAATGGTGAATGAGGGACAGAGAACTGCAAAGGAACAGCTGAGACTAGGCTCCAAGCTAGAGCAGGACACACAGTCACCATGACACAGGTCAGGGGGTACAGTGCTTCTCCATACCCACCCACCATGGACTCCTAAGTCACAATCCAAGATAGCTGACAACAGAAAAGAGGCAAGGAGGGTAAGGGTCACAGGCTAGATGTCCTTTCCACTCAGGCTTAACTGGGGGTCTACAGAGAGAGTGGACCTCAGAGGACCCTTGGCAATAAAAGACGAAGGCACCCACACCCACATGCAATCAAAAGTACAGTGTATCTGTTACAAGTTCAAGGTCAACCAGTACAAATAGTTCTCAGTTTCTGGCTGAGTCACAGCAAATATTGTCCAGCCTGGCTCTGTTCCACGGTCAGTAGGCTACTTGTTCATCTGCAACCAGCAATCAGCTGACCCCATCTCTGATCAGGACTGTGTAGGGAGAAAGCCAGTGCAATCCAGCACAGACATAGACTCAAAGGGTTACATGCTGACAGTAGGAGGTGGGGTTGATTTAGAAGTTGAAGACAGTCTAGTCTTGAGGGGTCAAATAAAAATGCAGACATGGATTCAGTAGTTTGGGGTAGTCCCAAAGATTTGCACGCGTGCGTGCGTGTGCGTGTGTGTGTGTGTGTATGCCAGTAGAGGGGGCCTGAACTTTAGGCCTCTCACTTGCTCAGCTTTTTCCCTAGGGTTGATGTTCTACCACTTGAGTCATATTTTTACTTCTGGCTTTTAGATGATTATTTGCAGATCAGAGTCTCTTGGAGTTCTCTCTCTGGACTTGTCAACCTGGAATGGCTTCAAATGAAACTGTGACCCTCAGATCTCAGCCTTCTGAGTAGGTAGGATTATAGGCGTGAGCCACCTACACCTGGATGGATCTGCATCTTTAACAGACTCCCCAAGTAACATTGGCTAGGCCAAAGACAAGTAGCAAAGATTCCAGATCAGAAAGTCTTGATCTTGGTTGCACAGATTTCCTGGGCAGGGGTGTCTTTTAAGGTCTGAATACCAAAGCTGCACTCAGGTCGGCTAATCATTGGTAATTCCAGTGTGTGAAGTCTAGTGATCTACATCAGGAAATCTCCTGGTCTGAACTACCAATTTCTTTAATTTTTTTTTTTTGGTGCTGGTCTTGGGGCTTGAACTCAGGGCTTGTGCACTGTCCCTGAGCTTTTCATGCTCCAGTTTTTTGGTAGTTATTTGAAGTAAGAGTCTCATAGGCTTTCTTGCCTGTGAGATCTCAGCATTACAGGCATGAACCACCAGCACCTGGCTTATGATTTCATTTTATATTTGAATGATAAAATACATGTATTTGTATGTACACTCACACATAAAATTTCCACTAAGAACACGAACAGTAGTTGGATTAAAATCTTCCTGGCTTATAGATAGCAGCCATGATGTGCGCCTCATCTGCAAAATTCCTGATTAGCTGAGATTGAACAGCTCCTTTGCTCTTAGGCAGTTCCTAAGAGGATCTCGTTTGAAATCTCTTCGATGTCCCACAGTCCCACGCACTCTCTTAACACCCTGCCGCTCCAGAATCAAGGTGCAAGTCTTTCATAGAGCCAGTCTTCTTCACCACGGTGAGTCATGGGCCCCAAAGAGGAATCTCTAGCCGGGAGGCCACGCCGGAAGACAATTCGGTCATGCAGGCGGTTCGTTTGGCCTTGCCAGAATTCTATCACCTGAGGGTATAGGATATAGCCACCCCTACAAGGAGAAGTAGAGATATACTGTCTCCCTTCATTCTTTAATCCCTCATCCCAGGTTTGTAAAGGAAGCTACTGGGGTGCATCTGGGAGGCCTGCCCAGAGAGGATTTGTAATCCCACACTTAGGGTCCTGACGTCCCTTTCAGAATAAGAACCAGACATCACTCACCAATATTTTGGCTTAGGTACCTCTTGTTCCTGGTAAAGCTGCTGCAGCTCTTCATTTTTCTTTCTCAGATACTGTTAAGGAGGAGAGAAGGGAAGACTAGACACAGGTAATGATTCATTTAAGGGCTTAACCATGTATTACATGTTCTTACAAGCCGAGCACCAGAGAGGCTCACATGTGTAATCCTAGTGACTCAGGAGGCTGAAATCTGAGGATCCAGGTTCAAAGCCAGACAAGGCAGCAAAGTCCATGAGAGCCCCCTCTTCCCTTTGTGGAGCTTGAATTCAAGGCCTGAGGGCTATCCCTGAGCTCTTTTGCTCAAGGCTAGTGTTCTACCACTTGAGCCACAGCACTACTTCTGGTTTTCTAGTAGTTAATTGGAGGTAAGAGTCTGGTGGACTTTTCCTGCCTGGGGCTGGCTTTGAATTGTGATCCTTAGATCTCAGCCTCCTGAGTAGCTAGAATTACAGATGTGAGCCACCTGTGCCAAGAGACTCTTATCTCTAATTAACCATCAAAAAGGTGGATGATAGAGTGCCAACTTTGAGTGAAAAAGCTAAGGGACAGTACCCAGACCCTGAGTTCAAGCCCGAGTATAGGCACACATACACAACCACATGCACACACACGCACATACAAACACACACAAATGTGCTCTGGGCCGTGTCCTGGGCCACGTAGACTGGAACACAGTCAGCAGGAGGACCAGACAAAGGAGGTCTTTTCCCCCACTTCCTGTCCTCCCCCAGGGAGATCATCATTCTCTTCTCTTTGCCAGAGCATGAAGGCCCTGGCATTCCTGCAGACAGCCTCTGGGGATGAGTCTAGGTCCTTATCACCTAGAGGACTACACCAAAGCCCACTCACCTCCCGATCAGGGATCACAGAACTCTGGTGGCTGACCACAGCCCCGATCTGGCTGCTCTTGGGGCGGGAATGGAAGTAGCCCTTGGCCTCATCCTCAGGCAGCTTCTTCACAGGCCCCTCCACACGAACCTGCCCAGGGACGATCCAGCTGAGCGACGCCCAATGCTGTCACCAGCCCTTGCTATCAGCACAGGCCTGCTCTCTGTCCTCTCTGTTGGCTGCCCCACCAATCCCAGCTCCAATTAGCCCAACTGAGAGTTATATGGCAGGTAGAGTACTGAGGCCTGGACAGGATGCATACCCAGTATGGACACCTTCCCAAGCCTGACCCATAAACTCACCCCTGCCAACCCAGCCCACCCCAATGTGTCCTGGGAATAATCGCTCACCTGCCGGTTCAGGGGCTCCCAGTAGAAGACAAGAGAGGCAAAGGGATTAGAGTCCTGGAAATGAAAGAGAATCCGTAGGCAGCAATCAGGGCTAGAAGAGGATGTGTCTGGTCCACACAAGGCAGGCAGGAGATCTGCAAGGCTCAGGCCCTCAGCAGATATATTCACTGTGATATATTGTTTACCACTTGAGCTATACCTCGCCTTCCAGCTTTCTGTAGAATAACTGGAGAGAAGTCTCTCAGAATTTTCTGCCCAGGCTGGCTTCAAACCGGTATCCTCAGATCTCAGGCTCCTTAGTAGCTAGGATTATAGGCATGAGCAACCAGTGCCCAGCTCACCCATAGATTTTTGAGAAATGTACATGTGGCTGGCATGGATTAAGGGAGGGCTACTCATTTTGAATCCATTCATAGAATGCATATAAATTCCCTCTCTATCTAATACTAGGAAAGGTACTAAGGATAAAGCAAGTGAAAAAGATAGTCTCTACTCCTTCAAAGCTTACTATATAGCAGAAGAGACAAATATCAATCACATAATCCCTGTAAAACAAATGCAGTCATAAACTAGGGGACCAAAAAGGCAGATGGAAAAGTTGCAAGTTGAAATGACAGCAAACAGCACTAAGGGGAGGCTCAGTCCCGGAAGGCTTGGATGAGGAGACAACAAGAGTTAATCAGGAATCTATCAGATTATAGGAGTGGGGATGGTTCATTCACTAAGGCAAAGAAAGCAATGGCAAGTGCAAAGGCCCAGAGGCAGGGGGAGCGGAGCAGAGAGGAAAGTGGATAGGAAGGAGACATGAGAAGGTCATGCAGGCAAGGGTGGAGGCGGGCCCAGCCCACGTGTGGAAGATTTACGCTGAACTCTCACCAACTCTTTTCCCTTCCGACTCTCATAGTTAGTGAAGAAACGAAAGCCATCCTTGCCAAAGCCCTTCAACAGCAACATGCGGGCAGAGGGTTTTCCATCTCTAGGGACATACAGAAGAGCACTGCAATCAGCCCATTTCTTTTTTTTTTTTTTTTGTCTTTTCGTTTTTGGTACTGGGGATCGAACCCACGACGTTGCGCTTGCTAGGCAAGCGCTTTGCCACTGAGCTACATCCCAGCCCAATCAGCCCATTTCAATGTCCTTACTTGTCTCCCTCCCCATAAGATGTCTGAGCAAGCCCTCCAGCCGTGCCCCTAGCCGGCTCTCAGGCTGCCACTCCCACGGACTCTAAGGACTTGTCCTAGAGGTGCAGTAGGACATGTTTGCCTGACACCCTGCTATGGACTGAACTGTGTCCCCCTAAAATTCATATGCTGGTTAACCTCCCTCTCCCCCATGTGACTGGATCTGCAGATAGGGCCTTTTTGTTTTTGTTTTTTGTCCTGGGGGGCTGAACTCTGGGCCTGGGCGCTGTCCCTCAGCTCTTCAGCTCAAAGCTAGTGCCCTACCACTTAAGCCACAGCGCCACTTCTGGCTTTTTCTGCTTATGTGGTGCTGAGGAATTGAACCCAGGGCCTCATGCATACAAGGCAAGCGCTCTACCACTGAGCCACCTTCCCAGCCCCAGATAGGGGCTTTTGAAAGGGAGTAATTAAAGCTAAATGAGGTCAGAGGGAAGGAGTTCTAATACAATAGGACTGGTGTCCTTCTAAGAAAAAAGAGCCACCATAGAATGCTGACTATCTCTACACAAAGAAGAAAGGCCAGGCAAGGGCACAGCAAAATAAAACCACGGTTTGTCTAAAGAGGCCTCACCAAACACCATCCCTGACAGAACACTGATCTTGGACTTCCAGCCCTCAGAGCTGTGCAGAATAAACTTAAGCCACTCAGTCTGTATTATAGGACTTTGCTACGGCAGTCCTAACAAACAAGGTCCTAAGAGTAGGATCAACAATGAAGTAATCAGCCAATGCTAAGGATCACAAAAAAGGACTGCTATAGCAGGTCTTCTTCCCAGGATTCTGGGAGATACTGTGGGGACTTATACAAGAGCCCTGCCTTCAAGCCTTGTACTCTAATGAGGGGAGACAAGAAGAGCTGAATAAAAGGTTAGTATAAGAACTGTTTCGGGGCTGGGAAGGTGGCTCAGTGGTAGAGCGCTTGCCTTGCATGCATGAGGCCCTGGGTTCGATTCCTCAGCACCACATAAGCAAAAAGAAAAAAGCCGGAAGTGGGGCTGTGGCTCAAGTGGTAGAGCGCTAGCCTTGAGCTGAAGAGCTGAGGGACAGCGCCCAGGCCCAGAGTTCAGGTCCCATGACCGGACCACCCCTCCACCCCCCAAAAAAAGGAACTGTTTCAAAGGCTCTGTGATTGTCAAATAAATGATAAAAGTACTAGGCTCTGTTCAAAAGGATCAAGCTTCACAGAGTGGTCCCCAGGAAATGTAACTTTTTTGTTTGTGTGTGCCAGTCTTGGGCTTTCAGGGCCTGGGTACTGTCCTTGAGCTTCTTTTGTTCCAGGCTAGCACTTTACCACTTGAGCCACAGTACCATTTCTGGCTTTTTCTGTTTATGTGGTGCTGAGGAATCAAACCCAGGGCTTCATGCATGCTAGGCAAGCACTCTACCACTAAACCCCATTCCCAGCCCAACTCTTTTACTTTTTTAAGCTCAAAGCTAGGGCTCTACCACTTGAACCACATCTCTATTTCTGGCTTTTTTGGTGGTTAATTAGAGATAAGAATCTAATGGACTTTCCTGTGTTGGCTGGCTTCAAACCACAATCCTCATATCTCAGCCTCCTGAGTAGCAAGGATTACAGGTGTGAGCCACCAATGCCCAGTCAAAATGTAGCTCTTGAAGGGCAGATGGAGACAAAGGGTTGTGATTGGGTATGCTAGGGAGAGAGATGCAAAGCTGTGCGGTTTACTATTGAAAGGGATTTAGTGGTCTGGTGTTTGGTTTACTAGTGAGGATTGGTTGACTGAAGTCCAGAGAAATGACTTGCCCAAAGCCATACATTTTAATAACAGAGCTGGAATCATGGAGTTGACATGCAGTGAGTTGAGAGCTTTCTTTCTTTCTTTTTTTTTTTTGGAGGGGGGTCCAGTCGTTGGGCCTGAACTCTGGGCTTGGGTGCTGTCCCTCAGCTCTTTAGCTCAAGGCTAGCGCTCTACCACTTGAGTCACAGCGCCACTTCCGGGTTTTTTCTTTTTCTCTTATGTGGTGCTGAGGAATCGAACCCAGGGTCTCAGGCATGCAAGGCAAGCGCTCTACCACTGAGCCAACTTCCCAGCCCAGTTGAGAGCTTTCTAAGTTTGAGAATTCATTGGTACCCACCTACAGATGGGGCCCGTGGCCATGCCCACCTGGTACAAGTAGCCAGACACATGGCGTTGGCTTCCCCAATGTCAGGACACTGAACAGCTTCTTCGAACCAGGAAGCAAACTGCTTCATGGGGTCCAGAGAAGTCAGATGAGTCTCCTCAAATGCCTGAGAAAGGAATTTTATTCCATTTAATAAACACATATTTTTTTTTGCACTGATCAAAGAAAGCACTTTCCAAATATTTGCTCCTTTAATCCTCATTACACAATGTTTCCATGATTAAAAAAAAAAGCAGTACCTAGGAATTAGATTCTGTGCCATCTTAGAGGTCCCAGAAACAGGCATAAAAAGACCAATAACTTGCCGGGAGACGGTGGCTCACGCCTGTAATCCTAGCTACTCAGGAGGCTGAGATCTGAGGATCGTGGCTCAAAGCCAGCCTGGGCAGGAAAGTCCATGAGACTCTTATCTCCAATAAATCACTAGCAAACCAGAAGTGGTGTTGTGACTCAAGTGGTAGAGCGCTCACCTTGAGCTGAAGAACTGAGGAACAGTGCCCAAGTCCAGAGTTCAAGCCCCATGACCCACAAAAAAAGAACTGAATAATTTCCTGGGTCCCAGAGCTAGTAAGGCATGAATTGTAGAGAGTGACCTGAGGAGCTGGTGATAAAAGCTCCATCCCATAATTTCTCCTGTAGTTGCTCTGAGCTTTAATGAAAGTCCAAATTAATTTTATCCTGTGCCAGGATAGGGGCTTGAATTTGGGGCCTGGTGCTCTTCCTTAGTAATTTTTGCTCAAGGCTAGCACTTTGCTACTTTTTTGGTCAGTTGTGAGGCTTAAACTGAGGGCCTGGACGCTGTTTCTGGTCCTCTGGGCTCAAGGACAATGCTTTACCACTTGAGCCACAGAACCACTTAAGGTTTTTGAGTGGTTAAATGGAGATAGATACTGTGATCCTCAGATCTGTCTCCTAAGTAGCTAATATTACAGGCGTGAGCAGCTGCCGGCTTTGCCACTCTTATCTCTGATTAACCAGCTAAAAGCCAGAAATGGAGGCTTTAGCTGCCTAGAGATGAGGAGTCTTTTAGCTTTCTCGGCTCTGGCTAGCCTCAGATCAATCTCCCGAGTAGCTGGAATTATAGGCAAAAGCCCGTAAACTGACTCTAAGGTTTTTTTGTCTTTGTTTTCCCAATGCAAGGGCTAGAACTCAGGGCATCATTCTTAAACTACACCCCCAATCCTTACTTGTCATTTTATAAGCTGTACCCCCTACCCCCCCACACACTGTTCTAGCCATTTCACAGATGCGTATGCCCGTAGCTGCCTTGTGAGGTTGTTGCTATCACTATGTAAATGAGAAACTGAGGCCCACAAGGGATAAGTCAACTCCAAAGGAGGTACATTCCGTAAATGGCTGGATTCCAACCCACAGTTGGTGTGCCTCTTACAAGGGCAACACGCTGCCTTCACCCACATCTCCTCTAAACTCCTCCCGGCTGGAGGAGCCAGCACCCCACTCCCCCACGTCTCCCACTGGGGTGACCCCTAAACCCTCCGGTCTCACGGGTGGCCCCTTGAGAGGGCGTCTCTACCCCCCTCCCTCCGCAGATGGCTCTGGGATCTTCTCCCCGCGCCCGGGCCGGAGTCCCCGCGGCGGTGGCCGCACCTCTTGGTCCCCGCGGTAATTCTTGCGCATCGGCCCCAGGTCCATGGCTGCGCCGCGACAGCACGGGTGACGGAGGTAGCCCAGCCACCTGGCAGGTCTCCCGAACGTCACCGTGACGCCCCGAAGCCCGCACGTCATGGGGGCCGCTGTCCACGTGACCTGGAGTCGCCAGGCGCTGGGGTTCGACGGCGTTCGGAACCAATTTCTCACGGGGAAGGATTTGCTAGTGGCCCAACCAAACTAACAAGTTCTAAGTCCTTGAAGCCAATGGGTCCAGGAACAGCCAATGGGATTTTCCAGGATCGGAGGAGGGAGCTAGACACAGAGAGATCATTGGTTAGAATTTTCCGGAGCAAAGCCAATTAGAGCTCTAGTAGAGAAAGCCGAAGTCCAATCGGCAGCGCCTTTGGGGGCGGGAGCAGAGACAAGGAAATGCTGTCACCGCTGTTAAACACGCACGTGGAGTTTTGTTAAAGGTATAGGGATTGCTTCACCCCAGCTGGGGGTGGGAGTGGGGGCGGGAATCCCTGGGGGCTTTGGAAGAGCGCTCAGTGTTAGCACCTCCTCTGGGATTGAAGAGATTAGGGCGTGTGGTACCTCTTGGGAGGGGAGATTGGTGGGCTGTGGAGGGCAAAATGGAATTAAGGGCCAGACTGAAAGTGGCAAGGACCACAGGGAAAGGAAAGAAACTGTGACTTGAGAGTGGGCGAGGTTGAAGCGATTTGTGTACGACTCATAAATTATTGTGTGGTGGGGATGAGGGGATGATCCTTTAGGGACTAGGATGAGAAAGAGACTAGGGTGAGAAGATAGAGAGCTGAATGAGAAGGAGGAAGAGGGAAATTTGGAATTAAGATATCACAGACCAAGCTGGGCACTGGTGGTTCAAGCTTTTAATCCTGCCCACTCGAGGTTGAGCTCTGAGGATCACAATTAGAAGCCAATTACCCAGCAAAAAGCTAGAAGTGGAAGTGTGACTAACGTGGTTGAGTTGCCATCCTTGGGGGAAAAAACTAGGGGTGTGCCACCGGCCCTGCGTTCAAGCCCTGTACCAACACACACATACACACACAGATATCTGGACTAGGCACCAACGTGGTCTGAAAGTATGAGAATGCTGAGATGAAGTTCCTGCCCAAGAGAGGCTTATAATCTGTAGGAGAAGTAAATCTGTGAGCCAAAGAAATGTAGCTCCTGCCAGGCGCTGGTGGCTCACTCCTGTAATGCTAGCTACTCAGGAGGCTGAGATCTGAGGATCAATGTTCAAAGCCAGCTGAGGCAGGACAGTCAGCAACACTTATCTCCAATTAACCACCAGAAAACTGGAAGTGGCACTGTGGCTCAAGTGGTAGAGTACCTTGAGCTGAAGAGCTGAGGGACAGCGCCCAGACCCAAAGTTCAAGCCCCATGACTGACAAAAAAAAAAAAAAAAAAGGAAAGAAGGAAGGAAGGAAGAAAGGAGGGTAGCTCCTTAACAGATGTAAGGAAAGGGGAACAACTAGATTTGGCATACTTGTAATTCCAGCTACTTAGGTGGCTGAGGTAGGAGGGGCAAAAGTTCAAGGCTAGCATAGACAATTAGCAAGACACCCCCCATCTCAAAACAAAAAATTAAGAAAGGGGGGGAGAGGGGAGGCTGGGAAGGGATGGGAAGGGTAAACAAAGGAGGAGGCTGCAATGCTTGGTAAGAAATGTACGCATTATCCTGCCCATGCAATTGTAAC
>NW_012267223.1:19337872-19346056 GCF_000151885.1 Dipodomys ordii
CCCCAGAAAAAAAAAAAAGAAACTGGAGGAGGACTAGGAATGTAGCTCAGTGGTGGAGCACAAAAAAAGATATTGATAGATAGGTAGGTAGGTGGATAGATAGATATCTAGATAGAGAGATAGGAAAAAAGTGCTAGATTTCAGATAGCTTCTTTCTCTCCCTTGATAATTGCCAAGGAAGTTTGCAGCTGACTCCTTTTCTATATTTTCTCTTTGTTTTGAAGATAATGAGTAGGCTTGTGTTGTTCTTTTCTGCTTCATAGGATTTAGTGTCAGATCACAAAGCAGCCCTGCAGAGCATGAGAACAGGGAAGGAAGAAGGCTGCTCATGCTACCGATGCAACTCCCAGCCAGGGTTTTCTGAGTGGGAGAAATGAATTTTTTTTTAACTGATATAAGTATTTCTTTTAACCCTACTATCCTCAAACTTTGTGTGTGTGTGTGTGTGTGTGTGTGTTTTGCCAGTCCTGGGGCTTGAACTCAAGAGCCTAGACACTGTCTCTGAGCTTCTTTTGCTCAATGCTAGCACTCTACCATTTGAGCGGCAGCACCACTTCCAGCTTTTCTGTGTATATAGTACTGAGGAATTGATCCCAGAGCTTCATGCATGCTAGTCAAGCACTATACCACTAAGCCACATTCCCAGCCTACAATAAATTCTTTTTTTTTTCTTTTTTGTGGGTTGTGGGGCTTGAACTCTTGAGTCTGGGTGCTCTCCCTCACTCTTCAGCTCAAGGCTAGCTAGCGCTCTACCACTTGAGCCACAGTGCCACTTCTGGTTTTCTGAGTGGTTTTTATTGGACTTTCCTGCCCAGGCTAGCTTTGAACCGTGATCCTCAGATCTCAGCCTCCTGAGTAGCTAGGATTACATGCATGAGTCACTAGTGCCTGGCTACATAAGTTCTTTAACTCCCTCTAACTCAGGCATCCTATGTGAAGCAGGGTAGTCAACTGACTAGTCTAATGCCAGGGTCCATCTATCTGTTGGTCTCTTATTGTCACACAGACTTTATTATGTAGGGAAAGGATCTCCATGGTACTAACAAAGAAGAAATCAAGTACAGAGAACCTGGCTCCATCTGAGATGTATGTCATTTTGTTTTTCAGCTATGGTGGTCAGCTGGCTCTAAGGAAAAGCTACTTGCCAGCGGTGCAAGTGCTGGTAACCAAAAAAGGGGAATGGACAGTTTAGGAGCTCCAGCACTCCTCAGCAGAGCTGCAATCCTGGCTGGCCTTCTGAGGGTGAGTTAAATGCAGTTCTCTGCTTGCTTGAGGTGAACTTGCTTCTGCTTCAGCTTGGGTGAGGCACACCCTTACTTCTCAGTAATTAAAACAAACAAAAAACATTCTGGGCTGAGAGGCATGCTTTCAGTAGTAGAACATCTGAAATACATGAGAAGACCTGAGTTCAAAGCCCACCCCCAAAAAAGTTCCCACAAGCTATCACTTCTGCACGCTCTTACTCAAACCAAAAGGCACCAGTCCTGGATGGTGGGAAAGGGGACAGAAGGCAGAATCTGGGGCCAGCAGAATCTAGGCTCCCCAGCCTTTAGTTGCTAGGCTTTCTGCTTGGATCTCCACCTCAGGAAGGTAGCCTTCTCTGGCCCTTAGGGAACTACATTTTGCTAAGGACCCTGGGCCTTCTGGAAGTGGCTGGGCCAAGGCATCTCCTCCCTGCTTTCCATGCTTCTTGCTAATGGGTTATGAAGCCAAAGCTCTCCTGGGCAGGGGCAGTGAGTGCAGAAGTCGGGAGGAAGTCCTGCTGTGCCCTGCCTCAATGAGACCTGCTTTATGGTAGAGCCAACAGTGGCTCCTGGATGCAAAAAGCAGAAACGCCTGGATTGGCCTTGGCCTCTGACATCTCTGGAAGTGCTGAGAGCCTGAGCTGTAAGGTGAGGCACATGTGCTCACAGCCCCTTTTGGGCTACGGCCTAGGTTCGTCGGGACCCCCCTTTCCCAGCCCCCTGAGTTAAAAGACAAAGGAAGCCCAACTGCCAAGGAGCAGACTTTGCCTCAGGCAACTAAATTTATTAGCAAGAAAAAATTTTGCCAGCCCAGCACTGACCAACAAAGTACATCGTTAATAAAGGATAACAAATCTGTCACTTAATTCATAAAACATACCTCAAGCAGTTACAACTAAAAATAAAGTTGGATTTTAATTTAAAAGCCTCAAAAATAACAAGCAATATGTTTTTCTTAAAACATGTTGTAGACACAATCGTCTATTATACAATATACACTGTACACAGTAGAGCTTGGGCAGCTGGGGCAGCAAGATGGGGAGGGAGAAGGGTAGGATGGGAAATGTTTTTATGTCAAGTCAGATCTGAGTTGAAATGCTGTGTCACTTAGAAAAGAAAACTGTTAGAGGGAGAAAAAAATTCCTATGTTCATCATTGCCCCCCAAATCCTAAATCAAAAAAGGCATGGGAGAGATGAATACCAAGGAAAAGAAGAAGGGAGCAATTAAATAAAACTTCTTTAAAGCACACACATACACAGTGTTCATCATCTGAAGTACAGAGTATAAGGCAACGTTCTCCATAGAAAAAGGGGAGCAGGGAAGAGTCCGAGGACATCTGACCTTTGAAGTAGGAAGTTGGAATGTCTGGAGGAGCGCCATGGCAGGGCTGGGCAGTGGAGTGGAGGTGGCCTCCCAAGCCTCTGCAGAGATGAGTGCCAGTGGGAGGCTGGGTACAAGGTCCCAGGGCATCCCTAGTGACTGAAGGGGCCTGGGAGGCACACCCAGGAGGAGAGCATGGCAAGATGGGACTCCGGCAGTGTTGGGAGTGTCAGGAGTGGGGTGGGACAGGGCGGGGCTCACTTTGCTCCTTGAAGGAGTGAAATGCATGTTTTTTCCTTTGGAAATAGGGTTCCCATGCGTCCTAGTTTAGAACGTCTCAATGGGCATGGCCAGCGTCCATGGTCTGGGCAGGCCAGGAGCTCTTGGTGAGAAGGGAAGGGCCAGGGCAGAGCCAAGGGCTTCAGAAGGAAGAGAGCAGAGCCCCCTCCTGTGGGGACACAGTTGCAGAACAGGATGAGGTGAGGGCAGCTGTGGGCGCCTGTCTGCCGG
Source organism: Dipodomys ordii (assembly GCF_000151885.1). Taxonomy (NCBI): domain Eukaryota; kingdom Metazoa; phylum Chordata; class Mammalia; order Rodentia; family Heteromyidae; genus Dipodomys; species Dipodomys ordii. The sequence continues at coordinate 19,340,949 of NW_012267223.1, forward strand.
GGCCCAGGCCACACAGACGAAGGATTGCATCTTCAAGGTCTCCCACTTCAGTCACTCTTATAAGTTCTTCGTGACCAGGTGGGTCTTGTAATGCTTGGTAAGGTGGTCACTCCTCATGAAGCGCTTCTGACACTGGGCACACTCGAAGCGTTTGTCCCCTGGAAGAGGAGATGTTGGTCACCTACACAGTCCCTGTGGAGCCACCCCAAAAAGGAGGAACACACGTGACAGGCTCTTAGTAAAGCCAACTGGTTTTGTCTCCACACTCAGTCTACCTCCTGCTTATAGGATTTCTCCCCGTGATCTGTTGATCTGGCTCTTTGACCAATTCTCACTTCTCTGACCCACAAACCAACAGTGTGCTTTGTTCTAGTCCTTGTCCCACTGTGCTTGAGCACCTGCACCTCACACAGCAGGATGTTCACTCTTTCTTTGTTCTGATCTGTGGCCCTTGAACTTTACACGTGGATCAACATCTTCTCCCTTTTAGGGAAACCCCACACTGCCCTCTAGTCTTGCCATCCCGACCCAGACTAGGTCAGCTGCTGTTCAATGTTTACTTTTCACTTCAGTAGGGAGCGGGGTAATCACCTATCCAGGAGCTACAGGGATAGGGGTCTAACTCACAGGAGCAATCACTACGGCTGTTTGTAAAGCGCCACACACAAATCCCTGGACATGCTCAAGAAAACTTCAGATGACAGGTGAACATTTTTCTATAGTTTTGTATTTTTCTGTCCCAGTACACTAAAACATTTAACTATGATATCAAACCCGTGGTATCAAAAACAGTATTGCCTAGTATATAAATGAGTAAAAAAGATAAAGCAACTAAGGGAAAATCAATAGGGAGATGACAGCAGAGCAGCATGGGACAGCAGGGTACTTGTACATTACATCTGTGCTTATTAACAGCTCTGGAGGAATGGCAGAGGTTATGTGATACAATGACATGCTTTGAGCACACTGTGATACAGACATGGCTTGAAAGAACTCTCCAGGTAGCCTGGACAGTTGGTAGTCTTGCTAAGTGTGTTGGGAGTGATGAGGCACGGAGGGTAACAGTGAGGGTGCAGCAGGTAGCTGACCTGTGTGAGTACGAGCATGCCTTTGCAGCTCGTCGCTTCTTGTGAACCTCTTCCCACAGAAGAACCAATTGCAGACGAAGGGCCGCTCGCCAGTGTGCAGGCGCACATGGGCTCGCAGCAAAGACGTCTTCCGGAAGGTCTTGCCGCAGTCAGGGATGTGGCACACATGCTTCTTCTTGCCCTGCTCTCCAGACCTGAGAATCGGTTGAGAGTGGGGTGGAAGAGACAGGAAGTGGGGAAGGAGGAGGTATAACAGGAAGTGGGGAGTCAGGATGAAGAGCACAGAAAAGGCAGGAGGCAAGTGGCATGAAGCCACCAGTTCCCTCTGCATTTGGGCCACCTCAAAGTCCTGAGCAACTGTCCCATGGGCAGGTGTGGGGGTGGGGGTGGGGTTAGGGAACAGGGTACATACCAGACTGCTAGTTTGATCCCAACTCTTGAATTACCTCTTTTCCCCATCTTTGCAGTTGGGACACGTGCAGGCCATGCGCCGCCGCTTCTCCCCAGGCTGGGCCTCTCCCGCCAAGGCCTGCTCCATCTGCAGCTGGATCTGGGTGGGGCTCAGCCCACTGATGGTGAGGTTGTTTCCAGAAACGTTCTGCACTGTCAGCTGCTGCTGCCCTGTGAGAAGGACAGAGAAGGACACAACTCAGGGCAGGAAGCCTGAAACCTCAGGTCAGTCTCTTCCTTCCGTAGATGGTAAGGATGATCACCAGGGCAGGTAATATTTTTTAGAGCCAGCCTATCAGACCCCTTAAACAGACTCATAATTGTTACATGGATTCAGAGTCAGCCAATTCTCTGGTCCATTACACTCCACTGGCAGCATTTACTTGAAGACAGTGTTTACTTGATTTCAGTAGGGAAGTTTATCTTGTTTTGGAACATTGTTCCTGAATCTGTCCAGCCTGTGTTCTAGTGAGCTATCAACTCTGTTTTCAAGGAAGTCTTCAAGGACTTCTGTTTGTAAGTGTGAGAAAAAAAGCAAAAAAGCCGGGGGCTGGTGGTTCACACCTATAATCCTAGCTACTCTGGTAGCTGAGATCTGAGGATCACAGTTTAAAGCCAGCCCTGGCAGGAAAGTCTTGAGACTCTTATCTCCAATAACCACCAGAAAACTGGAAATGGGACTGTGGCTCAAGTGGTAGAGTGCTCGTCTTGAGCTGAAGAGTTGAGGGACAGTGCCTAGGCCGAGTTCAAGCCCCATGACCAACAGCAACAACAACAAAAAAAAAAGAAAAAAGAAAAGGGTGAGGAAAAAGTTCTATGACTTTGAGAAATCAAGTCCTCTTGAACAGTTTTCCCTTCTCCTTGTTGTAGTCCCAATGGGAAAAAACGAATGCCTAAAGTGCTAAGAATTAAGGACTAAAAAGAGTAGAGTTTCAGAAAGCCCCCACTACCTTGAAAACTGCCCCTCACCCAACTACAGACTGCAAAGAATTCTTTTTCTTTTTCTTTTTTTTTTGAGTCCTAGGGCTTTAACTCATGCACTGGGCTCTGTTCTTGAGCCTCTTTGTACTCAAAGCTAGCGCTCTAACACTTGAGCCACAGCACCACTTCTAGCTTTTTCTGAGTAGGTTTACTAGAGATAGAGTCTCACTTACTTTCCTGCCGAGGCTGGCTTTGAACTGCAATCCTCAGATCTTAGCCTCCTGAGTAGCTAGGATTATAGGTGGGAAACTGGCGCCTAGCAAAGAACTTTTTTCCTAGGAAACTCCAATGTATCCTTTGATTATTTTGATTATTGCCCAGGATGTTTGTTTTTTTTTTTTTGGTTGGTTGTGGGGCCTGAACTCTGGGCCTGGGTCCTGTCCTTCAGCTCTTCAGCTCAAGGCTAACACTCTACCACTTGAGCCACAGTGCCACTTCCGTATTTTTCTGCTTATGTGATGCTGAGGAATCAAACCCTGGGCCTCATGCATGCAAGGCAAGCACTCTACCACTGAGCCACTTTCCCAGTCCCCCCCCCCCCCCCCAGGCTGCTTTCACAGTATATCACTAGTGAACTGACATGCAGCATAGCTGTCCCACTGCTGAGGGCTCTTCCTTTCCTCCCAAGCTCAACACCAGTCTTTCTAAGAAGCCCTCTTGACTTCCTTTACCTGGAGTTTCTCAGGAACATCTGTCTTTGGTCTAGACCAAAATAATTTGCATAATTAGTGTGTTACTTAGAAAGTTTTCCTGGGCATGTCTAGTTTTCTCCATTCTATTCAAGGTCTGAAGTTGTCAGATGGGGGTGGGGCAGCATGTGACTTACCCTATCCCACAGTACTACTGTAAGGACTATGTGGGAAGACATACATGGGTCTACTCTTAGGCCGGAGGAACCAGGCAAACAATGGGTAGCATCCTCACTGCTGCTACTGGGAAGCCTCAGGCTTGCCCAGTTCCCACATTCTGGGCACACAGCTCTGCTGCCACCACCTTGGCCATAGGCCTTCTCTCACCGCCCGTGTTGGTGATGGTGACAGGCACACCCTGGACTTGGACACCATTGATGTTGATGGTCTGCATGGCTTGGGCAGCTGCCGCCAGCTGTGCAGCATTCAGGCTGATGATGCTTCCAGCAGGTGCAATCTTTGGCAGGGGACGCTCTTTTCGGAGAATTGCAGCAGAATGCTTTTTGCTGGTCCCACTCAGATGGTGAGCTCTGGGTGCAGGGCTGCTACAGGTCGTGGTTGAAGTGGCTGCAGCTGTTGCTGGGGGGCTGTCCTGGACGAGGACAGTCTGCACCTCCCCAGAAGGTGTTCGGATATAGACCTGAGAAGGCCAAAAAGAAGTGAGTGTCCTAGAGAGTATCTATCCCCTGAATGAGAACTAGGCATCTCTGTCAGCCCCAATTCCTACAGCATGCCCAAATCTACATTAATACACTGTTAATCTTCACCAAGGGCTGATGGCCTCCCTGTACTAAGCTGGCTATGGAACTGAAACCTTTATTTACTTAACATAGAAAAAGATGTTCTAGCTGGGTTCCAGTGGCTCATACCTATAATCTTAACTACTCAGGAGGCTGAGATCTGAGGATTGTGGTTCAAAGCCAGCCCAGGCAGGAAAGTCTGTGAGACCCTTTATCTCCAATTCACCACCAGAAAACCGGAAATGGTGCTGTGGCTCAAGTGGTAGAGTGTTTGCCTTGAGCTGAAGAGTTGAGGGACAGCGCCCAGGCCCAGAGTTCAAGCCCCATGACCAACAACAACAACAAAAAAATATGTTCTCCTAGAACTGGAGAACCAGATGGCAGTATATTATGAATGATCATCAAATAAAAATAGTCCTTAATAACCATAGGTTAATAGAAACAATTTCTCTCCAATTTACAATGACATAAAGGGAAAAGTATCATTGTTAATGAATTAGTGGGAAATGTGAGGAGGGTTTCTGTGGGGGGAGGACAGCAGCAAACTGGCAGAGGAAGCTAAAGAGCCCATGGGACTGGTTATATTGGAGGAGACTGATCCAGAAAAATCAAGGAAGAATAATGGGAGTGAGGTCTCCTGACAGAGAGAAGGGAGTTACAAATACAGAGAAAGCTAGAGGAAACCCTGTGGTGTCAGAATTAGAAACATTGGTGGAAATTCAGGGGTTTTAATAAACAGAAATATAAGTAAAAATGTGTACCTGTATGTCTGCATATGATCTGTATCTATTTGTACTTCTTAGCTATAACCACCAAAAAGGCCTTAGCATCTAAATCCCATGCTCTACTAATAGGAACAAGGACTCCTTGGGGACAGAGGTGATTTTCAGGGTTGGAGCAGGGAAGACGGAAGAGCCTGGAACAACTGCTGTATTGGGAAGTAAGGAAATACAGCATGGTAAGACTGTGCAAAAAGAACATAAACTGGGGGGCTGGGAAGGTGGCTCAGTGGTAGAGCGCTTGCCTTGCATGCCTGAGGCCCTGGGTTCAATTCCTCAGCACCACATAAGAAAAAGCTGGAAGTGGCGCTGTGGCTCAAGCGGTAGAGTGCTTGCCTTGAGCTGAAGAGCTGAGGGACAGCACCCAGGCCCAGAGTTCAG
>NW_012267223.1:19348767-19364886 GCF_000151885.1 Dipodomys ordii
TTTTTTTTTTGCCAGGCCTGGGGCTTGAACTCAAGGCCTGGGCACTGTCCTTGAGCTCCTTTTGCTCAAGCCTATCACTCTACCACTTGAGCCACAGCACTACTTCTGGCCTTTTCTATTTATGTGGTACTGAGGAATCAAACCCAGGGCTTCATGCTTGCTAGGCAAGCACTCTACCACTAAGCCACATTCCCAGCCCTCTTGGGATTATTTTTATTTCCTGAGTTACTGAGGACTGTCTCTTAAGTAAAAAACAAACAAACAAGCTGGGTGCTAGCAGCTCACATCTGTAATCCTAGCTACTCAGGAAGCTGAGATCTGAGAATTACTGTTTGAAACCAGCCTGGGCAGGAAAGTTCATGAGACTCTTATCTCCAATAAACTACTGAGAAAAAGCTGGAAGTGGTACCGTAGCTCAAGTGGCAGAGTGCAAGCCCTGAGAAAAAGAATCTCAGGGACAGTGCCCAAGCACTGAGTTCAAGTCCCAGGACCCACACAGAAAAACAACAACAAACAAAAAATCTCATTGTCATCCTTAAATACCAAAATCTCTTAACTATTTCTTTTCTTTCTTTCTTTTTTTGTTGGTTGTGGGGCTTGAACTCTGGGCTTAGGCACTGTCTCTTAGCTCTTCAGCTCAAGTCCAGCACTCTACCACTTGAGCCACAGTCCCACTTCCGGTTTTCTGAGTGGTTCATTGGCAATAAGAGTCTCACAGACTTTCCTGCCCAGGCTGGCTTTGAACTGTGATCCTCAGATCTCAGCCTCCTGAGTAGCTAGGGTTACAGGCATGAGCCACCAGTGCCTGGCTATTGTTATTTTTATAGCTATGGAGGGGGGTATTGAGACAGGATTTCCCTAGATAGTATGCCTTGAACTCCTAATCTTTCCGCCTGGTCTCTGGAGTGCTAGGAATATAGATGTATGCCAGTACACTCTGCTTAACAAACCTTTTTTTCTTTTTTTTTAAAGGTTAGGTAATAAATATTTTAGGCTTTGTAGACCATAGTTTTTGACTCGGCTACTAACTCTGCTATTATAGTACAAATGACTGTGTCAGTATTCTAATGAAACTTTCTTTAAAAAAAAAGTAGGGACCAGATGTAACCTGAAGGCTAAAGTCTACCAAAAATTTTCCTTGACAATCCTGGGGCTTGAACTCAGGGCCTGGGTACTGTCCGAGATTCTCTGCTTTTTTTTGCTCAAGGCTAGCATTCTACCACTTGAGCCACAGCACCAATTCCAGCTTTTTCTGTTTAGGTGGTATTGAGGAATTGAACCCAGGGCTTCATGAATGCTAGGCAAGCACTCTACCACTAAGCCACATCCCTAGTCCCCCTGAACTTATTTTGCTCAAGGCTAGTACTCTACCACTTGAGTCACAGTGCTACTTCTGGCTTTTTCTGTTTATGTGGTACTGAGGACTCAAACCCAGGGCTTAATGAATGCTAGGCAAGCACTCTACCAATAAGCCACATTTTCAGCCCTAGGAATTTATTTAACTACAAAAGTGGAAATAGTTTAGATATAGTTAATAGGCATTAGTTATATAACTGTCAAACTTTCAACACACTCGAACAAAGTTAGGTAATCATTTTAAAGTGTTTTAGCTAATTTTTTTTTTGGCAATAGCTAAATCTTTATGCGTCTGTATTATTATTTCCTCAGGAAGACCTGGCTTATGTCTTGCCTCCATCAACTCAAGATGTGGGACTTCACAGAAAGGAAGGCAACACTGCAGCCATCTGCACACCTGAACAGGTATCACTCAGTATTTCAGTGATAATGGGACCTCACATATATATATATATATATATATATATATATATAAAATAAATGATTTGTAAAACAAATCAAAGCTAGTTGGGCACCAATGTTCTATATCTGTAACTAGCTACTCAGAAGGCTGAGATCTGAGGATCAAGGTTTGAAGCCAGCATGGGCAAGAAAGTCCATCAGATTCTTATCTCCAATTAACTACCAAAAAGTCAGAAGTGGAGCTGTGGCTCAGGTGTTAGAGAATTAGCCTTGAACAAAAAGAGCTACTCAGGACTGAGATCTGAGGATCACAGTTCAAAGCCATCCTGGGCAGGAAAGTCCAGTGAGACTCCCATAACCACTCAGAAAACAGGAAGTGGTGCTGTGGCTCAAGTGGTAGAGCACTAGCCTTGGGCTGAAGAGCAGAGGGACAGTGCCCAGGCTCAGAGTTCAAGCTCCATGACTGACCAAAAAAAAAAAGAGAGAGAGAGAGCCAGGCGTCGGTGGCTCCCACCTGTAATCCTATCTACTCAGGAGCCTGAGATCTAAGAATCATGGTTCAAAGCCAGCCTGAGCAGGAAAGTTCGTGAGACTCTTATCTCCATAAAGCACCAGAAAACCAGAAGTGGTGCTGTGACTCAAGTGGTAGAGCTCTAGCCTTGAGTTGAAGAGCTGAGGGACAGCGTTCAAGCCCCACCACCACTACCACCACCACCAACAAAAAAGAGCTCAAGGACAATGCCCATGCCCAGGGTTCAAGCCCCAGGACTAGCATCACAAAATAAAACAAAAGCTGATCACTGGTGGCTCACACACTAGTTACTCAGGAGGCTTAGATCTGTGACCACAGGTCTGAAGGATCACAATCTGAAGCCAGACTGGGCAGACAAATCTGTTATCTAAATAACCAGCAAAAAAAATGGGTTGGAGGCTGACTAAAGTAGTAGAGCCTCAGCCATGAACAAAACCCCTGAGTTCAAGCTCTAGTACCAGCCCCTCCCTACTCTACTGTAGACTTCTAACTTCCTCCTGTGTGACTTATGTCCCCAGCTTCGTGTCAAGGGCAAACCTCTGTCACTTACTCCTTTCTTTATACAGATAACGTAACTTTAGTTTAAATATTCCTGATATAAGCTGTTCCTACCTATTGTTTTTCTTGTCATTAACAAGGATCAGAATGTTTCTCATTTCTTACTTTACATCAAATTCTATGGTTCTTACTGGGATTTCTTCATTCTTGCTATTGTTCTGAGTAATTCTACAATAAAAAATGAACTTTATTACTAAAATATATAATCTGCTATTAATTAATCCCCCAAGACATTCCATAAAGAAAAAGAACAAGCCAGGTGCCAGTGGCTCACACCTGTAATCTATCTCCTCAGAAAGTTGAGATCTGAGATTTGAAGTTCAAAGCCAGCCTGGGAAGAAAAGTAAGATTCTATCTCCAATCAGCCAGCAAAAACACTAAACTAGAGGTGTGGTTCAAATGACAAGAGTGCCAAAAAAGTAAGTGAAAGCACAAAACAGAGTGAAAAAAATAAGTAAAAGCATAAGGTACTGAGTTCAAGCCCCAGTACTAGGACAGGAGAAAAAGAAAAACTAAGTTTCATCTGATTTCTACATCTGATAAGCGGTACTTAGCCCAAGATCTGAAAAGAGCCCATTTGTCAGGTAGAAATTGCTTGCTACTCTCTGCCTGCCTGGAATGATTCTGACTCCCAACACCCCGGTGAGCTGATTGCCCTCACCTCCAAAAGCAAGCCAGAGGAAGAGTAACCAGAGGAAGAGAGGGAGGCAGGGCAGAGAAGGAGTTACCTGAGTAGGTGTAGACTCAGTTGTCTGTATCTGAAAGTTCTGAGAGGGCTTCTGAGGGACGGTGGGGAGGGTGGCAGATGCAGCCTGCACCACTCGCAGTGCCTGCTGGGGGATCTGCACCACCTGCTGCTGTTCAGCCTTGGGGGGCACCACTTGCACCTGCTGGACCACAGCTGGCTGGCCCCCACCTGGGCTTTGAACAATGAGCAGGTTGTTTCCTGCCTGGATGATGTTGTCTGCTGTGGTCTCAATCAGCACCGTTTCCACCTGCTCAGCTACAGCCACTGGCGGCTGGGAGACAGGAAGGGTCTTCTTCCTGACTTTCTTATTAGTCTTAGACAGAGGCACAGGAGGGCTTTCGGTCAGAAGCTGAGTGGCAGCCCCTGCATCGCTGGCATTCATCAGGTTGTTGACAGGTAGAGTGAGCGTCACATTGCCACCCCCTCCCGTCAGCTTCACCACATTGGCCCCACTCTGCACTGGAGTGGTAGTTGTACTAGACTTCTGGACAGGGGCTGGCTTGATGGGGACAGGCTTGTTGTGGCTGGATGGTGAGGGGGTGATGATGGCTTGGTTAGTACCAGGGATGATCTGAATCTGGTTGGTGAGATTGGGCTGCACCTGGATGGTTTGGGAACTGCTTGCCTGAATCTGAGGGACTGTCTGGTACTGGATATTTGTGTTGGATCGAGTCCCTTTGTTGATCATGGTGGGATTCTGGATAGCAAAAACCAGCTGGCCTCCAGGATAGGAGGTACTTAGCTGTGAGCCCTGAATCTGCAGTATGTTTCCTTTGGAGGACAAGATGCCGAAGCTATTCTTGCTGGGACTGAGGGGCAGAGGGGCAGGTTTGATAGGGACCAGTTTCCTTGGTGTGGGCTGGGGTGGAGCAGGAGGTGTCACCGCAGCTTCAACTGCTGGTGGGCCAATTTTGCTACATGTTGCAGCAAGCAGGGCCAATGGGGATGGCTGAGAGTCCTGAAAAAGCATCAAAAGGAAGGAGTGAGACTGAAGTCTGTGACTAGCCACCTCTCTTCACCGCAACATTCCCCCACCCCACCCCACCCCCACACACATACACTCTAGCTCCTGTTGGTTTCTCCATGAGGCTAAGGGAGAAAACATGGGAAATGACTTTCTCTGGAAGGAACTCTCCAGAAGCAGTCCCTGGCCAGGGTGAACTAACAGTGTCAGCCAGCAATTTCTCCTGCTGACCCTGTATTATAGCAGGGACGGTGCTACACCTGCAGGTCTCAAATTGGGTTCTGTGGGCCCACCATACAAAATTGGGGGCAAGGAGTTAAACAGGAAGGACAGACACTTTAGTATGTTTTCTAGGGATGGTAATTATGTTCCCTGGACTGAGAAGGGCTGTTCTGGAGGCAGCAGCGACAGGACAGGTTCTAGCTTAACTCTGAGCTGAGCTTAACTCTGGTCTTTCCACCTGACCCACTTTGGTACCTTAGGCAAATGACTATTGCTTCTTGGATAACAGAACCTTCCCAAGACTCATGTACTAGGATGTTTACTGTAAGAGAATGGAAAGGATTTTCTTTTCCTTTTTTTTTTTTTGGTTGGTTGTGGGGCTTGAACTCTAGGCCTGGGTGCTGTCCCTGTGGTCTTCAGCTCAAGGCTAGCAATCTACCACTTAAGCCACAGCGCCATTTCTGGTTTTCTGAGTGGTTTATTGGAGGTAAGAGTCTCACGGACTTTCCTTGCCCGGGCTGGCTTTGAACCGCGATCCTCAGATCTCAGCCTCCTGAGTAGCTAGGATTATAGGCGTGAGCCCCCAGCGCCTGGCTTGGAAAGGGTTTTCTGAGTGTGGTGAATGTCGTCCAAGCAGCCTGCCCTCAAAGCCCACTGCCCACTTGCCTGGGTGGTGGCGGCTGGCTGCAGGTAGTCACTGGGACTGACAGCAGCAGTGGCAGCCATGCTCGTCTGTGGATCTGTTGGAAGAAAAGATACGGAGTAATGCAAAAGACAGAGAACAGAAAAGATCCCAAGGCTCAGTTTGTTAATGGTACTGGGGTTTGAACTCAAGGTCTTGGGTTTGCTAGGTAGATACTCTACTACTTGAGCCATGCCCCCGCCCTTGTTGCTGCTTCTCTGAGAGAGAGATTAAACAGCCTTCTCCCCATGTTTCCACTTTAGGGTGGCAGTCCAGCACTTGTCAGTAGACCTCCTCTACTCACACTCAAGTCTCTAAGCCTATATATGGACAAAATGGGGCAATTGTTCTCTTGTACTTTTCTGGAGGATGGTAGTGGTAGTACTGGGTTTTGAACTCAGGATCTTGTGCTTGCTATGCAAGTATGCTACCACTGGAACCATATTTCCATTTTTTTCTGGTTATTTTGGAAATTGGGGGGGAAGAGGGTTAGTGAACTTTTTCTTTCCAGGCTGGCGATGAACTGCCATATTTCTCAACTTTCTGAGCAGCTAGAATTACAAGCATGAGTTGGTGGCACCTAGCTTTAGTAATTTCCTTTTAAAAATGAACAGGTGCCAAAGATCACTGGGGACTGTTCTTTAACCACATCCTACACATTGTAGGGCCTGTGTGTGTTTATAAGCATAGTCCTATAGTTTCAGGGGCTAATGAGGAGAGTTTCATTCTGTACATTCAACCCATGATACACCTGTGCAAAGGAAAAGGTAACATCTTTCTCAGAAGCAATGGAGACCTGTGTCACTTGGCAAAGGTACACTGCAGGGTAGGCGTACAGGGGGCCCAACGAGTCCAGTCTGTACAATACATGACTGAAGGCAGTAACTGGTTCCACCAGATATCCTCTAAGAATGTTGTTGATTTTAGTTTTACTAGCTTTTTATAGTTATTTGTTAGTTTGCTTTTGCTTTTCTTTTGAGATGGAGGTCTCATTTTGTAGCCAAGGCTGGCTTCAAACCCTTCTGTCTCAGTCTCCCAACTGCTGGGATTACAAATAGGGACTACTACCCCCGCTTTAGTTTGAGGTTCTTATAAAATTAAGTAAAATTAACATTTTAGTGAGCTAATGTAAGTCAACCCCCAAACACCTTTTCCTTTAGAGCACTGTTGTTCAAACTGTTAGACCATGAGCCACAGTTATAAAAATAATTTATTTTGGGGCTCAGGACATAGGTTAATAATTAGTACTTATTTAGCATGCACAATCCAAGCAACACACACATGCTCACACACACAGTAATCAAAATAACTTACTTCAAGACCTAGCATGCATGCATGCACTTATGCACACACACACACTCATGCAACAAATCCCTGTCCTGTGCTCATATAGGAAAAGTTGGCTGAAATAAGACTGAAAGAGTGGTTCAGATGGTACAGCACCTGCCTACCAAGCAAGCATGACACCCTGAAATCAAACCCAGTACCACCAGAAGTTTCCTGAAACAAAATTTGTACTTACTACCATGTGATTTTGAAATTTTTCTGCTTTATATTAAAAGTGCTGATTGTGACCCATTAAACTGCTTTTATACTTAACTAGCTGAAAAATACAGCTTTGGTCTATATACTACCAAAGTTTGAGAAAAAGTAAAAAGATCTAGAAAGTGAGTTAAATTGGCAGATATCATAGAACTTCAAACAATGGGTGTATTAGGGTGAAAGGTTGGCATAATACTAAGAGTACCAGGCTTTAGAATTCAGATTGAATTCTAAGTGAGACTTCTGACTGTGGATCCATCCACTAGTGTGGTGGTCAGGTGCTCCTTTCAGATTTACAGCACCACCATCTTCAGGGTTTCTGTGAGGCTCCAATTACTTACTCAAAAACATCAAGCACAGGGCCTGGCATATGGTGGATAATCAGTATATGGCAGTATAAAGTTTAGTAAATCCTGCACTAAGGTCAAACAACAAGAACAGGCCAGGTGCTGGTGGCTCATGCCTGTAATCCTAGCTACCCAGGAGGCTGAGATCTGAGGCTTGTGATTCAAAGCCAGCCCAGGCAGAGGAGACTGATTTCCAGTTAACCACCAGAAAACCAAAATTGCACTGTGGCTCAAAGTGGCAGAGTGCTAGCACTGAATAAAAGAGCTCAGGGTCAGGCTCTGAGTTCAAGCCCCATAACCACCACCACCAACAACAAAAACAAGAACAGGCTAGACACCAATGGCTCACACCTATAATCTTAGCTACTCAAGAGGCTGAGATCATGGGGCTAGGAAGCCTTGCATGCATGGGGCCCTAGGTTCGATTCCTCAGCACCACATAAAGCAGAAAAAGCCGGAAGTGGCGCTGTTGCTCAAGTGGTAGAGCACTCGCCTTGAGCTAAAGAGCTGAGGGACAGAGCCCAGGCCCAGAGTTCAGGCCTCATGACTGACCAAAAAAAAAACAAACCAAGAGGCTGAGATCAAAGCCAACCTGGGCAGGAAAGTCTGCTAGATTCTTTATCTCCAATTAACCACCAAAAAAAGCTGAAAGTGGAAGTGTGGCTCAAGTGGTACAGCGCTAGCTTTGAGCACAAAAGCTCAGGGACAGTGCACAGGCTTAGGACCAACATGCAAAAATAAATAACAAGAAGACAGAGCTTAACAGTACTTGTCATGTAAAAACAAAACAAAACAAAAATTAGTGGCTTTTGACTCAAAGCTAAATGAGAACCAGTAGAATCTACATATGATTGCCAAAGAAGCTACTACAATCTTGGACTGCATTTCTAGAAACTTAATCATAGAACAAGAGAAATCATAGTCCCAATGTATTATGCATATCAGGCCATGTCTAGAGAGTCAGGTCGTGTGTGCTTTGAGGGATATTTCCAAAGGGGGATTTTTAACTGGAGCTGATTTAAAGGAAAGCAGCAACGGTTGTAGCCAGGGTATGTGGGTAGGGACATTCACTGGGGTACTTGTTTCATACAGTTTCAAAGGGTTGAATCAAGACATCAGAACAAACATTGTAAAGATTTCAGTTTAATTTAAGAGAACTTTTAAGCGATGGGATCAATTGCCTTTGGGGGTAATGTTCTCTCTCTCTGGAACTGGTTAACCAGATGAAGGATATATGTTTCTGTTGGAGATGGGATAGGAAATCAAAGCAAATAATTCTTAAGATTTCTATACTTTTGGGGGACTGGGTGGATATAGCTCAGTGGAATGGCAGTAGCCTAACATGTGCAAGGCCCTGGAAGTGATGCCCAGCACGAAGAAAAAAGAGAAAAAAAAGTAAGATTTTTACATTTTTCATGTTGCTGATAAAAACAGGAGATAGGTGCTGACAGGGCTGAGAAGGCAGATGAGACCTCCTAGGAGACATGTTGGAGCTCTCAAGTTCACAGCTAAACTTGGTCAGTGACTCTCCCTCAGTCAGACACCATCCTGTGTTATGAAACTGAGGAACACAGAACAAGACAGAATGAAAATGAAATGAAAACTGACCCAGCACTTTCTAATTATCCCCCCTTCCCACAAGGCAGTCATTAATTACCCTGGACTCAAAGCGTTTAGAGACCCCGCTGGGTGCTGGGCTTCTTCAGTTAAAGTAGAATCTACTGAGGCAAGCTGCAGACTGCAGGCTTCCATGCTGCGACATTTCAGTTTGGTTTCATTTTCCTCCCCGGCTGGTTCTGAAATACTCCTCTAGATATTAAAGCACTCTAAAGATGTCTCCTAGTGTCACTCAAAGCTTTATATTCCCTGGGCTGTAGACTTGAATGGTCAAAATAGAGACTACTGTCCCTGCCATGGCAGAATTATGTCCTGGAAAACCACTGAGAAAAGAGAAGGGAAAAAAGAAGTACTTCCAGTTAGTTTTTGGGAATGAAAGTGGATGAGAGGTAGCCAGATATGAAACTGCATGATTATGATCAAAGGTACCGTGAATCCTCATTAATTTGGAACCTTTTTATTTAAAATGTATAATGTGATATAAATTATACTTAACTTTTCCTTTATACTATTGAAAGCACAGCTAAGTATATGAAGATAAGACTCAGGCGTAGTTATGTAATTGTTTTATACCACTTCTACCATTTTAACAGTATCATTTGCTTTTAACAGCAATTAACATCTAGTTGTAGAAAACTACACTTAGTAACATTGATAAGATTTATCAGATCGGGCTGGGAAGGTGGCTCAGTGGTAGGGTGCTTGCCTTGCATGCATGAGGCCCTGGGTTTGATTCCTCAGCACCACATAAGCAGAAAAAAGCCAGAAGTGGTGCTGTGGCTCAAGTGGTAGAGTGCTAGCCTTGAGCTGAAGAGTTGAGGGACAGCACCCAGGCCCAGAGTTCAAGGCCCATGACAGGCAAAAAAAAAAAAAAAAAAGATTTATCAGATAGTCTTGAAAGAAAATACTGATCTCTTTCAAAGTTGTATTATTTACAGACTTTTCATTAATTCAGGTTGACTAAAACCTCCTCAACAGTCCCTAGGATGATGAAATTTTACAGTGAATTTTTTTTTGGGGGGGTCAGTCATGGGGCCTGAATTCTGGGCCTGGGCGCTATCCCTCAGCTCTTCAGCTCAAGGCTAGCGCTCTTCCACTTGAGCCACAGCACCCACTTCCGGCTTTTTCTGCTTATGTTGTGCTGAGGAATCATGCATGCAAGACAAACACTCTAC
The DNA here is from genome assembly GCF_000151885.1 of Dipodomys ordii. Classification (NCBI taxonomy): domain Eukaryota; kingdom Metazoa; phylum Chordata; class Mammalia; order Rodentia; family Heteromyidae; genus Dipodomys; species Dipodomys ordii. The sequence continues at coordinate 19,358,913 of NW_012267223.1, forward strand.
CACTGAGCCACCTTCCCAGCCCCCCCTTTTTTTTTTGTCGGTGGTGGGGCTTGAACTCTGGGCTTGGGCGCTGTCCCTGTGGTCTTCAGCCCAAGGCGAGTGCTCCGCAGCTTGAGCCACAGCACCACTTTCGGTTTTCAAGTGGTTTATTGGAGATAAGTGTCTCACGGACTTTCCTGCCTGGGCTGGCTTTGAACCGTGATCCTCAGATCTCAGCCTCCTCAGTAGCTACCATTACAGGCATGAGCCACCGGCTCCCGGCTTTTACAGTGATTTTCTATACAATAGTAGTACATCTCTTAGGCCCCAAGAAAAACTAGAGGTATATAGAACAAGACTTGACAGTAGCATGAACAGACAGGTGCCAGGTGTCTAGTAGGACCATACTTACTCTAAAGAAGCTACTACAATCTTGGGACTGTATTTCTAAAAACTTAATCATGGAACAAGAGAAACCATAGTCCCAGTGTATTATGCATATCAGGCCATGTCTGGAGAGTCAGGTTGTGTGTGTTTTGAGGAACATTTCCAAAGGGGGATTTTTAACTGTTGCTGATTTAGAAGAAAGCAGCAATGGTGGTAGTCAGGATACCAGGGTGGGGACATTCACCAGGAATTTCCTTCCCCCATATTGGAAACCAACTGAACCTCAAGACTGACAGAAAAGCATCTAGTCTCCTGGCTCTTATCCTCCACCTCCACCACCTATTCTCTAGCACAGCCCCCCTCTTCCCTCTCTCCTAGGCCGAACTTGGTGTGGTGGATTGCTACCAAGTGGACTCTACAGTCTCCTCCCTACTTCTGCCCTACACTCTGTTGGCTGCTCCTGCTCAGGTCCCATCAACCTCCTTACTGCTACACCAAATCTCTATTGTTGTCTCCTCCCCGAAACGCCTATGGATTTTCTCCCACCTCTTCCCTTTGTGGACTCCCTTTTTTTTTTTCTGTCAGCTGTGGAACTTGAACTCAGGACCTGGGCACTGTCCTCGAGCTCTTTTGCTCAAGGCTAGCACTCTATGACTTTAAGCCACAGTGCCATTTCCAGTTTTTTTGTGTGTGTGGCTAATTAAAGAGTCTGTGAGACTTTCCTGCTTGGGCCAACTTTGAACAGCAATTCCTCAAATCTCAGCCTCCTGAGTAGCTAGGATTACAGGCATAAGCCATCAGCACCTGGCTATGGATTCTTTTCCTTGCCACCCCTAAAAATGTGGCGTGTTTTTTTCCCCCTTCACCCAACAAGCCACTCACAGTCAGTGTAGGCACCACTCCCATGGCATCAGGTTCCTACTATAGGCTGAAAGCTCTAAGGCCTCTCCAGTGCATACTAGTCTAGTACACCCAGCCCCGTGGGACTCTTATTTGGACTGGCCACAGACAACCCCAACCCTGAACATTTCCTCCTAGAGTTTCTCATCCCTAGCTTGAGGCCTCCTTCCCGACTCTAAAGGAGCCCTTATCTCTGCTGCTGCCCTTTCTTGTTAGAACATTTTGTCTTCCTTCAATCTTTCAGGGTTTTTTTTGTTTTTTTTTTGTTAGTTGTGGGGCTTGAACTTTGGGCATGGGGTCTGTCCCTCAGCTCTTCAGCTCAAGGCTAGTGCTCTACCACTTGAGCCACAGTGCTACTTCTAGTTTTCTGGTGGTTAATTGGAGATAAGAGTCTCGTAAACTTTTTTACCTGTACTGGCTTTGAACTGTGATCCTCAGATCTCAGCCTCCTGAGTAGCTAGGGTTATGGGCATGAGCCACTGCCACCCAGCTTTCAGGCTGTTTTGTGTGTGTGTTTTTCCCCCCAGTAAAATTTTTTTTTGGGGGGGGAGGGTCCGGTCGTGGGGCCTGAACTCTGGGCCCGGGCACTGTCCCTCAGCTCTTCAGCTAAAGGCTAGTGCTCTACCACTTGAGCCACAGTGCCACTTCCAGATTTTTTTATTTTTGTGTATGTGGTGCTGAGGAATCGAACCCAGGGCCTCAGGCATGCAAGGCAAGCGCTCTACCACTGAGCCACCTTCCCAGCCCTCCTCCAGTAAAATTATTAAGTGATGTTATAGAGATGTCCTATCTTGGGCTGGGAAGGTGGCTCAGTGGTAGAGCACCTGCCTTGCATGCTCGAGGCCCTGGGTTCGATTCCTCAGCACCACACAAGCAAAAAGAAAAAAGCCGGAAGTGGTGCTATGGTAGAGCGCTAGCCTTAAGCTGAAGAGCTGAAGGACAGCGCCCAGACCCAGAGTTTAGGCCCCACGACCGGACCCAAAAAAAAAAAAATACTACTCATTACAATAATCATGGGCCTAATGTGAGTGAATGGGCCTGCTTCCCAAGTTGGACCATGTCTGTACTGAACTACTGAAAAGAGACTCAGTTCCCAGCACAGGACCCCTCCAAAGGCCTTACACTACAAGTATCTTATTAAAGGTAGTCTCTCTTCTGGTATCTTCAAGAGAAAACTGAGCAGGATCTTCATGTGAGATCAACAAATCATGATTCTCTTCAAGAGAAATCTTTCTGCTTTCTACTCATGGCTCAAATTCCACACTCAAGCTTTGAGTACTCAGCTTGTTTTGCCTCCTGCATTCCTACTATCTTGGCTATGGCTTCTTTGGCCCTCTGCTATGGTATTTCCCCTGGAGGAATTTCACTCTTTCCAAATAGGCCTTCTGTTGGCTATTTTGGTCAGCTCAGCTGGGCCAGAAGCCAACAAAGCAGTTTCTAAGCCCAGACATTCCCAGTTGCCTAGCCTGGAAGCACTCAGGGCTTCTGAGAGGAAAGAAGCCACAGCTGGTTTTAGAGAACAAAGATGGACCTTGAAGGAAGTTGACAGGCTGAGAATCAGCTTGGATCAAGGAGGGAGCTGCAACCTGGGTAGAGAAAAACTCCAAACCATACTAAACTACAGATTTTTTTTTTTATTCCATTGTGGGGCTTGAACTCTGGAACGGGGTACTGCCCCTCAGCTCTTCAGCTCAAAGCTAGTGGTCTACAGCTTGAGCCACAGCGCCACTTCCAGCTTTTTTTTTTTTTTGCTTATGTGGTGTTGAGGAATCAAACCCAGGGCCTCATGTATACAAGGCAAGCACTCTACCACTGAGCCACCTTCCCAGCCCCCTGCTGAACATTTTAGAAAAGCAAATCTCCACAATCACAGTAGCTATTATAAACAAGGCCCAGGAAATAAATTTAGTAACTTTCATTGCCACAGGTCAAAGTGGGAAGAGGAAAGTGAATAGGAAAGGACCTGGAAGAATCCCTCACAACCATCCCAGGTGACCATGCAGAGGCAGGCAGGCAGGCAGGCAGGCACAGGAGAAAGGTTATTATAAGGTTTATTAGAGGGGCCATATATCCCCAGGAGAGGGAACACATGGCATTTGCCCCTATCCAGGTGGCAGGTAGGTCGGAGGGAGGAAGTGAGGGCTGAAGTGAGCTAAGTGCCTACAAGGTAGGTCTGGGCGGAGAGAGGGAGAGTCCAGCTGTATGGCTGGAACTCTAGGGCAGGGAGAAGCTCAGGTCTGGGTAGAGCTGAGGACCAGAGGTAGGAACCAAGATCTCTGTCCACCCCCCCACCCCGCCCCATAGTCTCACCCCCTTGTATTCTGACCCTGTAACTCAGCCCATGTCCATTATTTCATCAAGTTAAAACTCCCTCCATTACTTTTCTCCTTTTCAGATATGACTCTTTACTATATTACAGGCAGTTTTTGTCTCAATAGTTCAACTTTTTTATTTTTTTGTCACTCGTGGGCTTGAACTCTGGGCCTGGGCCCTGGCCCTCAGCTCTTCAGCTCAAGGCTGGTACTCTACCACTTGAGCCACAGTGCCACTTCCAGTTTTCTGGTGGTTAATTAGAGATAAGAGTCTCATAGACTTTCCAGCCCTGGCTGGCTTTGAACTGCAATGCTCAGATCTTAGCCTCCTGATTAACTAGGATTACAGGTATGAACCACCAGCACTCGGCTCTAGCTTTTTTTTTGGGGGGGGGGGGGGGGGGGGGGGTAGGGGTCCGGTCGTGGGGCCTGAACTCTGGGCCTGGGTGCTGTCCCTCAGCTCTTCAGCTCAAGGCTAGCGCTCTACCACTTGAGCCACAGCGCCACTTCTGGCTTCTTTTTTCTTTTTGCTTATGTGGTGCTGAGGACTCCAACCCAGGGCCTCATACTTGCAAGGCAAGCGCTCTACCACTGAGCCACCTTCCCAGCTAGCTTATTTTTCTTGAGAAGGAGTCTTGTAGTCTTTTCTGCTTGGGCTGACCTAGAACTGTTATCCTCCTGATCTTGACCTCCCAAATAGCTAGGATTACTGACTTAAGCCCTAAACAGTGCTCCTAGTATCTCCAATTTTGTGTCTCAACATTCTTTCCCTGTAGCAGATGCTAATTCCATCCTAGCTACTCAGCCCTAAAACTTTAGGACTTATCCTTGACTTCTGTTTATACTCTACGTCTAACACTAAACACCTATATTCCAAATATATACCAAATATGACTGCTTTCACTACCTCCTCTCATCATCCAGGTTCATGTCCCCATCATCTCTCACATGGATAAATAAGAAAGCCACCTGGCTGGGCATCTGACCATGGCCCTATTAGTCTATTCTCAATATGTACCAGGCTCGAATAAAATCATATTACTCCTCAGCTCAGAGTCCCCTAATAACATTTCATATTCCATTCAGTCAAAGCCCCCACCATGATGCAGGATTCTAGGTGAGCTGGCTCCGTCACCCCTTTGACCTGCTTACCTCTCATTCTCCCTTACTGCTCTAGCCTTTCTGGTCTCCCCGTTATTCTAGAAAGTATCAGGTGTGGATCCTTGTCAGGACCTTTTTACTTGCTCTTTTGTCTGCTTGAGTTCTCACACACACTTTCCAAATTGAACATGGCTCAGTCTCCTCGTCTTTCAGGCTTGTTGCCTTCTCACTGAGCTCATCCTATGCAATCTGCCCTCTCCCACACATTTTTCCTACTCTTCTATTTTTATCCTTAGTACTTCTTTCTAATAAGCAGGGTTATTTATGTACTGCCTCACCAAAAATGTGAGTTTCCTAAAGGAAAGGACTTCTGTCTTACTGATGTATCTTCTACGACCTGGTCATGGCAGGTGGTTAATATATGTGTTGAAGACATGCAAGAATGAACAATTCTAGAGGAAGGCAGAGGGGGAGAACCCAAGGAAAAAGCTTGCAGATTTGTGTGTTCTGGCACTGGATGTAGAGTGACTCCACAGGTTGGCACAGCTGTTCCCATTACAGATGGAACTCTAAACCCAACCATTTTCTCAGACCTGAGCTCAGGCCACCACAGTGTTTCTAGACAAACACTTCAATATGTATGCCTCATCACCATACACACACACTGTAAATCTTCTTTCAATTAACATGCATGGGATAAAGCCAGTTATCTGAGTATAAACACCCACCCCTGGTCTGCCTCCAGTCTGAGTTCCTCTCCCTAAAATGTGATGCTTTTTTATTTGCCCTAGCCTAGGGACCAGCTACTGAAATGATTAGTGACTTCATCTCCCCTGGGTAAAAAAAAAAGAGGGCTGGCTTATCACTGACTCTCTTTGAAGACAAGGAAATATTCTGGTCTATTTTTTTTTCTTTATTTTTGCTAGTCGTGGGGCTTGAACTCAGGTCCTGGGCACTGTCCATGAGCTTCTTTGCTTCTTTTTGCTCAAGGCTAGCACTCTACCACTTAAGCAACAGTGCCCCTTCTGGCTTTTTTCTGCTTATATGGTACTGAGGAATTGAACCCATGTTTACTAGGCAAGCTTTCTACCACTAAGCCACATTCCCAGCCCTCTGGTCTATTTTTTTTAGACTGATCTGAAATTAAGTCTAAGAAAACTAAATATTGACTATGGGAAGAAATGTCTCACTTCCAGTTCCCTGGCCCTTCTTACTGTCTCTTGTTCCTTATTCACACTATCTTAGAGGCTACTTTATTTGTTTGTTTGTTTGTTTTTTGTCAGTCGTGGGGCTTG
>NW_012267223.1:19377226-19380079 GCF_000151885.1 Dipodomys ordii
TGGTAGAGCGCTTGCCTTGAGCTGAAGAGCTGAGGGACAGTGCCCAGGCCCAGAGTTCAAGTCCCACGACCGACAAAAAAAAAAAAGTCTCATGGAGGAGCTCGGAAGGTGGCTCAGTGGTAGAGTGCTTGCCTTGCATGCATGAGGCCCTGGGTTCGATTCCTCAGCACCACATAATCAGAAAAAGCTGGAAGTGGCGCTTTGGCTCAAGTGGTAGGGTGCTAGCTTTGAGCTGAAGAGCTGAGGTACAGTGCTCAGGCCCAGAGTTCAGGCCCCATGACTGACAAAAAAATTAAAAAAAAAAATAAATAAAAGAGTCTCAAGGACTTTCCTGCCCAGGTTGGCTTTGAACCGCGATCCTCAGATCTCAGTCTCCTGAGCAGCTAGGACTACAGGCATGAACCACTGGCTCCTGGCTCAGCTCAAATTTTCTTTTCTTTTCTTTTTTCTTTGTGTTTGGTAGTGCTGGGGATTGAACCTAGCACTTCTGGCATGATTGGCATGTGGCCTACCACTGAGCTACATCTTCAGTCCCTTTTTGTATTTCTGACTCTCCTGAGAAACCATGCACTGCAGTCGATTGAGGCCAGTACACAGGGTGGCCAGAAAATGTATACCCAGTTAAAGAATGAATATTTGCGTGCAATTAGATCTACATGAGGGCTTGTTTATATACATCATTCTGTTCCCAGGCCAGTTTCAAGTTCAGATTGCTTCACTGTCAAGACGAGGACTCCACCCAGGTTTGGTGACTCAGCTATATTGGAGTTCAGGGTTTTGGTGGGAAGTAGGGTTGACAATCCTGTTGGACCACTGCCAGATCTCTTTTGGATAAAAGCTAGAGGTAGCTATGCTTCTACCCAAAGGCTCTATCATAAAGACAGCAGGAGCGAAAAAATTGTGCATGTGGATGGGGGACAGTGTGAGAACTTAGAATTCACCAGTAATTTTAAATTCTAAATGGCACAGGTTGCCATTTCTTGTTCCTTTGTTCCTTTTATTTTTAAGTTATTGTGTGTGTGTGTGTGTGTGTGTGTGTGTGTGTGTGTGTGTGTATGTGTGTGCAGGTGTGTGCAGGTACTGGGGCTTGAATTCAGGGACTGGGTTCCGTTCCTTGGCTTTTTTACTCAAAGCTGGTTCTCTGTCACTTGAGCTACACCTTCCCTTTTTTTTTTTTTTTTTGCTGGTTAATTGGAGATAAGTCTCTTAGACTTTTCCTACCTAGACTGGCTTTGAACTGTGATCTTCAGCTCTCAGCTTTCTGGGTAGCTAGGATTACAGGTTTTGACCCAATGGCACCCCTCAGGTATTTTCTTACTCCTTTTCTAAGAGACCTAGTCAAGGAATTAGGCATTTTCCCCCCAGGATAGAACCCAAGGCCTCACACGTGACAGACAAGCATTTCCCAATGGAACCACATCACTAGCCCCTATACCAGAGTCTTGGTTCTTTATCACAACCCCTCAGATTACTGTACAAATTCTCTTTCTCATGGGTCTCTTTTCAAGATGGGTTCCAGGGCTCAATAGAGAGGGAGAAGGCCAAGCAGCTGGCCTGTAAGTACTTTCTGTCTCCCTGGCCACACTTTAGGCTCAGAGAGGTTTTCACTGATTCTGAAATCTAAGTCCCATCCTAGGAAGTCAGTCCCTAAGGGGTAAAATCCACGTGTCAGTATGAGGAAGAGTCTTAGATAATTCCAATTGACAGCTAACAACCAGAAGCCCTCCCTCACCCAAATAGCCTCCACTGGGGCACTCCAGTCAATCACCAGGAACATCTAGACCTCCATTCCTACCCTCCCACTCTTGTTCCTCCCCTTCTGAATACCTCCTTCCCCACCCTACCTGCTGTGATGTTAGTAGAGCCAAGGCTTTTGGATGGTTCTGTTGTATCTTCTCACATCGACCAAGGGCTCCATCTTCTCCTGTTGTGCCTGGAAGTAGGTGTTCCCTCACCCTCTCACTACGGTAGCCATTTCCTACTGCAGATGGTCACTCGTGGGCCAAGCTACTTGCCACTCATTCACCCCTAACAGCCATGCATTTGTCCACCACTGCACCTCCCATTCCGAGTTTGATGGCAGCACAGTGAATGACTGCTGACTGGATGAATGGCTGAATCCTCTGCACAGTCTAATTACATCCACTCCACTTCTCGATCTCTTAATCCCCTTATCTCTTTGTTTTCCTGCATTTTTCCTGCCTCTTGACACTCCTTGCCTTTCTCTTCTGCATGTGGCTGTCCCTGATTAAGCTGGAGTTTCATGCAGAACCCCAGACTACTCTCCAGAAACTGCAGATCCTGGAGCTTCCTATGCAGGGAACTTCGTGGCTCAGCAGGTGCTGTCAGTCTAGAAACTAGAAGCACCTGGGATAGTGCTTTGACTCTGGGTTGGTCGGCACTCACAGCTATGGCTCAAGCCTTACGTGCTATTTGTCTTCTAATAGTCATGTAGCCTAAAGATTGCTAATTTTAGCTGAGCTCTAGTGGCGTACACCTGTGTTCTACTTAAAAGGCTGAGATCTAAGGATCATGGTACAAAGCCAGGCCAGGCAGAAAGAGCTCCAGCCTATGAGTGAAATTCCAGGTCTTTGACCCAAAAAAGGGGGGAGGGGTGTAAAATAAAGCCAGAAATTGAGCTGTGGCTCAAGTACAGTGGTAGCCTTGAGCAAAATAGCTCAGGGACAGCACCCTAGATCCTGAGTTCAAGCCCCAGTACTGGCACAAAAATAGCCAGTCACTGGTGTCCCATGCCTGTAACCCAAGAGGTAGGAAAGTCTATAAGACTCTTATCTCCAATTAACAGCCAAAAAGCCAGAAATGGAGCTATGGCTCAAGTGGTAGAATGCTAGC
>NW_012267223.1:19380129-19414886 GCF_000151885.1 Dipodomys ordii
CGGTCTTTCCTGCCCGGGCTGGCTTTGAACCACGATCCTCAGATCTCAGCCTCCTGAGTAGCTAGGATTACAGGCGTGAGCCACCAGCGCCCAGCTTTAGAGGCTACTTTATGACTTTACCAAATCCCACAAGAATGGCGACAACCCCAGAGAAGAGGCTCAAGAAAGACAACATTTGGAGATGTGCAAGCTAGTGACTGCTAGCTCCTTCTGAGCCACTTTCAACTTGTATGTCAAGATGAAAGGCCACTTAATAGCTTAAATCACCACATAGGGGTAAAACGGCATCCTAAAGCACTTAACATCAATCACCAGAACTAAACTTCTGCATTATAATGTGGTAGCTTCCAGTAGGCACAGCAGACATTTCTGATGTTCAAACAACATGCAACTAAGGGAATGACATGCCCAACAAAAGATTCCAATGGCTGGGCCTGTAAGCATGCCTGTCCTGTGATGTAAGCAGTCTTGACATTTCAACACTGAGATACACTAAGATGGAGTGTTCTGCCCATTTATAGCCTCTTGCTTTTGGCAAAGTTTATCTCCCTAATGCATGCCAGCCTGAAGCCTACTCTGATGAGAGGCATGGTGATCCCTGTGCCAGTTGTAGCCACAAAGCACCGAACAAGAACACATCCTAGATGGAGTGAAAGCCCAGCTTCACCCATGTTACTAATGCTGGCCCTGAGCCTACTCCTGGGGGCTCTTTTTCAGTGTCATATGAAGACTAGAAAAAGTTTTCCATTTCACAATCTGTTAACTAGAACAAATCCACCCATACCACCTGGAAGCATCTCCTCAAGGGCAATCTCCAATTCCATTCCTAGTCTGACAATGCCCTTGGGTTAGAAATGTCCCAGTTTTACCTTCTTCTTTCATCTTTCCACTCAGCTACAAAGATTATCAACAGAAAAATGGGACTCCCTACCTTAAAGTCCTACAGGAAAGATGTTGGTCAAAAGATATGCCAGTAACAAGAGAAGTAACATTTTAATGAAAAGAGAAGGAAGGGAAAAAAAGGGAGGGAGGGAGAAGGAGAGGGAGAAAAGGGGAAGGAGGGGTAGGGAGGGAGAGAGAGAGACAGAGAGAGAGAGAGAGAGACAGAGAGAGAGAGAGAGATTCCTCCCCTTATAACAAATTTAGGGGGAAAAAATCACACAAATATTTGCCGAGTATTCAAAACAAAAGCAAAACAAAAACAGTAAATCCACTCTATGACATACATTTCTCAAACCCAGAAATATACTTTTGTGGTCCAGTCTAGAGGTAGTGTTCCTGGTTTGTTTTTGAGACAGGGTTCTACTATGTAGCCCAAGCAGATCTCAAACTCTATATTCTCCCATATCATTCACCACCATGCCTGTCTGTGTTCCTGGTTTAGAATATACTGGGAAGAAGTTCATAAACCCATTAAGCTGCCCAAAGGAACACTTCAGATATTCTACCCAATGAACTTATTACAAAAAAAAAAAAGGCCCAGTACTGGTGGCTCCTGCCTGTGATCCTAGCTACCCAGAAGGCTGAGATCTGAGGATCACAGTTCAAAACTGGCCCAGGCAGAAAAATCCATGAGCCTCTTATTTCCAACTAACTAGCAAAAAAAACAAAAGTAGATGTGTGGCTCAAGTGCCAGTCTTGAGTGAAAAAGCCAAGCAAGATCAAGAGGCCCTGATCAAGCTGCCTCCTTCACCCCCCCAAAAGACCAACTTGAGAGAAAATGTATTCTCCAGTTTTACAAGATGAACCAATTAATCCTAAAAACTGAGCTCTGTTCCTACCATTACATCTCTAAAAGTTCTGTTACAAGCCAGGTGCTGGTGGCTCATGCCTGTAATCCTACCTACTCAGGAGGCTCTGATCTGACAATCACGGTTCAATGCTAGCCTGGGCAGGAAAGTCTGTGAGACTTTTATCTCCAATAAGCCACTCAGAAAACCAGAAGTGGTGCTGTGGCTCAGTAGTAGAGTGCTAGCCTTGAGCTGAAGAGCTTAGGGATAGCACCCTGGCCCAGAGTTCAAGACCCACAACCAACCAACAAATAAATAAGTCATAAGGGCTCTGTTTGTGCAATACTTGCTTAAAGTAAGATTAGGAATTGCCACATACCTATTGCAAAGGACTGTTCATTATCTGATAAAAGAAACTTTTCAAGTTCTCCAAAAGTCTGCTATTAACTACCAGAACTTATAAGTTAAAAGGATGAGGCCAGAGGCATGGCTCAAGTGATACAGTGCCAGCAGAGCAGAGCCAAGCAATATTGAAGCCCTGAGTTCAAACCATAGTATAAAAAAAAGGTAGTAATTCAAGACCAAGATATCAAAATGAACTACCCTACCTGCTGGAATGCCATGAGGTTCTGACCCAGACATCTTCCAAAATTTTACAGCTCTCTCCTCTTTGAAGGGCCTCCAGAGGCCCAAACTTTGACTAGAATCTGGGGGAGAGGGGTAGTGGCTAGTCTATTTGCTGTCCACAGGAATGCCAAACTCTTCCTCCTGGATCCAAGTATCCCTGCAGGGCAATCAGAGGGATCCAATTATGAGTAACTCTAGTTGAGTCTTTTTGGCAGAGTCTGTATCCTTAGCAGCTAAGCTCAGGGCTCCTAATTAAGTCATGATAGCTTTTTGTTGTTGTTTTTAACCAGAGAAGTTAAGCCTCTGTACAACCAAGTAGAAGAACTACAATAAGGAAACTTCCCCTTCACCCCTGCCCAGCCGATGAGAAACCATTTCCAACAGGTATTATTGCCTGTTAATATTATTTTCTGACAGATTCGCCCCTTCATCACAGGAATTTAAAACCAAAACAAGACAGTGCAGTTATTGCGGTTATATTTTCACTACTACAGATTTGTGTTAGTAATTGAAATTATTGCTGTGGTCCTGCTCTGCCTGAATCATTCCCTTTGCTAGCCAACACTCAAAACTTTCTAACCCTAAATATCTTACCTAAAAAATACCACTCAAAGCTGTGGTAAACACTGTAATCCTGGATACTCTGGAGGCTGAAATCTGAGGATTACTGTTCCAACCTAGCCAGGGTAGAAAAGTCAGTGAGACTCTTATCTCCAATTATCAACAAAAAAAAAGGCTGGAAAAGGCCAGAAGAGAGGCTGTGGCTCAAGAGACAGAGTACTAGCTTTGAGCAAAAAATACCCTAAGGGACAGGAGGGAGGACCGGTGAAGAAAAGCAATCATGATATTCAGTATATACATGTGGAAAAGAACCTATGTAATTTTTGTGGGCAGAGATGAGCTGGGAAAACCAGGGGAAAACAAAGGAAGGGTTGACATTGTCCAAAAAAAACAAAAACAACGTATTCATTACCTGACTTATGAAATGGTAACCCCTTTGTACTACACCACAATAAAATTATATTTAAAAAAAAGAAACCTAAGGGACAATGCCCAAGTCTTAAGTTCAGGCCCCAGCACACACAGAGACACACACACATGCAGCAGCAGCAATGGAACATGACAGGATTTTTGGAATAAAAAACAAAGAATGTAGTAAGGACAGGTTTCTCATTGCCCAAAATAGAAGACACATTTCCTTCCGAACGAAGATCAGAAAGCCACTGAGAAGAAACGGAAGCAAGGATAGGCAGCTGAAAACCATGAAATCAGCAGAGGGGATGGCTATGGGGTAGATGGAGGAAGGGACCAAGTGCCTATTTGGTTTTATTTATCAGGCGATCTGCCAGGCCTGCCCCTGGGCTGCGGGATTTCAGAGGTCTCCCCCTCAGGGACATCAGATAACAAGGTCGGGAGCTCCTCTACAAGGTCTCAGACTTCTCAAAATTCCAAGAGCCGGTCGCTGTCTAATTGGAGACTTAGGGACCCCAGTGCAAGCATTAAAAAGCGCCCCCCCAACCCGCCCCCCAGGTCTAAGGCCCAGAAAGTTCCCTCGCCTCCAGACACCATCTCCGGATTGGGATAAATCGCGGAGCACGTTGAAGTCTAGGCCCGCCAGTGCCCATCTGGCAGACACCGTCCGGGTTTCAGGTATCCCCTCCCTCCTCTCAGACGCCAGAAGGCCTGAACGCCTGAGGGCACCTAGAGGTGAGGCGTCCGGGCGCCCCAGAGGGGAAGCCTCAGGAGCGTCCGCCATTCCTCAGGGCCGACCCAGGTACAGGTCCGCGGGCCGGGCGGCGCTGAACCCGGCTGACAACCTCTCCTGAGGGGTGCCAGGCTCGCCCCGGTGCCCGCTCCTCACGCCGGCCCCCGGAAGCGCCTCACTCCCGCCCAGCGGGCTCCGAGGGGGCGGGGAGTCGAACGCCCCCTTCCGGGTGCCTCCGCCCGGCTAACCAGCCGCGCTCCTCCTCCAGGCGGGAATCCTCCCTCCCCCGCCCCTCCCGTAGCCGGGCCCCGGTGCCAGGCCCAGCCCCAGGGGGGAACCCTCGGCCCCGGCCTCCCCTCCCCGCGGCCTCTGCCCGTCTTCCCGACCCTTGAGGTCCAGGAAGACCCCGCCGGCAGAGGCCGGGACCCACCGCTCATTACGACATCTTCCTCCCTGGCCTCCGACGCCTCCGCCGCCACCGAGAGCCTGACACCGCCCGCCTAGCACCCGCCAATCCCGGAGCCCGCCACTGCCCGAGCGACGGCAGCGTTTACCAATAAGCGTTCGGGACACTGGGGACCGACAGCACTACTAACTAATCAACGAGAGGCATCTAGAGCGACATTGGCTAGGCCAATAGGGCGGTGAGGCGTCACTGATGGACGGTAGAGGCCACCAACCGGAAATATATTGAGAAATGAGCGACGTATTCGCCGGCCAATTGGTTGGAGGTAAAGTCCCGCCCACCAGGTAGTTGATAGACAGCAACAGGAAGCTAGATAGGGTGGGCTCAACTGAGGAGTGTTTCTGTATTGGTCGTGGTTGACCTTCCACCCACCTCTAACCCAGAAGATGGGTGATAGATCTGCCCTCAAGCCAATCAGAAGTCTTTAGGGTGAGGCCTATAAAATGCATATACCTTGCGCCTGACGCTTAGTGTTGGCACAGGTGAGTCCGGGTACTCCCTCTTCTCTGCTGCCGCTGTCAGCTTCCACTTATCCCCGATGAGTGGAAAGCCACCAATTTGGGCTTATACCCGGCTCCTCGCCCGACATCGCCTTGGAAGAGGTGACTGTACCGTGAGACACTAGCGCCCCACACCGTAACGGGAGTTGGGGGTTACGTGACACTTGTGAGAGAGGGTTCGTTTTTTAGTTTTTATCAGTCTGGGCCCCTCTTCAACCCCCCCCCATTATTGCGGAGACCCCGTAAGCCCACAGCCCCCAAACCGGAGCTCTCTACGAGCCGATTCTCGGGGCACCTCCCCTAATCAGATTGATTCTTTGGGGCGTGCCTAGAATCAGCGCCTTGAGTGGCCCGAATGGGGTTCGAGAACCCTCGGTAGGCAACCCCTAGGTAGGCTTATCTTTCTCGTACGTAAACCTGGCTTCTACAGACGCCTAATCTAGGAAGGCTGCCTTGGCACTTGTGCCAAGCAATCCGCCTTGGCTTCACACCAGCCGGGGCTGGAAACCTCCAGGCTGCAGCTTGCCGCCGGGACCTTAGGCACCGAAACTCGGTGCCCTCTGTTCTCGGTTATAAAGCAGGGCTGTTCACACCTACACTTCAAAACATTCACTTTGGGCTGGCTCATGCCTGAAATCCTGACTACTCAGGAGGCTGAGATCTGAGGATCCTGGTTCAAAGCCAGTCTTGGCAGGAAAGTCTGTGAGATTCTTATCTCCAATTACCAGCTCCCCTTCCCCCCAAAAAAAGCCAGAAGTGGGGCTGTAGCTCAAATAATAGAGTGCTAGCCTCAAGTCAAAAAGCTCTGGGACAGCACCCAGGCTGTGAGTTCACAACCAGCACACACACACACACAGAGACTTTTTAAAATCATAACCCACAGTGAGAAATAAGTTTTTCACCCTTACCCAGTAAGCTCAAACTACGTGTATGTATAACAAAGTTGTTGTTTTTTTTTAAGTAATACTTCCCTTTAGGACTTGATATATACTGGTTATAGATACATTGATTTCTGCCACCTGGAATGGGATGGATTTAGGACTGTTTTATTTCGTAGTGCCGGGGATTGAACCTCAGACCTTCTGGTTTGTTCCTGCTTATTCCCCCCCCCCTTTTTTTGCCGGTTCTGGGGCTTGAACTCAGGACCTGGGCACTCTTCCTGAGCTTCTTTTTGCTTAAAGCTTGCACTGGCTTTTTCTAGCTCTTTCTCTTTATGTGGTACTGAGGAATCGAACCCAGGACTTCATGCCTGCCAGGCAAGCATTCCAGTACTAAGCTACATTCCTAACCCCATTTTCATTTTCTTTTAGTTATTTTGTGCTGCTACTGGAGCTTGAAATCAGACATTACATGAACCACAACTTCACTTCCTTTTTTTTTTTTTGCTGATTAACTCAAGAGTCTCACAGAGGGCTGGGAAGGTGGCTCAGTGGTAGAATACTTGCCTTGCATGCATGACGCCCTGGGTTCGATTCCTCAGCACCACATAAGCAAAAAGAAAAAAGCCAGAAGTGGCACTGTGGCTCAAGTGGTAGAGCTCTACTAGCCTAGAGCTGAGGGACAGCGCCCAGGTCCAGAATTCAGGCCCCACGACCAGACCTCCCCCCCCAAAAAAAAAGTGTGTCACAGACTTTACTGCCTGGACTGGCTTCAAACTTTTGATTCTCAGATCTCAGCCTCCTGAGTAGCTAGGATTACAGGTGTAAATTATATGGCACCCAGCTGTTTTATTTTTTATTTTTTTTTTTGCCAGTCCTGGGCTTGAATTCAAGGCCTGGGCACTGTTCCTGAGCTTCTTTTGCTCAATGATAGCACTCTACCACTTGAGCCATTGCACCACTTCTGGCTTTTTTTGTTTATGTGGTACTGAGGAATCGAACCCAGGGCTTCATGCATTCAAGGCAAGCACTCTACCACTAGGCCACATTCCCAGCCTATTTTTTATTTATTTTTTGCCAGTCGTGGGGTTTGAACTCAGGGCCTGGGCACTACCAAGTCTAACACGCTACCACTTGAGCCACAGCGCCACTTCTGGCTTTTCCTGTGATTAATTTCAGTTAAGAGTCTCATAGACTTTCCTGCCTAGGCTGACTTCCAACCTTGATTGTCAAATCCCAGTCTCCTAAGTAGTTAGGATTACAAGCGTGAGCCACTGGCACTTGGGCAAATTATTTTACTTTCATATGATTGTGTGCTGCTAGGGATGTACCCCCAAGGCTTTTTTTTTTTTTTTTTTGGTTCCGGTCGTGGGGCCTGAACTCTGGGCCTGGGCGCTGTCCTTTAGCTCTTCAGCTCAAGGCTAGTGCTCTACCACTTGAGCCACAGCGCCACTTCCGGGTTTTTTCTTTTTGCTTATGTGGTGCTGAGGAATCGAACCCAGGGCCTCAGGCATGCAAGGCAAGCACTCTACCACTGAGCCACCTTCCCAGCCCCCCCCCCCAAGGCTTTGTACATGGTAGGCAGGTGCTGTACCACTAAGCCATACCTCCAATTGTCTTTTTCTCCTCCTCCTCCTCCTCCTCCTCTTCCTTCTCCTCCTCCTCCTCTTCTCCTCCTCCTCCTCTTCCTCTTCCTCCTCCTCCTTCTTTTTGTCAGTCATAGGGCTTGAACTCTGGGACTGAGCGCTGACCCTCAGCTCTTCAGCTCAAGGCTAGCGCTCTACTACTTGAGCCACAGCGCCACTTCTGGCCTTTTCTGTTTATGTGGTCCTGAGGAATCGAACCCAGGGCCTCATGCATGCGAGGCAAGCACTCTGTTACTGAGCCACCTTCCCAGCCCTTTTCTTTATTTTTTTTTGGGGGGGTCCAGTCATGGGGCCTGAACTCTGGGCTTGGGCGCTGTCCCTCAGCTCTGAGCCACAGCGCCACTTGCGGCTTTTTTCTTTTTGCTTATGTGGTGCTGAGGAATCGAACCCAGGGCCTCAGGCATGCAAAGCAAGCGCTGTACCACTGAGCCACCTTCCCAGCCCCCCGCCCTTTTCTTTCTTCTTGATCAGGACTGGCAGTTTGTAAAACACTGCCAGGAAGAGTTGATGTGCTAACATTATAGCAGTCTACCTTTCTCAGTGTTAGTTTTTGCAAAATGACATTAGATTATATCACTCAGAATGTTGCTTAGTGGTAGAGTGCTTGCCTAACATGCATGAAGCCCTGGGTTCAATTCCTCAGTACCACATAAAGAGAAGTGGGGCTGTGACTCAAGTGATAGAGTATTAGCCTTGAGCACAGAAAGGCTCAGGACAGTGCCTAGGCCCTGAGTTCAAGCCCCAGGATTGCCACACACACACACACACACACACACACTCACAAAATCCTTCCCTAAGCCCTTCTTCATATAGCTCAAACTCTTTTCTAGGCTAATAAAGTCTTTAAAAACAAAACTGTTATTTAGGGGCTGGGAAGGTGGCTTAGTGGTAGAGTGCTTGCCTTGCATGCATGAGACCTTGGGTTCGATTCCTCAGCACCACATAAGCAGAAAAACCAGAAGTGGAGCTGTGGCTCAAGTGGTAGAGCACTAGCCTTGAGCTGAAGAGCTGTGAGACAGCACCCAGGCCCAGAGTTCAGGCCCCATGACTGGACCCCCCCCCAAAAAAAATTGTTGTTTAATTCAGATAATGTCCCATTGTATAGGCCAGGCTGGCCTCAAACATGAAATCCTCCTGACACTGCCTCCTGAGCAAGTGCTGAAATTACGGTTATGTGCTACCACACATCACCCTCCACACTCTTAGGGATCCTTCATGGCCTTTTTCCTCAAAAATGCCCAAGTCTAAATACTCAGTCCCTACTTTGGCATCTTTCTACTAGTTCCATCTTCACCCTTCCTTTCTCCTGTGCATCCTTGAAGACCCTGCTCAAAGTCTGCACACTTCACTTCTATCCAACCAAGCTTTGTTCTGATCTATGTGTTAACCTGGACTGTTCTTATCACATGCAAGGGGCTTCCCTTTGACATGCTGTACTTTTTCAATTTTTGTTGTTGTTGTTGGTCATGAGGCTTGAATTCTTGGGCCTGGGCACTGTCCCTGAGCTCTTCGACTCAAGGTGAGCGCTCTACCACTTGAGCTATAGCACCACTTCCAGTTTTCTGGTGGTTAATTGGAGATAAGAGTCTCACAGACTTTTCTGCCCAGGCTGTCTGAATGGCGATCCTCAGATCTCAGCCTCCTGAGTAGCTAGTATTACAGGCATAAGCCACCAGTGCTCAGCTCAAATTTTCTTTCTTTCTTTTTTTGGTCGGTTGTGGGGCTTGGGTGCTGTCCCTGAGCTCTTCAGCTCAAGGCAAGCACTCTACCGCTTGAGCCACAGAGCCACTTCTGGTTTTTCTAGTGGTTTATTGGAGATAAGAGTCTCACGGAGAGCTGGGTATGGTGGCTCACGCCTGTAATCCTACCTACTCAGGAGGCTGAGATCTGAGGATCGCGGTTCAAAGCCAGCCCGGGCAGGAGAGACCGTCAGACTCCTATCTCCAATAAACCACCAGAAAACCGGAAGTGGCGCTGTAGCTCAAGTGGTAGAGTGCTTGCCTTGAGCTGAAGAGCTGAGGGACAGCGCTCAGGCCCAGAGTTCAAGGCCCACGACTGACAAAAAAGAAAAAGGAAAGAAAGGAAGAAGGAAGTTTTGCTGAAAGGCTTTTTTTTTTTTCTAGTAGCCTCTGTTTTTCTGTATTTTCATCTTTCCCTACCTATGAGGGAAGACTTTGCAAACAATCTCTGATACTCATATGTGCAGGCTCTGGAGTTGATTCCCTGGGAGGAACACCTGCTTTAAATGAGCATGGCTCTTTTTTTTTTTTAACTCCCCAGGTCCATCCTTGACTTCAGTATCCAGGTAACCTCAGTCTTCTATGGGAATGAAATGAGCTGCTCTCCCTTTAGCCTCTGGCAGTTGTCCCCTACTCCTACTCCAGACCATATTGCACACACATCACAGCCACCTTTCCTCTAGTCCTCCCAAGGACGCGGCTTCCTGACCCTTCTTCCCCATCTCTTCCCAACTCCCTCTGCCCTCGGCTCCCCTATCCAGGCCAATGGCTGCTCTCCAACTGCCACAGAATCCTCCAGCAAGGACATTCCACTCATCCCTCCCTCAAACTTCTTCCTCCTTCCCTGCCTGGTTCTTCCTACTCCAAGCTCCCTGGGGGTGAAGTCTGCAGAGCCTCTGGAAGCAAAGGGAGGAGACCTTTTAAAGCAGATCTTCTGCAGACCTCGAGAGTCAACACCAGGGGGCACCCGAGGCATTGCCAGAAGCTGCTGCTGGGGTTTAACTCAACCTGCGGGAAAAGCCAGGGCTCTGCTTCTGGTCTCTTGCATAGGAGACTCCTTGAGAAGAGCGGGTTTTCCTCCTAAGAAAGCTGATTCCCACCTACCAGCCCTTCTTTGAACCCCTAGGAGCATCATCCTCTTTCTACCTCTGTCCTGCTGCACTCAAACCCTCAAAGCCCTCTCCTGACCCAGATCACAGCCTCATGTAGCTGTCCAGGCTACCCCTGCTAGACTAGAGATGTCTCCAGGAAGGCATGACCATCTCCCTCTCTTCTTTTCCCTTCCCAGCATCCTGACCTGTTTCTTCCAATGTCATACCTCAATCCTCTCACTAGCCTGATGGGGTCCCCAAGACTAAAGGGTCCTAGAGGCCCAGATGGTGGCTCAGAAGTAGAAGTCTTCACCTGGAAGCAGGACCCAGCTGGCAGAGACTCAGGAAGTGGGCGATGGTGATGATAACTATAACAATAATCATATTAATAATAACATTGGGGCCCACAAAATGGCTGTGAAATACCCTCTAATGATCCCTTGTATTTATAGATCTCCTTCTCTTCAGAGCCCTTGCCCAATTAACTCTCTGAGCTTCCCTAGGAGGGACAATTACCCTATATTTTATGGCCAGGGGAAACCGAGGCCCTGAGAGGGTGCTGGAGTTGACTAAGGTCACACAGTGTGTTAGTGACAGTAGACTCTGCAGAGCATACTGTCTTCCTCCTCTCCTCCATGTCTAGACCTGTACAGTGGCACACACACATGCTCATACGACTACACACACACACATACTCACACTACTACATGCACACATGTAGTCAGCATCCCATTCAGGCTTTGCCTTGCAGGACCTCATCTAGGAGGATCTGGAACTGGGACAAGGATTGAGGCCTTGCAGTATGGAGGAAAGAAGCCCCAGTTATCTTTGAGACCAACTCAGGATCTTGGTTGAAACCAAAGTCTTCTCGGACTTTCTCAGTTCTGATGGAAATGACCTCATATCAGGCCAGCTCCCAGTCAAGATGGAATCTCTCCAGACTTCAGGACTCCTGAGGAAAGAAACATGGGGTCTCACGACCCACAAGGCATGCTCCTACTTTGGGATAAGAATATACCCTTAATAGCACCAACTTCTTCACCCAGTAAACCCCATTAAGTTCTTCCAGGCCACAATACTGGACACGGAAAAGCAGTTCCTAGTATGAGAAAGAGACATGGCTCATGCCAGTGGCTTACACCTGCAACCCTAGCTACTCAGAAGGCTGAAATATGGAGCATTGAGATTAGAAGCCAGCCTAGGCAGAAAAGACTCCACTTTCAATTAATCATCAAAAAGCAGGGCTCAGGTTGGGCATGTGGTTTAGTGGTAGAGTGTTTGCCTAGTATGCATGAAGCCCTGGGTTTGATTCCTCAGTACCACATAAACAGAAGATCTAGAAGTGGTGCTGTAGCTCAAGTGGTAGAGTGCTAGCCTTGAGCAAAAGAAGCTCAGGGACAGTGCCCAGGCCCTGAGTTCAAGCCCCAGGACTGACAGGGCTTGAGTTATGCCTCAAGTGGTAGTGCCTACTGATTGGGCAAGCAGAAGGATTTTAGTTTAAACCCCAGTACCAGCTAGCTAAAAGAAAAAAAATAGTATAGCCCTAGGAAGAAGGGAAGGTAGAGGCAAGAAGAAGGTCTCTTGGACACATTAGCTGTCTTCTGGCCTACACAAGGACATAATAAGGAACCAAAAGGCAGGAGGCCAGGATAGAATACAGACCTGACTTTGGCTTCAAGTCTTCATCAGGAAAGTTTAAAATCTATTTTATAAAGTAGTGCACACTTGTAATCTCAACACTGGGGAGGCTGAAGCAGGAGGATTTAGTGAGACCCTGTAAAAAAAACGAAGGAAAGCATTTTTTTTTTTCAAAGTCTGAGCCTAGGCCTGGGAAGCAGGGATATGCTATTGTTGGCTTGCAGCATAGGGGACCTAAAACTTGCTGTTGTATAAAATCACACATTAGAGCAGATGATGAAATGGGCAGTGAGGTAAAGTGTGTGTGTGTGGGGATACTTGGTTAATATAAACGCTGATCTGGAAACACACATTTCCAGTTGGCTTGGGCCCTGGGCTTGGGGGAGAACTTGATGGGGGTGGGGGTCCCTGTGCTAAGAGAACAGCAATTGCCAAAGTGGCCAGAGACTTCCTGGAACCTTCAAGCCACTGCTGATGACCTGGCCCCCACTCCCCAGCCCCACCTCTGCCTCTTGCTTTCCCTTCTCCCTCTGGCCTCTGACCCCTGCTTGCAGCCTGGGCCTAGGACAGGCCCTCCCCTGGCTCCTGGTTTCACCTCTGAAACTCTAAGGCTCCACATTGCTGAGATTTTACTAGGGCTCCCAGCTGGGTCCCACCTTTGATCTAGCTTCAAAAAATAAAAAGCAGTAGCAGGAGAGTAATTTTCCCCAACCTGCTGGGGAGGAAGGCAGGCTGGAGGCAGGTCCTGACCAGCCCAGCCCACTGGGAGCCTGTAGCCAGAGCTGGTGGCAGGGGGTGGGGGGGTGAGACTCAAGCAAGCAAAGCCATATTTGCTCTGACTTCCTCCCCCATCCCAGAGTAGAAACTTCCTTGGTCCTACTTCCCTTCCCACCCTGCCCTTCAGCAGGAGAAAGGGTTACATAGCTGCCTTGAGTCCCACTCCCAGTTCTGGATTTTCTCCCATCTGCCCTGCTGAGTTACAGATGGGCCTCTGTCCTCTTCCCACTTTCCCTCTGGCCTATTCCTTGGGAGTGGCCACTGACTTCTCAAGGTGGGGCTTGGCAATAGGCAAGTCTGTGCCTACCTGATTGGACATCTAAGACATTACTCAGTTGGCCATGTCCATGCCAACAGGACAACATTGAGAGACTGGACTCCGAGCAGGGAAGGCTAGAAAGAGAATCCTTTCCTTTTATGTGCTCTTTTCCTCAGTGGTGCAGTGTGGAGCTGTAGGTCCTGTTCTAGGATTTCCCTCATCTTCTGGCAATGGCCCCACCCTATCAGGTTCAAAGGCTCTGATCCCTGGATGCTCACCTAGTCTTTTGAAGTGGTTAGCAATGCAGCCCACCCCTCACCCCCCAACTAGCTGAGGACCATGTCTATTTCCTGCAGGTGAGGATCAGGGGGATGAAGTCCAAAGTCTGAGAGAAGCAAAAACACACCCTTCAAGCATTGAGTCCTGTCCCCTGCAGACACCAGCTACTTGCTTCTCTACAGGTAGGGCCAAGGGGTTGGGACCAAAAGAAATCTAGCTGTTAAGGGTAAAAAGTCCAGGCCAGGCACCTTCCATTCAGGAGAGTCCCGTCTCAGCCTTTCATCTCATTGGCTGAAACAAGAGATGGTCACCAAGCCTAGCAGTGGTGGTTCATACCTGTAATCCTAGCTACTCAGAAGGCTGAGATCTGAGGATATAGGTTCAAAGCCAGCCCAGGCAGGAAAGTCTGAGAGATTCTTATCTCCAATTAACCAGCAAAAAGCCACAAATGGAAATATGACTCATTAGTAGAGTGCCAGCCTTGAGCTGAAAGCTAAGAGACAATGCAAAGGAGTACATATGGCCTTCAGTTCAAGGACCATTATTGGCACCCCTTACCAAAAAAAGAAAAAAGGGGGCTGGGAAGGTGGCTCAGTGGTAGAGCGCTTGCCTTGCATGCCTGAGGCCCTGGGTTCGATTCCTCAGCACCATATAAGCAAAAAGAAAAACGCCGGTAGTGGCACTGTGGCTCAAGTGGTAGAGCGCTAGCCTTGAGCTGAAGAGCTGAGGGACAGCGCCCAGGCCCAGCGTTTAGGCTCATGATCGGACCCCCCCGGGGGTCCAAGCAAGGAACCTTCTGTTTCTATGTTCTTATTTTGCCATTTCTGACTTGTCTCCCTTCTGGTATGACTTCTACCTGACAAAAACACTCTGAAAGTATCTCCTAAGTATTGAGATGAATCTTCCAGGATTGGCCAAGATCCTCTATAGCCCTTTTGTTCCACTGCCCCCCAACTTGGGGTTTGTGAGGGACTAAGACATGACAGAAGCTGGAGCAGGGAAACAGGTGTCTCATCCATTTGGCTGCAGGAACACCCCCCTCCCAAGCTGACTCTCCCTCCTTTCCTCCCCCCCCCCTTGCCCTAGGCACTTTTCCCTAACCTGGGGCAGAGAGGAAAGTTCAGAGAGGAGAGGAAGTTGGGAGCCACCTAGTCTCCAGATGGGGCGGGGTCCCAGCTGAGATAGCCATCATTCTGGCAGCTCCAACCTGTTCTATCAGTGAGTAATTTTTTTTTTCCTAGAGGAGAAAGGTAAAGGCTTTGGTGGGGAGCTGTTCTGGCCCCTCCAGGCCTTGTGCAAGAGCTGTAAATCTCTCACTCTCCACAGGCTGGGAGCAGGGTGGGGGTGGGGGGGTGCTGCTGCTGCTACCACTTTCATGTTGGGGAGGTTTTATGCATTTGCTCCTTTGTCAGGCTCCACAGCCTGTAAAAATCCAGTCCCATAAATCTGTGCTGCCCCCCTCCGGGCCCAAGCAGAGTTCCTCCCATTCCACCTCCCACCTTCAAGCATCTCTCCCAAGAACCTGTAGAACACTGGCAGAAAAAGAGGCCAAAGACCTCTGAGAAAGGGCAGCAATGGGGTCACTTGCTCCCTAAGGTCCCCTATGCCCAGTTCCTTTGGCAGATTGCACTGCCTCGCTGGGTTTGAACTCTGAATGGTCTGTTTCCAGCTTTTAGGGCTGGGCTGGATGAGCTTCTGGTGGTTCTCCCTGCTAGCATCCACCCAAGACAGGTGGCTTTCTGTCTGCCAAGCTCCCAGGTGCAGTGGAAGGTGGCAGGCAGCCCTGGGACTGTGCCACTTCCCCAGATCCAGATGGGAAACTCAAGGAGTATAAAACGAGTAGCAGTGGCTGAGACCTGGATGGTCACAAGTGACTCCTGCAGTCCAATGGATTTGATGGTGAAACACAGGTCCTAACTTCCCAGTCCGATGTGGGAGGCAGGACACTCATCTGGGATGTAGGCACCAACTGAGAGGAGATCAGATGGCAGGAGTTGGGATGGGTCTCAGGGCTGGTGCAGGCAAGGGACAGGCCAGGGAGGGATGGGAATGCATTTGAGTCTTGGTGGGAGGGGGGGAAGGTAGGGCTGCTGAAGGAGGGTGTCTCCTACAGAAAGAACAGTCTGTCCAGAGGTTCTTCCTGGGGAGAAGATGCAGCCTAGGTGAGGGAGGGAGGAGGAAGGAGGAAGGTAAGAAGCTAGTGTCTGGCTCTGCCCTTTCTGGTACCAGAAGTAGGAGGACAGGATGACCTTCATGCTGAAGGCTGGGAGAGGTTAGGTAAGTGATGGAAGGCGGGTTCCACAGTAAGGACCTTGAGTGGGCGACATAGCACCCAGAGCGGAGAACTCCCTCTCATGGGTTTCATGGACCTTCCGGCTTATAGGGTTTTTTTTTTTTTCCCTCTGTGTGTGCATGCATATATGTGCGTATGTGCATGTGTGTACTGGGGCTTGAACTCAGGGCCTTATGCTCTTGCTTTGACTTTTCACCCAAAGCTTGAGTGACACCTCCATTTTTGGCTTTTTGCTGCTGCTTTTGAGGTAAGAGTCTCAGGGATTTTTCTGGCCAGGCTGGCTTCAAATTGGGATCTTGAGATCTCAGCCTCTTGAGTAGCTAGGATTACGGGTGTGAGCCACCAGTGCCTGACCTTGCAGGGATTTTGAAAGGACACTGCGTGTCCTAGGGTCTCTGAGAGAGCCAGAAGTCATCTCATGCTCTTCCACCTGGGTTCCAAGCTCAGGAAATGGATTCTCTGAATGGGGGTGGCCCTGGCCTTTTGGTGGCCCTGGCAGCATGCCAGTTCTCTTTCATCGCCAGGAGCAGCTTGGCCTAATATCCTGGCATTCTTGGGGTTCTCTGCCCTATGGCACAGCCCCCCTCCCCCAGAGTTGGATGGAGGCCAATGCCTGCCTCCTGCAGGGCTCTGGGCTTCCGCTAGTGGCCAGGAACCCCCAGGAGCCACGGGGGAAACTGAGCAATAGCAAAAGTGAAACTGACTCAGCCGGTTTCCCACCCCCGCCCAGGGAAACGGGAGCAGCTCCGGCTGGACAACAACCAATTAGGCACTTTTTATTGCCCACGCTGTCATAATCTCAGAGCTTGGCTGGGATGGACAAGAGGAAATGGAATAGGATGGAATTCCAAGATGCTTTCTGAGGATGCCCCAGCCACTTCTCTGTTTCGGGGCTGGACAGTCCAGATGTTTGTATCTAGAGAGAACTTCCCTCCAAGAGCACCCCATCCTGCATCTGCTTTATGTAACAAGAGCCCATTGCTGTAGCAACTCAGGAAGATGCACCATCTGTCCATTCCCACCCCAGGACTGGTGGTAGTGAGGCTCATAGGGCCATGAAAGTCTCTGTTACTACTGAGATCCTGGCATCAGGAATTAGGAAATTCATTTTCAAGTGTACTTTGAGTCCTCTCTTAGACTAAGTGACTCCCAAAAGAGCTCCCTGCTGGCTCTTCCTCAGTGCTGGGAATGGAACCCCGGGGTCTTGAGCATTCTAGGAAACAACCATTGAACTACATCACCCACCCTTGGTTTTCTGAAGAGACCTCATTATTTAGCTCATGCTAGTCTTGAACTCATTAATTTTATTTTATTTTGCCAGTCCTGGGGCTTGAACTCAGGGCCTGGACATTGTCCCTGAGCTTCTTTTGCTCAAAGCTAGCACTCTACCACTTGAGGAACAGTGCCACTTCAGGCTTTTTCTGTTTACGTGTACTGAGGAATTGAACCCAGGGCTTCATACATGCTAGGCAAGCACTCTAGCACCAAGCCACATTTCTAGCCCATTGAACTCATTAAACTGGAGCTTCTCCTGCCTCTACCTCCCAAGTGCTGGGATTATAGGCATTTGTCACCTATCCAATAGGAAGGTGATCTTGTCTTCTTCCATTAGACTGAAAGCTCATTGGGAAGATATTTTCCCTAGAGAGAACTATCTCTCTCTTGTTCCTTGCTCCCCCTTCAGATACACAGGGCAGAGCTTTGTCCATAAATGCAGTGGCTCATTCCTGCAGTCTACGAATGCTGGTTTGGAAGCTAAGAAATGTACCCCTCATTTGTTGGTGCTTCCATCCCCCCACTGTAAAATGCAGTGATAGGAGCTCCCCACCTCCAGCCTGAAGACCGAGTATGAAATTGTACATGAAAGTGTATATGTTTGGTCCACAGGAAGGGCTCAGTCAGTGAGCTCTTACTAGCTTTCAGGGGAGTTGGCAACAGAAAGTAGACCACCTGCACAGCAACTTTCTGTCCCTCAGCAGCAGCCCCAGCTTAGAAGGGCTGCTTTCAGAGTGGGAGAGGCACAAGCCAGCCTGACAGCTCTCTGCAGGTCTCTGGCTGATAGCACCGTGGATAGGTCAAGTCCATTATCTGCAGGAGATGACAAAGAGAGCTGTGAACAACCTAGACACCCTCACTCAGCTCCAAAGAAGAGGCAAAGTGGGGCCCAGGAAGGATAGTACTGCCTACTGCTAGTAGGGAGGGGAGAGAGGGATCCTATTATTATTATTATCATTGGCTGTAGGGCTTGAACTCAGGGCCTGGGCACTTAAGTTCTTCAACACAAGGCTAGTGCTCTACCACTTTGAGCCACAGGGCCACTTCCAGTTTGGAGCTGGGTGCCAGTGGCTCATGCCTGTAATCCTAGCTACTCAGAGGCTGAGATCTGAGGATCACTGTTCAAAGCCAGCCCCAACAGGAAAGTCTGTGAGACTCTTATCTCCAATTAAGAATTAACCACCAGAAAAGAAAACTGGAAGTGGCACTGTAGCTTAAATGGTAGAGCACTTGCCTTGAGCTGAATTACTCAGAGACAGCACCCAGGCCCAGAGTTCAAGCCCACGAGTGACCAAAAAAAAAAAAAAATCTAGGTGCTAGTGGCTCACGTTTGTAATTCTAAATTCTAGCTACTCAGGAGGCTAAGATCTGAGGATCAGGGTTCAAAGCCAGCCCGGGCAAGAAAATGTGAGACTCTTATCTCCCAAAAAACAGAAAACCAGAAGTGGTACTGTGGCTCAGTGGTAGAGCACTCACCTTGAGCTGAAGAGCTAAGGGACAGCGCCCAGGCCCAGAGTTCAAGCCCATGACCACCACCACCACCACCACCACAACAACAAAAGAAGCTCATGAACTTTGCTGCTCGGGCTGGCTTTGAACCGTGATCCTCAGATCTCAGCCTCCTGAGTAGCTAGGATTATAGGTATGAGCCATCAGCACCCAGCTAGTACATTTCTTTTTTGGACAATCATGACCTTTCCTTTACTCCCCCCCTCCTGTTGCTGCCCACAAGTCATATAGTTCATTTTCCACATAATGTATATTGAATAGCATGATTGCTTCTGTACACCCAGGAGGCTTCCTCTTGCAGGAGGGGCTGGTGATGGTCTCAAAAGCAACAGCGATGTTCATCCAGCTTGTTGGGGGCTGGGACAGAGGCAAGCAGGTGAATGCCATGACCTCTCCCAGACTGTGGATTCCAAAATCACCTGAAGGAGAAGAGAGGACAGAGGGAGGTGAAAACACACCCAAGGCAGGAAACACACCCACTTTCCACATCACAGGTAGAGACTTGTCCCTGGTTCACAGTGGTCCACAAATTGCTTTGACTACCAGTGGCTCTCCTCTGGGAGGGGAAGAGGCGGCTAAGGGAAGATGGGTGACTGCTGTAAGGAAGAAGAGGCACTGCCTGCCCAGCCGGTATAGCCCTGAGTAAGGACCTGGGTGGAGCTGAGCAGGTTGACAGCGGGCATGGAGCCAGGCCTCTCAGGCAGGCAGAGGAGGCCATTGAGAGGAGGAGGCAGAAGCTATGCATTCCTTTAAAAGATGGGACAGGACAGCCTTCAGTGGCTCAAGCCTGTCAGGGGGCTGAGATCTGAAGATCATGATTCGAAGCCAGCCAGGGGAGAAAAGTCCGGGAGACTCTTATTTCCAATAAACTACTTAGCTGGAAGTGGTGCTGTGGCTCAAGTGGTAGAGTGCTAGCCTTGAGCACAAACAGCCTCATGGATTGCACCCAGGTCCTGAGTTCAAGCCCTAGGACCAGCCCCCCAAAAAAACCCACACATGGGACAGACCACTCCCCATCATCATCCTGAGCCTCCAAGAAAGAAGCAAGTGGGAATTGAACGGTGGAGCAGGAGGCAGAACTCTAAGCTGTCAGGAAAATCTTACACTATTTTCTCCTCCTGCACTGATGGCTACATATACTTTTTTTTTCTAGTCCTGGGGCTTGAACTCAGGGCCTGGGTGCTGTCCCTGACTCTACTACTTTTAGCCACAGCTCCACTTCTAGTTTCTGAGTGGATAATTGGAGATAAGAGTTTCAAGGGGACTTTTCTGGGCTGGCTTGGAACTGTAATCATCAGATCTCAGCCTCTTCAGTAGTTAGGATTATAGGTGTGAGCCACTAGCACCAGGCTAAATTTTAATTGTCAAAGAAATTTACTGGGCTTGGAACGTGGCTTAGTGGTAGAATGCTTACCTAGCATGCATGAAGCCCTAAATTCAATTCCTCAGTACCACATAAACAGAAAAAGCCAGAAATAATGCAGTGGCTCAAGTGGTAGAGCATTAGCCTTGTGCAAAAGAAGCTCAGGGACTGAGCTCAGCACTTAGGCCCTGAGTTCAAGCCCCAGAACTGGCAAAAAAAAAAAATTCACTGCAGCTGGGTGCCAGTGGCTCATGCCTATAATCTTAGCAACTCAGAAGGCTGAGGTCTGAGGCTGGCAGTTCAAAGCCAGCCTGGGCAGGAAAGTCCTTTGAGACTCTTATCTCCAATTAACCAACAGAAAAACCAGAAGTGACGCTGTGGCTCAAATGGTAGAGTGCTAGCTTTGAGCTGAAGAGCTCAGGGACAGTGCCCAGGCCCAGAGTTCAAGCCCCACAACTGACTTAAAAAAAGAAAGAAAGAAATTTACTGCAGTCCTAGGTACTCAGAAAGTTGAGGACCTGAGGATTGCAGTTCAAAACCAGCCCAGACAGAAAAGTTAGTGAGATTTTTATGTGCAGTTATCTAGCAGAAAGACAGAAGTAGAGGTGTGGCTCAAGTGGTACAGTGCCAGGCTTGAGCGACTAAGCCAAGCAAGAGGAAGAGGCCCTGAGTTCAAGTCACAGTACTGATGCAAAGAAGAAGAAGAAGAAGTCATCTAAGAAATAAAAAAGGAGCAAGGGGGGGGGGAGGGAATTAGGAAGGAAGAGAGGGAATGAAGGATTGTAAAGCTCTCCCAGTGCTCCAAAAAATCTCACCTGAGACCCATTGTAACAATGAGATGTAGAAGATACTATGTTGAAAATGAACTTTACAACTTCGGGATGGAGAAGGGAGGAGTTGGGATGTGAGGTAGAAAGCAAGTGTAGGGGAAAAACAAAGGAGGGGGTAACAATCTTTGATAGGAAATGTACTCATTACCTTACTTATGTAACTGTAACCCCTCTGTACAGTATCTTTACAATAAAAAATAATAAAAAAAATCTCACCTGACCCAGGTAAGGGTAGCTCATGCCTGTAATCCTAGCTACTCAGGAGGCTGAGATCTGAGGATCACAGTTCAAAAAGCCAGCGTTGGTAGCAAAGTCTATTATATTATTATCTCCAATTAAGCACCCCAAAAGCCAGAAGTGGAGCTGTGGCTCAAATGTTAAGAGTACTATCCTTGAGCACAAAAAGGTTCAAGGGGGCTGGGAAGTTGGCTCAGTGGTAGAGCGCTTGCCTTGCATGCCTGAGGCCCTGGGTTCGATTCCTCAGCACCACATAAGCAGAAAAAAAAAAGCTGGAAGTGGTGCTGTGGCTCAAGTGGTAGAGTGCTAGCCTTGAGCTGAAGAGCTAAGGGACAGTGCCCAGGCCCAGAGTTCAGGCCCCACGACCGGACCAAAAAAAAAAAAAAAAAAAAGGTTCAAGGGACAGCCCCAGGCCCTGAATTCAAGCCCAAGAACTGGCACACAACCCCCCCCCCCCCAAAAAAAAAAAACCCTCACCTGAGTGGTGAAATGTTTGTTCCTTTCCCATTCTCCCTGCTGCTGACTTCCAGGCCAGCACACAGATTCCTGCACTCATGTGTGAGGACCCTTGCTGGAAGCAGGCTAGCAGCCTAGGGGAGGCGTGGCTCTTGACCACAGAGGTTTCTCAGTCTGAGGGGGAGGACAGCACATCTCTGATTCATCAGTGGAGACCAGAAAGTGGAGACCAGACAGCAGATGAATGGAATGCGTGAACAGTGCCAGCGGAGTGGAAAGAGAATCTGGGGCAGAGGGCTAAGGAGTTTGTTGGGGGGAGAGAATACAAAATAGATTCTGAGGGGAGAGGCTCATGAATACCACGGATCCCCAAACTATGTCTATGACCCAAAGAAGCAACAGCCTGAGACTTCAAAGCTGGGCTTCTAAATCTCTCTCCTCCCCAGGCTTGGGGCTGCCTGTGCTAGGACAAGGTGCCAATAATAAGGGAAGGGAGGGATGGTGCAGCAGGGAGGGGAAGCGTGTCATATTGGGGAAGTTCCTCCCTGGCCCATAGATGACCCAAAGTCACTTAAATGGAAAAAAGAGACAGAGGCAAGTTGAGCAGGTCCCTGTCTGGGTCTGGCCACAGTGAGTCAGGGAGCCCGGCAGTCTGATCCCATGAGCCAAATCCCTGAATCTCTGGGCAATCTCTTGAAGGCTCCAAGTGTCCAGCCTCAAAGCCACTGACAGGTACAGATCTGCCCCTTCTCTGACCTCCTCCCTCCCTGCCCTTTTGCTATCCTCTCACCTCTGACCCTGGGGGCTGAGAGACTCATTTTCTCCTTAAGGCTAAGTTATTTCTCCTCTCCCCCGACCCCTTCACACTCTCAAAGATTTGGGGAAAAACGTGGATAAAGGTGACAGAATAAAAGGCCTGTGTGGACAGGTACAGGGCAGGGCAGAAGGGACTGGAAGACCCTGGGAAGTTGGGGCCCCCACCTGGGGCCCCTCCCACAGCCACTGTGAAATCTGTCCTTTAGATTTGCAAAGGATGGGTGGGGGAGAAGGTGGAGGTGGAGAGAAAGAATTAACATGGGTCCCCAGAAACCCAGTTTATTGGGTATTAAGAAGAGTATAAGTAAGACATTTGCACACACAGGGACAGGATATTCAGCTCTGGGTCCCACCTTTCAGGGACATTAGACAGATTTGTCAGCTTCTAACTCTGGACTGGCCCAAGCCAGGTGGCCCAGAGGGTCTTCTCAGGGCCATCTCAAGGCAAGGCAAGGTAGCTGAATCGTTTGACTTTGTTGTCTGAAGGAGCCCAAAGTAGCACCTAAGCCATCTTCCTGTCTCCAGGTACATGCATAGGGAGTGAGCTTCCTGGCAGCTCCAGGCAACAAAGAGTAGACCTGGCTCCCTCCTCTGCAGCAGTGTAAAAGGACAGGAGGAGTCTCCTGAGCCCCTAGACTCTCTCCCCCAGCCACAAGAGCTGGCTCTGAAGGCCTAGAGGGGAAGGCCAGGAGTCTGGCTGAGCCCCAGTTTTAGTCAGGAGGGAACAGGGTGGCGAGGGGGTGGAATGTCTCTTCCGCCTGGTAGATTAGTGACTCGAGACAGGAGAGGGCCTGTCACTGGGCCCATAAATAAAACAGCCGAGTCTCCCTCCATCTGTGTTTATCTGTCTGGCCTTGAGTTTCCGGGAGAGATGTCTCAGCAGCCCAGGCATCAAAAGCCAGGCTCTGGAGGGGAGGAGGGCCAGCCTCCCTCCCATTGCTTCACCTCCATTTCTGCTCCCCCTCCCCAAATCCCTTCCTCTCTGCCTTTCTCTTAGTAGAGGAGACACTGGCTCCAGGAGGCTTCTGGCCCTCAGAACAGGAGGCTCAGGAGGATTGTAGGGTCTTGGAGGGGGGGGGGGTCTCTTTCATCTCTTCTCACTTCTGGACTCAGGAGAAAGTACTCTGGGACCTCCTGAGGGAGATGAAGAGCAGGAATGACCAGGGTCATTCCTGGTGAAGGACAGGACAAGACTGGCTCTGGAGAAAAGTGTGTGTACCACCTCCAGCCCTTCATCCCCACTGACTCTTCCAGGACTGTGTTTTCTGCTTCTCTAGGTCTGAAACTCTAGGCCTGAACTCTGGGCCTGGGCGTTGTCCCTCAGCTCTTCAGCTCAAGGTTAGTGTTCTACCAAATGAGCCACAGCTCCACTTCTGGCTTTTTCTGTTTATGTGGTGCTGAGGAATCAAACCCAGGGCCTCATGCATGTTAGGCAAGCACTCCACCAATAAGCCACATTCCCAGCACGAACTTGAGTTTTAAAGAGCATCCCAGGGACAACTGGACTAACTCAAGTTTGAGAAAGGCCAGTTGTGCTAAGTGAGGGCAGACACTCTTGTTCTCCATCTGGTCCTGCTCAGTGTCAGAAACATATACAGCAAGTCACTGGTCAGTAATTGTCATTGATCAAATGCCTTCTTTCCTTCCTTCCTTTTCTTTTTCCTTCTTTATATTTTCTTTTTATTTTATATTTTCTCGGTCATGGGGCTTGAACTCAGGGCCTGGGCTGCTGTCTCTGAGCTTTTACACTCGAGGCTAGCCTTTTACCACTTTGAGCCACAGTGCCACTTCTTGTTTTCTGGTGGTTACTTGCATATAAGAGTCTCATGACCTTTTCCTGCCTACGCTGGCTTTGAACCAGATCCTCAGATCTCAGCCTCCTAAGTAGTTAGGATTACAGGCGTGAGCCATAGGTGCCCAGCTTTCTTTTTCTTTTTAATGGGGTCTCACTAAATGGTCCAGGCTGGCTCAAACTTAAAATCCTCCTTTCTTGATCTCCTGAGTGCAAAGTGCAATGAAGTGCACTTTCCACAGTGTCCATTCTTCCTCTTACCTCCGGCCTTCCTCTGTGCCCTCTCCAACAACCCCAAATCTAGAAGATTCCAAGTTCTTATTTTCTGCTAGCATGTTAATAACACAATGTGTCAACTATCCCTCCCACCCCCAGGCTCACGTGTCTCTAAACAGAATGTGGAACTCACAGAGACCCTCTAATCACAGGGGTCCTAGGGCAAGCTAATGGGGAGCTTCAGTGAGACCAGCAGGGCTCCTCAGCTCTGCTTAGATTCCAGGAAGAACTACCTCGACTCATCCTCAGGGAGTGTTGGTGGGTGCAGGTCTGTGTGGAGGGCAAGCAGTGACAGGAGCCAGGGAAGGGGGCTATCTCCATGAAGGAAAAAGATATTGAAACTGTGTGAAAGAAGACTCAGAGTTGGACAGGGCCAAAGGGCAAGGAGACAGCATTGCTGTTGCGCAACTCGGGTCAGTGGCCTCTGAAATGTTACAAAGAACCAGGCATTTCAGCCAGGAATGCACAAGTAGGTCATTTTTTTTTCTCTCTCTCTAAGCTTTAGCTTCCCTGTACATCTCTGGAGAAGGGGTAGAAAAAGGTTTCTTCAGGTGTAGAGTTCTGCACGAAGACCTTCCTGTGTTGCTTCTTTTTGCATTACATTTGCACTAATTTGCTTGGGTTGGACCAGCAAAAGTAGCATGCAAATGAATGCTGCTCAGGTTAAAGGTAGGGATTTTTCCCTCAGGCAAAGACTGAGGAGGTGAGCAGCAGAAGCAGAAGGAAGAGGAGGAGGAGGAGGAGGAGGAGGGAAACACTTAGGGAAGCCCTATAGCTGGAACATGCCTCCAGGCTCCAGAGAGAAGAAACGCAGCAATGACTTTAGGTTAGACAGCAGTGCAGATCCCAGGAGGCCTAGGGCGGGGGCTGAGAAGCAAAGGACCCAGGTATTCTGGGGGTGGTGTAGGAAGATGAACAGGATTCTCAGGCCTCATCAGGTATCAGGGAGCCTGAGAGCCAACTCCAAGAGTGTACCATCTTAGTAGATCACAAATGCTTACCTGGAGACCTGAGAGGATGAGAGAGGCAGGATTGGGAAAAGAGGACAAGACAGGTATCAGACCAGAGTTTCCAAACGAAGGAAGAGGCAGAAGAAAGAGGTGGCAAAAACTCCCTCCTCTAGCAGTAGTTGAGACCCAGCAAAAGGGTTGAGAAGGATGCTGAAAAAGGGGTCAATGAAAACCTGGTAGCTGTCCCTCTGTAGAATGACTCCTGGAACATCCAAGGTTGAGGCAGGTGGAGAAGGCACTGTCTTTAAGGCCACAGGAAAGTCCTAAAGTCCTCATCTGATGATGGAGACATTCCCACATTGATGGGAACTCTTTGCTCTCAAAGAATCCAATAACTTAAAAAAAAAATGAAGAAGACACATCTCAGGTCTTTTGGAGACCCTGAGTCTAATGGAAAAAACCAATTTGCCCCTGGTATGGGTGCAGGTGGGGACACAATGGATGTCGTACACATTTTCAAAGTTTCCTGGGAGCTGTTCCAGGAAGAAGCTCAGCAAGGGCCAGCAGAGAAGAAGAGAAGTAAGCCTTTCTTCTATGGAGGGGACCCTAACATAAAAGAGCAATCAGTCAGCAAGGTGAGGCTGGGCGGCTTCCTGGGGTGAATTTTGAGTGAGATTTTGAAAACAGACCGGATCAGGGGGCTCATCTTTGGTGCAGGGAGGGGCTGAGAGGGGCCATGAAATTTAACAACAACAACAAGCAATGCTAGGTGGCCCTTACTCAAAGAGAGGACTTCACATTTGGAAGATTCTTCCCCTTCCCTCCCACCTACACCCAGATGCCCAGTGAAACTGAGGCTTAGAGAAAAAAAAGGGACTTGCCCAAGCTCACCTAGCAGGTTAAAGGCAAAGTTGAGACCAGAAAGGAGAGGAAGTCAGGAAGTTCTGCTCTAACCCCTCCCTGGTCTGGCATGCTTTGATAACCTAGGGCTGTTGTCAGAAGGTTTCAGGAGCCTATCATCCTCCAGGTGGGCTGTTAGAGTAGGGGAAAGTACCTTAATCTCTTCTAGGCCTCTTTTTCCCCATCTGTACTTTGGGCTCTTTCATCTACAGAAGGGAAAGTTCTTTCCAGGAAGAGCTCAAGTGAGTCCACGGTTGTTGGCAGGATTTGCTTGGTTTTCCTGTAAGGATCAGTGAATGGTCAGTCCATGGGAAGGAAAAAAGCCAAGGCTGGTGGGTCTTCCCGCAGGTCAGGCTTGGGCTTCCATCACTGGGGGGGGGGGGAGTAGGAATTTTTTTTTTAAGGGACAAATGTATGTGTACTTTGCATATCAGTTGTGAGAATTCCAGGCCAAGAGCTCTGGAATCTCTCTGACTCCAGCTTCCTCCACAATGGCTTTCTTGCCTACCCCGAGAGCCTCTCTAGATGACCATTTCTGTGGCCACAGATGGCGAAGGGGGTTCCAAAGTTGGGCACTGGGCTTCCCCAGGACCCAACAAAGCTCCTTCCGCCCTCTCCAGCCGGAGTCAGCGGCCCTCCTCACTCTCCTGCGGGGGAGCTGGGAAGGCCACCCGAGGCCTTGTGGGAGGCTCCAGGCTGGCTGGGGGCTAATCACCCCTAGGCCTCCTACGGCTCGGCCTTTCCCAAGCCTCAACTCCCCCCCCCCCCCCAAGGACAGCCCAACGGAGTCCCCCAGGGCCCTGCCCCTGCCCTGAAGGACGTGGGGGTGGGGGTGGGGGTGGTGAGAGTGGACCCTGCACCCCACCCTCTGCGCCCTCAGCCAGGCTGGGGTGTTCGGCTGCAGTGGGCCGGCGAAGGGCTGTCCCCTCCCACTGGAGCCAAATAATTGCCTCCTGCTTTGTTGTGTGGTGTCTGGGGCCCGGGGCCTCTCATTTGTGGGGACGTGCTGTGGCGAGAGCCTCCCTGCGTAATTACCCTCCTCCCCGTGGCCGCCGCCGCCGCCACTGAGCCTCCTGCGTCCGCTGGGCCTTACTCACCCCGCCCGGCCGGGAGCTCCCCCTCGGCCCAGACGCAAGGAGCTCCCTCCCCGGCCCGGCCCGGCCCAGCCCAGCTGTCTTCTCCCGGCAAACCACACTCTCCAGCTTGCTTTGATTCGGGGAGAGGGGCCTGAAGCAGGGTTTACACACACACACACACACACACACACACACACACACACACACACACACACACACGGTCCTGGGCCCGGGTGGGGATGGAGATTGAGTTCTGGACACCCGCCTGGCCATTGCACAACATCTGGACAGCAGCTGCACCTGTCTCGACTTGTTCCCAGTTGGGCTTGGGCCTACCTGCGACCCTGATACTTGGGAGAATATATCCCACTCGATTTCCCTTCCCCTTTTTGTTTCTTTGTTTTGTTTGTTTCTTTTTCTCAACCACCTGTTTACCTGTTAGCAGGGAGGGAAAGAAATGAGAAGGGAGAAAACAGAGAATGCTATTGTGGCTGAGACACATCCACAGCCCAGGAAAGAGAAAGAAGGAAGGAAATGGAAAGAAAGAAACAGAGACTTCTTCAGGGGAGAAAAATGCATGGGTTAGTAAACCTAGCTACTCAGGAGGCTAAGATCTAAGGATCTTGGTTCAAAGCCAACTGTGGGCAGGAAAATCCATAAGACTCTTATCTCCAGTTATACTATCAAAAAGCCAGCAATGGTAAAGTTCAGGGACAGTACCCAGGTCCTGAATTCAAGCCTTCAAGACCTAGGACTAGCAGAGAGGTGGGTGGGGGAAGCAGAGAAAGGAGAGGAAAAGACATGGGAGCTGGGTGCTGGTGGCTCACACACCTGTAATCCTAGCTCTTCAGGAAGCTGAGATCTGAGGATCATAATTGGAAGCCAGCCCAGGCAGGAAAGTCTGTGAGACTCTTATATCTAATTAGCTGCCAAAAAGCCAGAAATAGAACTGGCTCTAGTGGTAGAGTGTTAGCCCAGGCCCTGAGTTCAAGCCCCAGGATCAGCCCTGGGGCGAGGGGGGGGGCTGGGGGGGAGGTAGGAGGAGACAGAGAGAGAGAGAGAGAGAGAGAGAGGACACAGGCTACCTGGAGAGACAGAGGCACAAAAACAAATGGAGAGAGAAGTAGATTTTTTCACTCCCATTCACTTTAACTCATGTATCTCTGTGCACTGAGGTTTGAACTCAAAATGTCACTCTACCACCTGAGACATGACTTCCCTCTCCCCGTCCATCAGTTCTCTTAAGTTGAAACAGACACAAAAGCAGAAAGGTTAGAGTCCTAACCAAAGAAAGCAAAGCTCTTGTCCTTGTCACATTTTATCAACTCCTGGATACCTCTTGGAGAAGGGAGCATTGAAGCTGAATGAAAGCTGAACATTGGAGGAGGGAGGGGACAGCAAGAGGGACTAGGATGAGCCAAGATTCTTACATTATGGTGAGGGTAAAAAAAAAATCACTCTAGGTGCTGGTGGCTCACGCCTGTAATCCTAGCTACTCAGGAGGCTGAGATCTTGAGGATTGCAGGGCAAAGCCATCCTGGGCAGGAAAGACAGTGAGACTCCTATCACCAATAAACCACCAGAATACCGGAAGTGGCGCTGTAGCTCAAGTGGTAGAGCACTCGCCTTGATCCGAAGAGCTAAGGTACAGAACCCAGGCCCAGAGTTCAAGCCCCATGACTGACCAAGAAAAATTTTGCAATGGTTTGTATGCAGTGGGTACTCAATAAGTGATGGGTGATTGGGAGCTGATGAGCAAAACAATTGAAAACTTAAGACAGTGATACAGATGTAGGATGGACTTCTGGAAAGCAGGTGGTGGTGGGAGGAGTCTTTCCAAGCAAAGAAACCATTTGTTCACCCACAAAGCATTTATAGAGTGCCTACTATGTGCCAGACACTCTTCTGGCTTACTATAAAATTAAAGAACAAGAACCAAGCCGGGTGCCCAGTGGCTCATGCCTGTAATCCTACTCAGGAGGCTGAGATCTGAAGATCATGGTTCAAAGCCAGTCCAGGCACAAAAGTCTATGAGACTCTTACCTCCAATAAACCATTCAGAAAACCTGAAGTGGCACTGTGGCTCAAGTGGTAGAGTGATTGCTAGCCTTAAGCTGAAATGCTGAGGGACAGTGCCCAGGCCCAGAGTTCAAGCCCCAGGACTGACAAAAAAACAAAAGCTAAAACAAAAACAAAGGCTTCTGGAATACTTGTATACTTGTGAGGTTTATGGACTCCTCCTGCTAGAGTAAAGTCACTGAGAACAAATCCCTCTTCTCAGTGTGTTTAAGGGGGGCTACTAGGGCAGGATGAGTTCTGGGGGGACTGGAATTGGCCAGAAAATTAAGCTCTATACTCCAGGTTATGGAGCCTATCAAATTAGTAGAGATCAAGTCTCCTGAGGATCCTGTGCTAAAGTCGGAGTGGGAGGTAAGGGATCCTTTCTGAGGTCACACAGAGCAGGTAGAGTACTCAATGTGTATGATCGTGAGTTCTGGCATGCCAGATAGAAAAAACAGATATTTAGGATATGCAGAATCTGAAGCATACGAATACCTCCATACTGAAGCAAACTGTATACAAATACCTCCAGGGCATTTATATTTGGGTGATGGGTTATTTTTGTTTTAAATTCTTCAGCTCAAGGCTAGTGCTCTACCACTTGAGCCATAGTACTACTTCTGGTTTTCTGGTACTTAATTGGAGATAAGAGTCTCGCAGACTTTCTTGCCTGGGCTGGCTTTGAACCGTGATCCTCAGATCTCAGCCTCCTGAGTAACTAGGATTACAGGTGTGAGCCACCAATGCCCAGCTGGGTGATGGATTCTTTGTCATGTGAATCCAGCAAGTTTAGGATCCTCTCTGTCTCCAGACACATTAGTCTTCACAGTTTGCCTGCCTTTCCTTCTTTCCTTTCTTTCTTTCTTCCTTCCTTCCTCCATTTGAGCCACAGCACCGCTTCCAGCTTTTTCTATCTATGTGGTACTGAGAAATCAAGCCCAGGGCTTCATGCATGCTAGGCAAGCACTCTACCACTGAGCCACATTCCCAGCTCAGCCTTGGCTTTTCTTTTCTCTGTCTCCCTAAGGACGCCTTACCACCCCTGTTATCTACCATCTCAAAGCCACCTTCCTTAGCATAGCAGAGGCAAGCACTGCCCTGGCTCCTCTTCTTGGGTGGAGGAAGGACAAAGAAGCAGAGATGTCATTAGATAAGGTGGGGACCAGAGGCTCCTTCACAAACACCCCTACTCTTCACCGGTGTCTTTTAAGCCCAGGCACCGGGGAAGGAGATGAAAGGGACAGAGTAGAGGAGAGGGAGAAAGAGAGGGTGGGACCCTGATTTGAAGGACAATGGGAGGAATCCTGGTGATCTCATTGGTTCCCTTGGTGTCAAAGCATCATTGGCGTTCAGCAGAGTAGGATAGGTAAGTGTGTGAATGCTGGGGTGAAGGTGGGAAATGAGATGCAGGTTCTTGTACCTATATTGACTGTACAATTTCATTCCCTCTGTTCTTACTCCTACCCCTATATAGTCAAGAAGTTCTCAAGCTGGGAATGTAACTCAATGGGAAAGCACATGCTTAGGATGTGTACGGCCCTGGGTTTGAGCCCAAGCACTATATAGGGGAAAAAAACACAAAAAAGAAAATCTCATGGCTAGGAATGTGGCTTAGTGGTAGAGTGCTTGTCTAGCAAGCATGAAACTCTGGGTTTGATTCCTCAGCACTACATGAGCAGAAAAAGCCTGAAGTGGTGGCTCAAGCGGTAGAGTGCTAGCCTTGAGTAAAAACAGCTCAGGGACAGTGCTCAGACCCTGATTCAAGTCCCAGGATTGGAAAAGAAAGAAAGGGAAAGAAAGAAAGAAAGGAAGGAAGGAAGGAAGAAAGGCAGGCAGGCAGGCAGGCTGGGCGTCGGTGGCTCACGCCTTTAATCCTAGCTACTCAGGAGGCTAAGATCTGAGGATCATGGTTCAAAGCCAGTCCAGGCAGGAAAGTCTGTGAGACTCTGATCTCCAATAAACCACTAGAAAACAAGAAGTGGTGCTGTGGCTCAAGAGGTAGAGAGCTCACCTTGAGCTGAAGAGCTGAGGGACAGCACCCAGGTCCAGAGTTCAAGCTCTACAGCCAACCAAAAAAAAAAAAAAAGGAAGGAAGGAAGGGAAAAAGAATGAAAATCTCAGCCAGGTGCTGGTGGTTCAACCTGTAATCCTAGTTACTCAGGAGGCTGAGAGCTGAGGATGGAGGTTCAAAGCCAGCCTAGGCAGGAAAGACTGTGAGACTCTTCTACAATTGACCACCACAAAACTGGAAAAAGAACTGTGACTCAAGTGGTAGAGTGCTAATCTTATACAAAAAGAGCTCAAGGACAGTGTCCAGGCCCTGAGTTCAAGCCCCAGGAGTGGCACAAAAATAACTAACCAAATAAGAATCATCAAACAAAATCTTGGTTTGACCTGTAAAAATATTTTAACATCTATATATTGACCTAGGGTATGCATATGGAAAAGTGTCACAAGTATATGATATAAGTAAATCCTTAATTATACAACTTTAGGACGGGTATATGGTTCAATGGTAGAGCATGTGTTTAGCATGAGCAAGGCCCTAGGTTCCATCCCAGCCACCCCCCTCCCCAAAAAAAGGAAACTCTAGATGAATTTTCACAAAATAGACACACCCAGATGCTAAGTACCACTCAACTCACAAAACCCAGCATTACCACTGCCCTCCAGCACCCTTGGTGGCCCCTCTGCTTGCTAACTCCCCAAGGAGAAGGAATCCCTATTCTGACTTCAAAGAGTTATAGATTAGGGTCTGGTTTTCCCCCTACTTTTGATCTTTCTATAACTGGAATCATGCACCGTGTTCACTCCTCTCTGGCCTTCTGCACTCTGCACGTCTGTGAGGTTCACTCTTTCCGTGAGTTTGACCCTGGCCTGTGACTGGATGCGTGGGAACATCAGGGAATAACACCCTAAGATCTCAAACGCCTGCTTTCCTCAGAGGCCCCTTGCAGAGTTTGGTGTCAGCACCCCTCTCCCCCCCCCAACGTTGCTGGCCCTCTAGACACCCAAGATCCCAAACAGGATGAACATTGGGACACCTCCTGGGGCTCCTATCCAAGTTGGAATCTGAGAACTGCTGGTCCCAGACCACACCCCTCCAAAGGGACTCCAGAGGGAGTCCCCGACCTGGGCGGGGTTAATTAGATGGCTGCTTTGAGATCTCAGGATGAAAGGACTGCCTAGGGCCATTGTCCTTGGCCTCCTGTCCAGCTTTGCGGAGGAGGGGAAGGAGCACCCGGTCCCTTTAGGCTCCAGGCATGGGACATCAGCTAGTTGGGAGTGGCGTTGCCAAGCTCTGGAGGACTCTTGGTTCTTAGAAGCTCCTGTCCAAAGAGCAGGAAGCCCTGGGCTGAGATATTGGGGGAGTGGGCAGTCAAGGGCTTGCACCCCTGGGGTCTGCCTCCCCACCTCCCGGGCAGCACCCAGACAGCACGGCTCTGGTGCCTTGTGTGTGGTTTCAGGATAAGCTGCCTATGCCACCCAGAGCGCCCTGCTGACAGACAAGGATCTCACCTGCTTTCAAAGACGCCCTTTCATCTGCCAGGGCTAATTACACCTGCAGAGCGGAGGAGAGGGCACTGGAGCCAGCCCCCCCTTCCCCTAGCCCAGCTCCCAAGCCCCCTGCCTCAGAAACCCTTCCTCTACTTGTTCCAAAACTCTGATAGCAGTCTCAGCACCTGTCAATTATGGCTTCTCTAGTGACAAGTAGCCTTGTCTTTTGGGAGAGAAGATGATGATGATGATGATGATGATGATGATGATGATGATGATGATGATGAGAGCAGTGGGCTAGATAGTGGGCATGAGGGTCAGGATAGCATCAATAGAACAGCTAAAATAATGCACCAATGAGCAGGTAAGGACCTCTCAAATGTGGAAGTCAAGTTGATGATTGAGGCCACATCTAGTGGCCTTGATTCAGGTAGCTGGGGCTGGCTACTCATGGATGGATGTGGGAAGATCCAGGATCCCCACTTGGGTCAGACTCCTTAGCATTAGACCCTTAATCATGTCCCAGTTCTTAACATACTATTTTCTTTTTGTTGTTGGTGGTGCTAGTCACAGGGCTTGAACTCCAGACCTAGGCACTGTCCCCGAGCTCTTCAGCTCAAGGTTAGCGCTCTAACACTTGAGCCACAGGCCATTTCTGGTTTTCTGGTGGTTTATTGGAGATAAGAGTTTCACAGTCTTTCCTGCCTGGGCTGGCTTTGAACTGCGATCCTCAGTGCTCAGCCTTCTGAGTAACTAGGATAACAGGTGTGAGCCACCAGTCCCCCATTTAATATGCTACTTTCTAACCATCTACTCATGGGCTTCAGTCTCCCATCATCTTGCCAACATCTCCTAGGGGTGCCTTGTTCACCTATCTTTGTACTTGAATTTCAGCCAGCGTTCAGAACACTGTAGTTCAGTACACCAACTGCCTGTGGGAGTGGAGGGTATGTGACAAGGGTCCATGAGTGAAGGGGGCTTTGGCAATATGTGTGTGTATGCCTGGATATAGTCAGGTGCAATATCAATAGCATCTTTTTTTGGGGGGGGTTGTGGGGCTTGAACTCTGGGCCTGGGCACTGTCCCTCAGCTCTTCAGCTCAAGGCTAGAACTCTACCACTTGAGCCAGTGCCACTTCAAGTTTTCTGGTGGTTAATTGGAGGTAAGAGTCTCACAGACTTTCCTGCCTAGGATGGCTTTGAATCGTGATCCTCAGATCTTAGCCTCCTGAGTAGCTAGGATTACAGGCCTGAGCCACTGTCACCGGGCTGGAACTCAGGGCTTAGATGCTATTCCTTCACTTCTTTACTCAAGGCTGGAACTCCACCACTTGAGCCACAGCTCCACTTCAGACTTTTCAGTGGTTAATTGTAGA
Organism: Dipodomys ordii; assembly: GCF_000151885.1. NCBI lineage: Eukaryota > Metazoa > Chordata > Mammalia > Rodentia > Heteromyidae > Dipodomys > Dipodomys ordii. The sequence goes on from NW_012267223.1 coordinate 19,414,172, forward strand.
TAAGAGTCTCACAGACTTTCATGCCCAGGCTGGCTTGGAACCTTGATGCTCGGATCTCAGCCCCCTGAGTAGCTAGTAGGTATATGCTAATAGCACCTAGCCTAACATGAGAGTTTATTAAAATGGCCCAATGAAGGGGTATGCCTGGACTTAGTGGTTACTTTAGGGGAGGTGAGGAACCAAGAATGATCACAAAATTTGTGTGCATTGGGGTCTGGATGAGCCTCTCTGTGGGTGCTGACCCTTGAGCATGTATGCTGGGTGAAGGGTGTATGCATGCAGAGAATCTACATATGTGAGATGTGTTCCACACTCAACTGGAGGAGCTTCATCTGTCATCGATGTCTGGGAGTGTGAGTGACTATGCCTGAGATACAGGCAAGTGGGGTTGTGTCTGTGGCCCTGACTTTGTTTCTAGTAGTGGGAAGATGTGTGGAAGTAGAGTTCTCAGATGGAATTCTTCCCATGCTCCTTGCTCCAAGGCTAGGAGAGAAAAAGTGGGGCAAGTAGGAAGTAGCTGTGCCCTACTATCACTGTCATCCATTCCTCTCCTGGTCCAAGGAAACAAGGTATGTCGAGTCCCCATGGTCAACTATCTACATCTGTGCCAGGATCTGACAAGAGAGGAGGCAGGACTAAGCTCAGCCTGGAGCACACAGAATGAGGACACCCAAAGAGATTTCGTCTCTTCCTCCTCCTCCTCCTCCTCCTCCTC
>NW_012267223.1:19414936-19449441 GCF_000151885.1 Dipodomys ordii
TTCTTCTTCTTCTTCTTCTTCTTCTTCTTCTTTTTGTCAGTTGTGGGCCTGAATCCTGGGCCTGGGCGCTGTCCCTCAGCTCTTCAGCTCAAGGTTAGCCCTCTACCACTTGAGCCACAGCGCCACTTCCAGCTTTTTCTGCTTATGTGGTGCTGAGGAATCGAACCCAGGGCCTCATGCGTGTAAGGCAAGCGCTCTACCACTGAGCCACCTTCCCAGCCCTTCTTCTTTTTCTTCCCTCTTTCCCCCCTCTTCCTCTTCCTTCCCCCCTCCTCCTCCCCTTCCTCCTCTCCTCTCCTCTTCCTCCTCCTCCTTCTTCTTCCTCTTCCCTCCTCTTTCTTCTTCTCCTCCTCCTCCTTCTTCTTTTCTTCCCTCTTTTCCCCTCCTCCTCTTCCTCCCCACCTCCTTCTTTTCTTCTTCTTCCTCCTCCTTTTCTTCTTCTTCCCTCTTCCTCTCCTCCTTCTTCTTTTCTTCCCTCTTTCCCCCTCCTCCTCTTCCTCCCTACCTCCTTTTCTTCTTCTTCCCTCTTCCTCTCCTCCTCCTCCTTTCTTTTCTTCTTCCCTCTTCCCCCCCTTTCCTCTTTCTTCCCCCCCCTCCTCCTCCTCCTTCCCTACTCTCTTCCTCCTCCTCCTTCTTTTTCTTTTTTTGGGGGGGTCCAGTTGTGGGGCCTGAACTCTGGGCCTGGGCTCTGTCCCTCAGCTCTTCAGCTCAAGGCTAGCACTCTACCACTTGAGCCACAGCACCACTTCCGGCTTTTTTCTTTTTTCTTATGTGATGCTGAGGAATCGAACCCAGGGGCTCATGCATGCAAGGCAAGCGCTCTACCACTGAGCCAACTTCCCAGCCCCCTCCTCCTCCTTCTTCTTCCTCTTCCCTCCTCCTCCTCCTCCTTCTCCTCCTCCCTCTCTGTCTCATTCTCCTTCTCCTTTTGTTTATGCATTTTTGTGACAGGGTTTTATTTTTACTAGGTAACTCACACAAGTTCTCCTAAAGCTCACTGTGTAGTTCAAGGCCTGGCCATGAACTCAGGATCCTCCCAGCTCAGCCTCCTGAGTGCTGGGATTACACTGTGAGCCATCATTTCTAACCTCCCAAAGAACTTTGCTTTGGGGGAAGCAGGACTATTAGTGGGCTGAGTGAAAGACCCCTCAACCAGTCCAGAAAGTCCGGAATCATGCCTCCCATGCAAGGCTAGACTGCCATTTAGGTATATAGCAGCATGGGGAGGGGGGGCCCTGGCCTCCCCACACTCAGACGCCCATTGAAACCTGCCTCCTGCTGTGTCAGATCCTTGGACAGATGGACATAGTGGACCATGGGGACTCAAAGCTCTCAGATTGGGGTTCACTGATATCATGTTTTCTTCCCAAGGGGGCTCTGTTGATCCTGTCCATCTCTGGGAAAGGCCATTCCCTAGGTACTGCCTGACAAGCCAGGCTCTGTTTGGGGGCGGGGTGCCTAAGGACCCCGCTGGAACAGTGCAGTGAGGCAGGGTCTGACGACCCTACTGAGGTCACAGGCCACTGAAGTACGTCAGTGGTGGGTGGGTGTGGCCCAGGCGGCCTCACACCTCCCTTTCATCCTTTGTTCCTGCCAGCCCGGCCCATTCCCACCGCAGATTCTGATTCCCAGCGTGGCGTGTCCGATGAACAGGCGTCTTCGCCCGGACAGATCCTCTCTCGGCCCTGCCCTCTGCTTACCTCCTCCTCCCTGCCTCCCTCCCAGCCACTTTCAGTGTGGTGACTGCTTCCAGCCTCTTCTACCTTCATCTTGCCAAACCGCCAATGGCTACCCACTTCGCAGAGGGCTGTTCAGTGGATTGGTGGGAAACAGGACAGTGTGCTAAGAACTCAGAGGTGGGAAAGGTGACTTCTCCCGTCTGCCACTCACCCTCAGATGCCAACCCTGAGCCTGCATTCATGGCACATAGCTAGCTGCTCTGGTCCAGCAGCTTGTCTTCAACATTTCTCCATTCACCCTGGCTCGAAGCTGGGTTTCCACATCACTCAAAGGCTGTTTGTATTTGACTTTCCCAGTTCTCTCCCTTGTGTCTGGCAGGGATTTGACTTTCCGATCCTGGCTACCAGCCTCTTCCTAGGCATACCCATGCTGAGGATGAAGAGGTTCATCTTTTCCATTATATCCAAGGACTGTTCCGCTCCCCACATCTTTCTGCCCGTTTCCCCAGTCCTGATGGCTGTGGTTCTCACAGCCTGCCGGGTCTCTCCTCATGTAACTTAGGTCTTGCGCTTAGTCAAGCCAGGTGTTCCCAAGGATGGAGTCTGCTTCCCCCTAACCCAGTCAGAATCTCACCGGAGACAGGAAAATTGTATTTCCTACAGTCTCTAGTCCAGAAACCAGGACTAGAAGTGAGCAGTGGCCCTGAGCAATCCCCAGGGGGAGGTGATGGAGTTAAAGTAAGAAGAAGAAATGTGTCTCAGCCAGGCATCCATAATCCTAGCTACTCAAAAAACTGAGATCTGAGGACCACGGTTCAAAGCCCCGCAGGAAAGTCTATGAGATTCTTTATTGGTTGGTTGGTTGCTTGTGGAGCCTGAACTTGGCCTGGGTGGTGTCCCTCAGCTCTTCAGCTCAAGGTTAGTGCTGTACCACTTGAGCCACAGCACCACGTCTGGCCTTTTCTGCCTATGTGGTGATGAGGAATCGAACCCAGGACCTCATGCATGCAAGGCAAACACTTTACCACTGAGCCACCTTCCCCACCCATCCATGAGGTTCTTATCTCCAATTAACCACCAGAAAACTGGAAGTAGAGCTGTGGGTCAAAGTGGTAGATCAGGGCTGGGCAGTTGGCTCAGTGGTAGAGCGCTTGCCTTGCATGCCTGAGGCCCTGGGTTCGATTCCTCAGCACCACATAAGCAAAAAGAAAAAAGCCGGAAGTGGTGCTGTGGCTCAGGTGGTAGAGCGCAAGCCTTGAGCTGAAGAGCTGAGGGACAGTGCCCAGACCCAGAGTTCAGGCCCCATGACTGGACCCCCCCAAAAAAAAAAATCAAAGTGGTAGATCACTTGCCTTGGGTGAAAGAGCTCAGGGACAGTGCCCAAGCTCCAAGTTCAAGCTCCATGACTGACCAACACAAGAAAAGAAAGAAAGAAAGAAAGAAAGAAAGAAAGAAAGAAAGAAAGAAAGAAAGAAAGAAAGAAAGAAAGAAAGAAACAAGAGAAATGTGTATGTTCCTTGACCTCCACTTCTGGCTCAAGGATCTGGGTAGAGAAGAGAAAACAAGAGCTATGGAAGGTTAGTGGGGTGGGGTGGGGCCAGAAGAGGAAAAACAAACAAATAGATAAACACATCTTTCCACCTTTGGTGGGTTTGATGGGAGATTCCCTGGAAAGTTTACAAAGCCAAGACCAGAGCAAGTAAAAAATTCTCTCTTCAAGGGTGAAATGAAGGCCAGAGTAGGGCTCCCATGGCCAGGGATGGAGTGAACCTGCCACAGCCAGCTGCTCTTGCCAGATTCTTACCTGCCTAGCAGTAGAGATTGGATTCTGTAGGCTCCTCAAAGCACCCCAGAGTCTTAATAATGCAAACAAAAGTCCCCAGGCATCCTTCAGTCTTGGCCTAGAACAGAACTCATTGGACTCTAATCCTGCCATTAATTAATTTGCTGAGTGATCTTTGGCATATCCTTCCACTTCTCTGGGCCTCCCATTCCTGTCCCTACCTCCCAATACCATGAACAGGTGCCTGAGGGAGGAGGTGGTACCTCTTCCAAGCTGGCTCTAAGGCAGGGAGGATGGATCAGATGACCTTGTCCCCACCCCCAGAGTCCCTTTTGGGACTGACAAGTTAGAGACAGTGGTACCTTATGGACTCTTTTCATCAATGGGGGAAATTGATGGGAGGGGGGGTGTTACAGTGCTGCTTCACTCCTAGAAAGTACATTAACCTCCCCACACCCTCCTCCACCCCTCCTCAAGGGTCTCCTCAGAGTCCCCTCCTGCCCCCTGGCTGTTCCCCCATCTGCCTGTCCATCTGAGGCCCTGCATAGCAGTAGGCACAAACTCTCAGAGGGAGAGAGTGAGAGAGAGAGACTAGCCCAGCACTCCTGATGAGCAATAATTTGTTTTATGACAGAAAAGGAAATTGTCTTCAGTTTCACAAGAGCGAAACGAATTCGTTTGAAGTAGTTTGCCCTGCGGCAGGCAAGAGAAGGTTTCTCTCTAGAGCTTACCTTCTCCCTCTCCTCCTCTCCCTCTCTCTCTCTCCCCCTTCTAATTATTGCAGCTTCCAAGCTGTTGGCATGAGTCGATGCCAGGCTGTCAGATGCCAACTGCCCCAGGATCTCACCTTTTGGGTGTGGATAGGGGGGAATGGAGCCACAGGAACAAGGTGGGGTGGCTTTTGGTTCAGCCTCTGCTGTGCCCAAGCCCTACCTGGCACCATCAGGGAGGAGGCAGAGGGCTGTGGCAGAGAGTGGCATGCTGGGGCTTAGGACAACAGTCAACTCTGGGGCCCTGGAGGACCACAAGTACCTTGATGCCAGGGAGGGGTCTGTTATGGCCTAGTGGGCTTTCTTGCTTGGATTGCACGTTATCTGCTCTACCTTTCTTCCTCCTCCTCCTCCTCCTCCTCTTCTCTTCTTCTCCTTCTCCTTCTCCTTCTCCTTCTTCTTCTCCTTCTTCTTCTTCTTCTTCTTCTTCTTCTTCTTCTTCTTCTTCTTCTTCTTCTTCTTCTTCTTCTTCTTCTTCTTCTTCTTTTTGCTCAAGGCTAGTTAGTACTCTACACTTTGAGTCACAGCATCACTTCCGGTTTTCTGGTGGTTAATTGGAGATAAGAGATTTTCCGGACTTTCCTGCCCAGGCTGGCTTTTGAACTATGATCCTCCAATCTGTGCCTCCTGAGTAGCTAAGATTTACAAACATGAGCTACCAGCATTGGGGTCTACCTTTCTTCTTCATCCTCTATGATCACTGGCCGGCGTGGGGGGCGGGGAGGCACCTGGGCAAGGGACTGGTCTATAGTCATGTACTGGTGTCAAGGCTCAAAGATTCATTTGGAGGTGGACAGCTAGTGTTCTCTCACTTGAACCACAGCTCTACTTACAGCTTTTTGGTGGTTAATGGGAGATAATCTCATAGACTCTCTGTCCAGTCTAGCTTCAAACCACAATCCTCAGATCTCAACATCCTGAGTAGCTAGGATTACACGCATAAGCCAGTGGCTTATTGCTATGTTCTGATTAAGAAGTCCAGAGGTGGGGCTGGGATGGTGACTTAGTGGTAGAGTGCTTGCCTTGCATGCATGAGGCTCTGGGTTTGATTCCTTACCACCACAGAAACAGAAAAAGCTAGAAATGGTGCTGTAGCTCAATTGGTAAAGTGATAACCTTGAGCTGAACTACTAAGGGACAGCGCCCAGGCCTAGAGTTCAGGCCCCACAACTGACACACACACACACACACACACAGAAGCCCTGTGGCAGCTGGGTGAAGTGTCACATGCCTGTAACAAGAGGCTGAGGCAGAATGATGAATTTCAGGCCAGCCTGGTCTATATAGCAAGACCCCTTCTTAAACAAAAAAGAAGTTTAGAGGCTGGGAAAATCAAAGGACCTTCCTCTGCCTACTCTGCGGGACCCTTCCTTCCTTTGTCCCTTCCTTCTCACGTCTTTCCTTCAGCCGATCTATGGTATATTCGATCCACACAGCACCAGACACCACCCTGCTTCCATCTGCAGGGAAGAGAATACCACCTATAGGGGGAAGGGACTCTGCTTGGCACAGACGAGTTACTCAAAAATATTTGTGGCATGGGTAACACAGAATGTTCGTGTGAATCAGAGGTGGCAGGGTAAGAGTTCAGCTAGGAAGAGGAAAGAATCACTAGTTTAACCCTTTCCAGCCCTATCACCATTCTCCCTTCCTCTCTGGAGAATCTCTCCAGCTTGGGGTCTGGCAAGAGGGTGTGAAGGCCAGCTAGATGTAGCAGAGTGGGCAGGTGCCAGGCTGCAGGGCTGCCAACCTGGCACCGCTGCTTGGCGCGGGGCACCCTTTAAAACAACAAGCTTTATGTCTCTAATTCAGTACTTCCTGTTTGTCTTGATATTATCACCTGTCCTTGAAGCCTACAGGCCTAGTCAGGGATGAGCAAAACTCCAAAGCTCTGGAGAGTCAGAGAAAGAGGGGGGGCGGGCACATGGGTACTTCCCCACTCAGATTCCTAGCTGAGCCATGAGCACTGGGTTGGGGGCACAGGGCAGAGGTACCACACCCACGAACTGAGCCACTGAGCCTGATGCTCCAGGGCCAGAATCCCTTTGGCATTGCACCATAAGGAGTTCCTAGATGTTGTTTCATGTCTCCATACCACTCTTTCCTCTCCAAGACTGAAATTTCTAGACATTCACAGTAGGAAAGATTCAGACTAGGAACCATCAAACGTCATTCCTTTCTGTTTCTTATCCTTAACAGTCTCCCTTCTCTAACAATTATTTCCTAGAACTAGCTTTGAGGAATGGCTCCAACATTGGAATTTTATCATCCGAATCGTCTCTACTCAAATTCTTGAGCTAATTCTTCTTTCTTTTTCTTCTTCTTTTTTTTTTTAAATCAGTACTGAAGCTGGACCTCAGAGCTTATGTCCCTTAGCTTTTTCACTCAAGGCTGGCACTCTACCACTTCAGCCACAGTTTCATTTCTGGCTTTTTTAATGGTTAATTAGAGATTAAGAGTATCATGGACCTCAGGTGCCGGTGGCTCATGCCTATAATCCTAGCTACTCAGGAGGTTGAGCTCTGAGGATTCCAGTTCAAAGCCAGCCCAGGCAGGAAAGTCTGTGAGACTCTTACCTCTAATAGACCACTAGAAAACCAGAAGTGTTGCTGTGGCTCAAGTGATAGAGCACTAGCCTTGAGCTGAAGAGTGCAGGGCAGTGCCCAGGTCTTGAGGTTCAAGCCCCATGACCAAAAAAAAAAAGAGTATCATGGACTTTCCTACCATGGTTGACTTTGACCTGTGATGGTCAGATCTCCCAAGTAGTTAGGATAACAGGTATGAGCCACTGGTGCCCAACTTCTTGAACCAATTCTGTAAGTGCTTGACAGATAAGGTTTCTTCTAGACTTTGAAGGCCCTGGGACTAGCCGTCTCTCATAAAACCAGCTGTCAGTGGGTGAGTGTGTCCACCAGTTGGGTTGGCATCAAGATGGCTGCCCCGTGGGTGGTAGAATCAGGGCAGATTCCAGACAGGCCCCCACCCCGGCCAGAGGGGCAGCCTCTGCCACCCCCAGAGCTCCAGGTAATAACCTAGGGGCCACGCCAGGCTCGCCAGCACCTGAGCCACCGGCAGCAGATAATGACGGGGGAGCTGGGCAGGCAGAGCCAACCCCTCAATCAGGAAGCAAATTAAAAAGGGGAGGAATCTCCCAGACAGACCACAACAATGAGACCGGCCCCCTTTTCAGGGCACTGCCTGCCCTCTCTCTCCCCAGCCCCTTCTGCCTGCCAGGTCCTGATACCCAGCCCTCCTCTCTAATTCACCTCTCCTGGGATCCAGCTGGAGGGTCCTTGAGTCACCCTGGCTGCAGGCAGATAGGTGGCCATGCCCAGCTGGTCCATAAGATGTTAGGCCTTTTCTTGAGCCTCTTGTACCAGAGTGACATTGGACTCCCAGAGGGACAATGGGCAGAGTGTCAAGGTAAAAGAACAAGGGTCAGGATATGTTTATAGTACAACAATTTGAAATCCCTCTGGGGAAGGAACTGTGACAAGATATATAGAGAACCCACTAACCTCTGACATGGCTACCCCTTCTCATTTACAAAGGGCACTTTTGACCTAATACAGCTTTTAGTGTTAGTACTAATCACTGAGAGGCTGTGGTTGGAGGTCCAAGGAACAGAGAAGATTCCAATCCTTCACGGAGCTTATTGATCTGATCTGATACATACAGCTAATTATGTCACCCATCAGACAGCATTAGTCCCTTTGTATTTTATTTTATTATTTATTTTTTGGGTCCGGTCGTGGGGCCTTGAACTTTGGGCCTGGGCACTGTCCCTCAGCTCTTCAGCTCAAGGCTAGTGCTCTACCACTCAAGCCACATTGCCACTTCTGGTTTTCCAGTGTTTTATTGGAGATAATAGTCTCATGGACTTTCCTGCCCAGGCTGGCTTTGAACTGCAATCCTCAGGTCTCAGCCTCCTGAGGAGCTAGGATTACAGGCATGAGCCACCAGCACCTGGCTTTGTCCTTCTCAGTTTTTTTTTTTTGGGGGGGTCCGGTCGTAGGGCCTGAACTCTGGGCCTGGGTGCTGTCCCTCAGCTCTTTAGCTCAAGGCTAGCACTCTACCACTTGAGCCACAGCGCCACTTCCGGCTTTTTTCTTTTTGCTTATGTGGTGCTGAGGAATCAAACTCAGGGCCTCATGCATGCAAAGCAAGTGCTCTACCACTGAGCCACCTTCCCAGCCCTAATCCTTTTGTATTTTAGAATTCTGGGAACATAGAGAAGGGTAAGTTGGAAAATGGAAAAGGGACATTTGAACTGGGGTTTCAAAGGACCCCTAAGAGCTCATCAGGCAGAGAAACGGGGAAGAGCACTTCCACATGAGGAACAATGTGGGGTGTGGAAGTATGCAGATAGTAAGAATGGAGCCAGGCTGGTCATCCTAGCTATTCAGGAGGCTAAGATCTGAGGTTCATGGTTTGAAGCCAGCCTGAGTAGGAAAAGACATGAGATTCTTATCTCACGTATTAACCATCCCAAAGCTGGAAATGGAGAAGTGGCTGAAGGGGTAGAACATTAGACTGGAATGATAAAACTAAGGAACAGCCCCTAGGCCCTGAGTTTAAGCCCCTAGTAGTTGTAGGAGAGGAAAGAAAGAAAGAAAGAAAGAAAGAAGGAAAGAAAGGAAGAAAGAAAGAAAGAAAGGAAGAAAGAAAGAAAGAAAGGAAGAAAGGAAGAAAGGAAGGCAGAAAGGGAATATGGAGTAGACATGGCTTGCAGCTGGAAATGGAGGATCAGGAAGAGATCAGATTGGAAGGGATGTAGCCTTAGGCCGGATGTGAACTGGGACTTAAATTCCAGGCCAAAGAGTAGGAATTTTGTCTTGTCAGTAAGGGAAAACTATTGAACGTTTTTTCGCAACGAGACATGATATGATCAGAATCCCTCTACCCTTGGAAGATAAATCTTAACTTTCTCTAGAGAAACAGAAAGGATTCTGCTATCTCTGCCTCTGCCTTTCTTATAGCTGCCACCCAGCCAGCCCTTTCACACAACTCAGGATAGTGAGTATACTATCCTTGCTTTTTGTTGTTGTCGGTCCAAACCAGCAACTCCTAAATACAAGTAGGCTGACAAGGTGAGAAGCAACCTGAGCTTTCATCCCAACCCTGTAAATGTTCCAGATACTCTGCTGGGTCTTCCCACTTATCATACAATCACTCAGCATCAGAAGAGGCTGGAAGATAGCAGGGAATCTGTGCCCATTCTAAGTTTCTGGTCTGATGGTCCCCTGTGAATCTTCCCATCTGCTCCAGGCTTCTACTGCCATTGCCCTCCATAACTGAGGAGTTTCTAAATGCTTGGGTTCCAGGAAGACTTTTGTTGTCGTTGTTGCAGGTTCTGGGTTTGAACCTGCCTGGGTACTGGTCCCTGGGCTTTATTTCTTTATTTTGCTGGTCCTGGGGCTTGAACTCAGGGCCTGGGGCACTGTCCCTGAGCCTCTTTGTACTCAACACTAGTCCTCTACCACTTGAGCCACTTCTGGCATTTTCTGAGTAGTTTAATGGAGATAAGAGTCTCACAGACTTTTCCACCTGGGCTGGATTTGAACCATGATCCTCAGATCTCAGCCTCCTGAGTAGCTAGGATTACAGGCATGAGCTACTGGCACCTGGCTCCCTGAGCTTTTCTTTTGGCACTCTACCACTTGAGCCACAGCACCAGAAAGACATTTCTCTATGTCATTCAGCCACAGTTCATCCACAAATAAGATCCAATGATGAAGACTTGTACGCATGAAGAAGAGGTAGTTGTTGCCTCAAGGAGCTGCGACCACAGGAGAGATAAGATTCCCCCATGGAAACAGGGCATGAGGCAATCTGAGCAAGGGAAATTCCAGGAGTGAGCCACTGATGTGCTGATAGAAGATTCCTAGAGAAAGCAGCCTTGGAGCCTAGAGCTTGAAAGATAATATGCTTTCCCCAGGCAGGAGTGGGTGGCAAAGGTGGGAATTCTCTGAGCAAATAATAGGAAGGCCAAATGTGTTTGATGAACATCAAGTGTGTCTAGCTGGAGCCTTGGGTTTGTATAAGGACCAGTGGAAACAAAGGCTGAAAAGGTATGGGAGGCTATTAGGAGAGTCAGCGATGCTACAGTTAGTCCTGGCTGGCAGTATTAGAAAATGCCAAAATGCAGAAGTATTTTAGGATGATAAATCTCTTCAGTGGTTCTTCAGTGGGCACAGAGGAGGCAGAAAGCCCACAGGAACCTGAGAAATAATCCAGACAAAAAGTAACACTTAGGCTCTGGTGGTTCACACCCATAATCCTAACTATTTAGTAAGCTGAGATCTAAAGATCTAGGTTTGAAGCCAGCCCTCGCAGAAAAGTCCATGAATTTTTTTTTGTTGTTGTTAGTCATGAGGCTTAAATTCTGGACCTGGGCTTTAAACTGCTGCAATCCTCAGATATCAGCCTCCTGACTAGCTAGGATTACAGGCTTGAGCCACTGGCACTGGGCTCCAGGAGACTTTTATCCCCAATGAACCAGCAAGACCAGGAAGTAGAGGCATGGCACAAGTAGTAGAGTGTCAGCCTTGAGCATTTAAAAAAAAAATGAGGGCTGGGAAGGTGGCTCAGTGGTAGAGCGCTTGCCTTGCATGCCTGAGGCCCTGGGTTCGATTCCTCAGCACCACATAAGCAAAAAGAAAAAAGCTGGAAGTGGTGCTGTGGCTCAAGTGGTAGAGCGCTAGCCTTGAGCTGAAGAGCTGAGGGACAGCGCCCAGGCCCAGAGTTCAGGCCCCACAACTGGACCCAAAAGAAAAAAAGTGAGTGTGAGGTCTTGAGTTCAAGTCCCAGCACCCCCCTCCACACACACGAATTTTCACAACCAGAGTCCATATTTGCTTTCTTCCTTCCCTTTTTCCTTCCTTGCTTCCTCATTTCCCTCCCACAAATATTTACTAAATGCTCAGTACTAAGCGCTATTTATTTATTTATTCATTTATTGCCAGTCCTGGGACTTGAACTCAAGGTCTAGACACTGTCCCTGAGCCCTTTTGTGCTCAAGGCTCACTCTACCACTTGAGCCACAGTGCCACTTCCAGATTTTTCCTGCCCAGACTGGCTTTGAACCATGATCCTCAAATCTCAGCCTCCTGTACAGTCAGGATTACAGGCGTGAGCCCCCAGCTGGCCACTAAGCACTATTTTAATTCTTTCCTTATACTTCTCCCTCTGACCCTAGGATGAGAGGACAAAGACAAGCTGTCACCAACACATACTCGAGGACCTCAACCCTGCCCCTTGCCCCCAATTAATCTGGTAGTTTCATCTTCAGGGCAGGTACATGGACAAACTGCAGAGATCTGCATGCAGTGAAGATTGGGGAGGAGGAATCTGGGGGGGATCGTGTGTGCAAGGGACATTTAGCAGTTGGAGGGTGGAAAAGGAAAGTTGACAGCTGAGATTTGTAGGGAGGGGCTGGGTGAGGGAAGAGTAGAAGGTGAGCCTCTGGGACTGAACGTAGAGACCAAGGGAGGGAGGGAGAGGGGTAGAGAAGAGGGGAAAAATTAGAGAGCTGGAGAAGGAAGTGGAGTCTTAACAGTTAGGGGGTGGAGGGAGGAGGAGGAGGCCTGGGAGGCAAGGGCAGAGGAAATGGGCCCAGGCACTGGAGACAAGAGTCTGAGAGTCTGAGCCATCCAGGAGCCACCTGGAAGGTGTGGGCAGCGGCAACATCAATCCTAAGATCCAGGGTTGGCTTGGGAGAGCTGGAGATGGGGGTGGTGTGTGGATCCAGAGAAAGCTCTGAGCAAGACCCCTAATGGATCTTCAGCTTCTTCCCACCCCTCCCTCTTGTTCCTCCAGGTCCAGAGACAGCACCCCAGTGTCACTCCCCATTTTCCCACTCTGCATTTCTGGGCTTGCAGAGTCCATCCTTGACTTTCCTACCTCTTTCAACTTCTCTCATTGGTGTTGGGAAGATGTGTTGTTGGGAGGTGCAAAAAATAAGAAGAAAGGGGGGGTCTCTTGCCATTGTCCCCCCTCTCCACAAATCAGGCAAGGTCTTGGTACACCCTCTCCTGGCCCAAAACCTGTGAGAGCCTTACAGGTCTAGGCTTAGGACTGGGAGTTTTTCCTCTCTAAAACTCCCCCCCCTCCACTACCACCCCAAGATTCTCCCATCTTCTGGACTGGACCTGCTACCTAAGCATATGGAACCGATTGAAAGAATTTGTATGCTCACCTTATAATTTATGCAAATCAACTCTGTAATTAACTATAATTTGGAGGCATCCTTTGGTATTTGAGACATTTATCCATGAGGAAATGCCCTGGTGATAATGCTCCTGTATTAACATTATTTACTCCACCTGTGTGGTCTGTTCCTCCTTTATCCCGGCCCCCCCCCTCAGGTTTTCAGGGCTGGAAGGTGGGGTGGGACAGGGAAGCCCCTCCCTGGAGCCCTCCTTGGTCCTGACGCCTGGCTTCCCTCAGGGAGTGTTGCCCGCCCTGGCCTCTCAATGTTGCTGAGGATTTAAGGAAGGGGTACAGCTCTGCCTTCTAAGCCCTCCACCACAGCATGATGGGTGGCTTTCTGCACCACTTTTACCTCTTGGGGCCTCAATGTTCTCATCTCTGAAATGGGGAGAGGAAGAACCTGTTGGGACCTTTACAGGATAATTACTGAAAAGCTAATGAAGAGACTGGGAATCCCCAGTCAGAGGGGGGGGAGAGGGAGCAGTGGCAGATGTTTGGGGTGAAGGCTTCTTGGTTTATCCTAAGGGAGGGGGTAAGCCCTGGCCTGGGCTCAGAGGAAGGGGTGATGGGCTGAGAAAGGACATTCCCTTGAAAAGTCCCATTTGTCCTCCGAAGGTTAACAGTGCCCAGCATGTATGGTTTCGAAGAACTTTGGGAACTTGGTCTCATTCGGATTTCCTTCCAAGTCTTTGGTCCATCTCTGCTTCCAAACATGCTCCTGTTAGCTGATCTGCAAATGGGGGCTGTGAGGGGCCACCTGATCTCACTTCCAGGCCCTCCCTCCCTTTGTCAGGTCATTTTTCCAGCCTCTCTATTGTAGTTCTAGGCACAGACTGTCTAAGAAACTCCTTGGCTTGGCTCTACTTCTGTCTTAGACAACCCTTTAGTCCATTCCAAGCTATCTAGACCATTCTAAGGAAGAGGGTCCTCTCTCCCTCTTCTCCCCTCTTTGTGTGTGTGTGAGAGAGAGAAAGAGAGAGAGAGAGATTAATTGGACTTTTCCTGCCCAAGCTGGCTTTGAACTGTGATGCTTAGATCTCAGCCTCCTGAGTATCTAGGATTACAGGAGTGAGTCTGTGCTCTCTCTCTCTCTCTCTCTCTCCTCCCTTCCCCCTCATCGCTCTCTGGCTCTCTCTTTCCTCTGAAAGATTCCAAGTCCAAAGGTAGACTAAGTCTTGGGGGAATGCAAGTTGAAAGAGGTCTGAAAAGGGGGTGACAAGGGAGAGAGGGAGACAGAAGGAGGCTCCTACAGAGGCAGGGAGACCTGCTGAAGTAATTACAACTCAGAGACAGAGCTCTGCAGGGAAGGACTGGCTTGTAGCTCTGTGTGTGTGTGTGTGTGTGTGTGTGTGTGTGTGTGTGTGTGTGTCAGGTCTTAAATGTACAACTCTCTTTCTTTCCTACCAAATCCATGGAGAAAAACCCCCAAAGCGTTGGTTGAGGGGGTGGGAGGGAGTGCTAGAGAGTTCCAGCTGCCCCGGTACTCTTCCATAACAAAGCTCTCATTTCCCCCATCCCCCAAGAATCACTTGGTCCCCTTCCCACTGCCCACCCAACCCTGGGGAAGAAAGTCTTGCTTCCCCAGCCCGCTCCCACCCCCTGCTGCTTCTTCCAGCTGAAGTTTCCCCTTTCCTGGCAGCCTCAGCTCTTACCCCCTACCATTCCCCCAGGAGACGGAGGGGGGGGGCACTGTTTCCTGGATTATCCTAAAAGCTTCCGAGGCCGTGAGGATTTGGCAGCATCCCTGCCTGCGTTTCTCACCTCCCCCTTTGGCTCTGACTGTCGCCTCCTTTATAAAGCCTGGTTCTCCAATCACCCCCCACTTGCCCCTCATTGCTGCTGCCAGCTCTGGGCTCCATGGACTGGTAAGAGAGGCTGTTCCCTGTCCAGGACAGAGGACTTCCCACCAAGAGGGCTAGGTCTCTGAAGAGGGATCAGAGGCTTGATTCTTTCTCAACTGGGGAGGGTGATAAAAGGGAGGGTTTTTTTTGGGGGGGAGGGAGAATATCTACAGAGATTCATAAGGCTTCCAGCTGTGATCTTTGGACTAGGCTGGGCTGAGAGCCCGGAGGGAGAGAAAAGTGTGGTTGATTCTTGTGATGAGAGACCTCCTATTGAAGAAAGTGTGGCACTCAGGGCAAAAACTCTCCACACAGAAGCTACTCATGGCAGGGTATCTACAGAAATGCAAAAGGAGAAATTCCTGCACTTATCCTGAACCCAGGGAAGAGAGAGGACACGCACAGGCATATACACTGGTGCCGCTGTGCACACACATAGCGCCAAGGTGCACCTATGTGCACTTTCTCAGCGGGTTTGCTTGTAGAAAGAAAAGGAATGCATGATGCGAATGACACTAAGATTTATAGAGAATGGAGGAGGAAAAGGAGAATGTCCCAGTGTTCTGAGGCATCAATTAGCTGCTCTGGAAATGCAGCCTGGAAGTGAGGAGCGGAAGAGAAACAAGCAATCAGGTCTTAGACCCCTCTTGGCTTCTTAGCTTTCTCTGTGACCTTCAGCCTGCTTAGGATTCCATTTCCCCACCACTAAAGGGTGGGCTTGAATGAAACAAATTTTAGCAGGAGCAGTTCTTTTTAACACGGGCACAGTGCAAACTCTGTGGGAAAAGTGAAGGAAAGGCTAGTATCCTGTGTCTCATCTCAGCAATTCAGAAGGAGATGGGCTTGTCCTATCAGGCAGGATGATGGGTGGTTCCATTCTGAGATCAATTTATTTCCACTATCCCCTCCCCACTCAGAGTCTAGAGCAGCCAGACCCTTAGGGCCACACGTCTGCTATAGCGAGGCCAGATATAGTAGCAGGTAGAATGTGGGCTTCGGAAATCTGCTCTGGACTCAGTTTCCTCCTCTGGCTCTTAACAGCTCTGTAATCTTGGGCAGGTCATTTAGCTTCTTTGATCCCTGGCTTCCCAATCTGTACTCTGGGAATAATAATAATAATTATTACTTTGTTGCATGCTGATGAGAACTAGGGAGATTAGTGTAAAGCACCTGGAGCACACATACTAGGTGCTCAATAAACGCTACCTAATATGGACAGGCAGACTAAGCAAGGTACTCCAGGTACAAAGGGGATCACTCTCACTACAGATAAGGCTTGCAAAGGAAAGGCGTGTCAGAAATGGGAGGTCAATATTTTGAGGAATCTGACTGGCTTTGAGGGAATCGGAGAGAAGCAGAAGTGTTCAAACCTTAGGCAGACTTCAGTTTGGGTGGTGGGCAGCATGGTTGAATCTGGAATCAGGAAAAGAATATGGACTATGGTGGCATGTTAGTCATGTGAGTATCCGACTCTGGCCATCAACAGGTAGATCTAGGAAATAAGAACTGCAGAGGAATGAAGTTGGGGGTTGGGGGTGTCTGAGAGAAAGACAATGGTAAGCTGGGCAGGAAGATGACAGCTGGCACTTCCCAGGGATGAGTTTGTTACTGTTGAATTTGGTGCTGAGGAGCTGCAAGCAGATGCAGGGCATTGCTCCAGGGAAGCCCCGCGTTGGCTGTGGGTAAGGGTGGGGCATAGGTAAAGTGGGGCTGGGGCAGGGTGTCTGCTATCCTCGCCCCTGCTGTTTTCTCAGAAAAGATGGACAGCACCACTGCAAAGATAAAGAAAATTGGCACCTAGGAATGGGAAAAGCTATGCCATTCCTCCCCTAAGAGTCAGACCCCCAGCGCCGGCTTTAGCACCTACCTTTAATGGCAGTAAAGGGGATGAGGCAAGTGGCTGAGAGGGAAAGGCAGGAATGGTGAAGGGATCTAGTCAGTTTCAAACCCAGGAATGAATCATCTAAGTCAAAGGCTCTACCCCAGACTGCATGAACTTCTAGCTGTGTTCTACAACTGGCTATGAGCTGGAATACAAATCCCACTAGCTAGGAGTTGAAGGCTGAGTGCGCTGAGATTCAGCTGTGTTGACAGAGAGGGTGAATTTATGATAGCCAAGACAACCCAGAGCGGTTCTTTGTGACTAACATCTCAGAGCCCTAATTACCGGAAAGAGGATTCGATCAGAAGTTTCCATCTCTGATGTTGGCGAGCATCCAAACACACCATCCTTCACCCTTAAGGTGGCCAAGGAAAATGAGGTTTAGAACAATATGATCCACTAGTGTCTTTGGGAATATGCCTGAGAACGAATTTAATATTTACAATTAGGATATATTCTCTTTACCCTATGCATCAACGTGTCCCCAAGGGTTTAGGGTGCGTGTATTTTTTTTCCTTTTTTTTTTTTGTGCCAGTACTGGGGCTTGAACTTGGGACCTGGGCACTGTCCCTAAGCTATTGTGCTCAAGGCTAACACTCTGTCACTTGAGCCACGGTTTTGCTTTTGGCTTTTTATGATTAACTGGAGATAAGAGTCTCTTGGACTTTTCCCACCCAGGCTGGTTTCAAACTGTGATCCTCAGATCTCAGCCTTCTAAGCAGCTAAGATTACAGGTGTGAGCCATGGGCACCTGGCTAGTACTTTTTAGATAGAATTTTTCTCTTATCTAACTTGAACCCAGGCTGTCCAGATAAGGAAATTAAACTTTAAAAAGAGAGAAATGCGGGGCTGGGGGTTTAGCCCAGCGGAAGGGGGCACGCCCGGCGTGCTCAAGGCCCTGGGTTCGGTCCTCAGCCCTGGGAAAAGAGAGAGAGAGAGAGAGAGAGAGAAATGCAGCCAGATTGCAGTGGCTCACATCTATAATCCTAGCTATACAAGGGAGCCTGATATCTGGAGAGCCCAGAATCAAGGCTAGAAAATCCCCAGAAAAAAAAATCTTCAAATGATCAGTTAAAAGCTGGATGGGGGTGTGTGACTCAAGTGGTAAAGCACCAGCCAAGCAAGCATGAGCGTGAGGCCTTGAATTCACCAGTATCAGGAAGAAAGGAAGAAAGAAAGGAAGGAAGGAAGGAAGGAAGGAAGGAAGGAAGGAAGAAAGAAAGAAAGAAAGAAAGAAAGGAAGAAAGAAAGAGGGAGGGAGGGAAAGGGAGGGAGGGAGGAAGGGAGGGAAAGGAAGGACAGAAGGGAGGAAGAAGAAAGAAAGCAAAAAGAGAGAGAAAGAAAGAGAAAGGAAAGAAGGGAGGACAGAGGGAAAGAAAGGAAGGAGGGAAGGAAGAAAAGAAAGAAAGAGAAGATGCATAGCTGAATGAGACATAGACTGGATGCGGATTATGAATGAGGACCCGGGAGATACTAGTTTTCAAACATCTCACTTCAAGCGTGTCTCAAGTGGGGATGCAGGTCAGAGAAAACACCCAGGGTGGAACAGAAGGTGTAGGGATGAGATTCTATTGGTTTAAGTGCCAACCCGACTCTAGGAAATCGTCTATATAAGAAAAAAATAGACGAAAGGAAAGAAAGCTGACAGCAAAGTTCATAGGGGAAGCCAACTCAACCAACTAAAGAAATATAGAAATTGATCAGAAATACCCTTTTTGGGGTGTAGGGTGGGAGAGAAGTTGGCCTAGGAAGATCAATCTGAACTTTGGAAACAAGGGGGAAGAGCACCCCACCCACCCGGCTCCCACCGAGCATACTGGGAGGGCTGGGAATGGGGGGGAGGGTCCCCCACTCCCACAGGAGCTGGGAGGGAGTCTCCTGATCTCAACCCCTCTGGACCTGGAGAGAGATTTTTCAGGTGAGATCTTCGGGAGCGTTGGTATTTCACCAGTCTGTTGGCATCGCGTGCCTGCATTCGTTTTGTGTTATTTTGATTTTATTTTTGCTCCTCAAAGGAATGTAACATCTTTCTCCGGTTAGATATTCAGGGAAGAATCAGGAAAACCAATCCTGTGGTGAAATGTCCCTTTTCTCGGGGACCATTCACGCGCCTGCTGCAGCTTTCAGAATGCAGGGGATGCTGATTGCCGGGAGGGCGAACCCCTCAAAATCAGGAGAAGAGTAAACATCTTTGAGAGGTGGATTGAGGGGTACGGTGGGGGGGGGGCTGATGTCTCGAGGGGAGGTGGAGGATGAGCGCGGAGACCCCTCTGAGAGACGAATGGAGAGGGGGCAGCTGGAGACTGGAAAATGTGGGAGACGGTGCGGGGAGAAATGGCCACCCAACCACCCCCAAAAAAGGCGAGCTGCAGAGAGGGAGGACCGGAGCGCTGGAAAGAGAAAGGGTAAGGAAGGCGGAGAGAAGGGACGAGCGAGGAGCGCGGTCTAAACAAAGTTCTCACGGCCTAGGCCCATGGGTGGGCTGCGCGCACCCTCGGCGCTCAGTCCGCTTGTTTCCTTCCTTGCCCTCAGTTTCCCCGCCGCGTTTCCCCGGGCTTCCCGGGGTTGGTGGTGGGGAGAGAGGGGTGACCAAAAGCTGCTCGGGCAACCAGCACCCTAAGGGTGGTGTTGTACATCCCCTAGGGCCCGCCCCCTCCATCATACCCCCCCTCCACCCAGGACCTGAGGCCAGGTCCCCCCTTCCCCTCCCAGCACTTTCTACCCCATCTAGCTGGTCTCGAGAATTTGGGAAACACCCCTCTAGGTTCCCTGACCCGAGGGGACAAGGGCGGAGCGCGAAGGAGAGGGACTTGGGAGCCGTCCCTCCCTCTCCCCCGCCCCGGCCCCGGCCGGCCGGCCCCCGGGTCCCCCGCCGAGCGCGCACGGGTTAAAGGCGGCCGCAGGTGAGGTGGGCGGGGCGGCGAGCCGAGAGGAAAAAGGAGCGGAGCGCCGGGGATGCAGGCAGAGCGCGGTGAGTCACGGGCGGAGCCGGCCTCGCTCGCTCGCTCGCTCGCTGCCGCCCGCCCTCCCTCCCTCCGCCCTCCCGCCGCCGCCTTCGGGTCTGGTCTGGTCGTGGTCCCCGCTCGCCGTCGGCTTTGAGTCCCTCGCCGCCGAGCGCCGGCCCGAGCGCAGGGCCTCCATGAGCGCCCGCCTGTGAGCGCGCCAGCCCCGCGGTGCCCGGAGCCCCAGCGCAGCCTCCAGGTAGGAGCCCCGGTCTGGGTGGTCCGGGCTGCGCCCTTTGGAGACCCTGGGAAGACGCGCTCCGAATGCCTCGCAGCCGCCTCGGGTGTTGGGGGTGGGGGTGGGGAGCGGAGGTGATCGGAAAGAATCGGAGGGGCGTAAGGGGATCCCCCCCACGCCCCGATCAGAGGACGGGAGAGACTGCAAAACTGGGGCAACTGGAGCTACTGGGACAACCGGAGGACTAGAACACTAGATCGAGAGGAGGGAAGTATCTGTCCCGGCCCGAGCGCTGGGATTCGGGGAAGGCAGCCGGCTGAAACGAGGCGTCAGGGTGGCTCTACCCACCGACCCGAAAGGAGGAGCGGGAAGCCCGGGAACGCGCGCGCTGCGCTCTTCTAAACCTAAAATCGTGGTAGCGAGGCCTCTGTACCCCGGGCCTGGGTTCTCAAGTTCTGTCCGCAGAAGACAATTGATTGGAGAGCTGGGATCATCCTCTTCTCCCCATTCCCTCCCGCTCCCTCCCCCGTCCTCCCCCCCCACCCCAGTTCCTGGGGGCAATTCCCAGGCGCCAAAAGCTATTAGGGTCCCAGGCCTGGCTGCTCCCGCCCAGCCCCTTCTGGGCTGCCCCGCCCCGGCCTGGGGCTCCGTTCCTGCTGCTTCACCCTGTTCGTTCCTTTCTTGTGGTGAAGCTGCCAGAGCCTGTGTAGGCGCCCTGGCTCTCCGCGGTACTGCGTGTCTCTCTCTAGTCCCAGAGGCAAAAGGTGGTCGGGTCACCTGAGACCCGAGAAGGAAAAGATGGAGAAGCCTGTTCTCTAAGCGACTGGCCTTCTCCCCCACCATTACAGAAGGCTCCTAGGCTTTAGGGAGAGGTGGTGAGAAGATTACAACTATGAGGTAGAGAAAGGGGTGAGGGTTTCTCTCTCTCTCTCTCTGCCACAGTCTTGATGTTTAGGTCAGTCTGGCTTCAAGCTCACAAGCTCTTCATCTTCCTACCTCAGGTTTACAAGCCTGCGCCATCCCTCCCCAACTGGGTGTTCAGGTTTCTGCTGGGCCTGTAGGTTTCTAGTGGTTTACAGAGTTACAACCAATGGTCCCAGAGACCTGGTTCTTAGACCACACAGTACTGTATGGTAGGTTTTTCTTTTTTTCTGGTTGAATAAATCGACATCTTTATTCAAATCACAACTCCAAGTTTGGTTTTCTTTTTCTTTCTTTCTTCTTTCTTCCTTTCTTTTTTTTTGTCCATCATGAGGCTTGAACTCTGGGTCTGGGCGCTGTCTCTCAGCTCTTCAGCTCAAGGCTAGTGTTCTACCATTTGCGCCACAGTACTACTTCTGGTTTTCTGATGGTTAATTGGAGGTGAGAGTCTCACCGACCTTCCTGCCCAGGCTGGCTTTGAACTGCCATCCTCAGATCTCAGCCTCCTGAGTATTACAGTAGGATTACAGGTGTGAGCCATCAGTGCTGGGCTTGGTTTTCTTTTAAAATGAGTTTGTTGTTAATAGTGCTGTATGTTAGGATCATCTGAGTAGCTTTAACAAATTGTGCATGACTCTTTTATAATCGCTGGGCAATTCTTAAGAGCAATTCTTGCTCTTAAGTTTTGTGATTAGGATTTTACTTGCAGCCCTCCTCTTTCTGGATTCCGGATCCTACATCCCTTAAGGGGTGTCAGTTATACCCTCCTGAGTTGTTGGCGACTTCTTCCCCAGGGAATCTGACCCTTCCCTCCCCTTGTTTCTGGGTCTTTCTCAGCTTGAAGATGGGCATAGGTACCTCCAGAGTTGGCTAGCACGGTTGTGGGTCAGGAGCAGGAAAGAGGATTTGGCTTTCTCTAGTGGAAGCAACTGTCCCAAAGCTGGCACATAGCTACACTGCCAGGAGAAATGCTGGTGTGGAAGTGGGTTTCTTCAGACAGAGTCAACCAAGCCAAGAAGGAAGCAGGGGGTAGTATGTACAGAGATGAAATGCTCTTCCTGCTGCACAGGCTGGTGATGGTATGAAGACTTGCTTTAGGCTTTTTGAAAACTCAAGCTTTCCATTTCAGAAGCACCCTTCCTCTCCAATCGGTGTCCTAATTAAACTAGGGAAGCAGAGAAAGTCTAAGATCATCCATGTGAGCCGGCAGCATGTCTGCAGGGGGCAAATGCCATTGCCAGTTGGAGTAGCAGGCATAGGGCGGATTCTTACACTGTCATCTATGATCTGGGTCCTAGGTGCAGGATCCTGTGCTCCTGGGGAGACTCTGTTTGCAACCCTTCTTGCATGAAGTATGGGATGAGAGGAGTACTCTTTTGCACTTTGTGGTGTGGGGGGGGGTAAGATCTGGGTTAGGAGGAAAGTGTGCGGGCTATTTTCCTCACTTTTGGGGGGTGGGTTGGGGTGGGTTGTGGGGCTTGAACTCAAGACCTATCTCTGAGCTTTTGTGATCAAGGCTAGTAGTGCTCTCCCACGTTGAGCCACGCATGACTCTGCTTCCAGTTTTCTGGCGGTTAATTGAAGATAAAAGCCTCACAGATTTCCCTGCCCGGGCTGCCTTGCGATTCTAAGATCTCAACCTCTTGAGTAGCTAGGATGACAGGCGTGAGTCACCAGCGCCCCGGCTCACTTCTTTTCTTTGCCTCCTGCAGCTTCCATCTGAGGTGTCCCTGACCCCACCCACCCCGGATCCCGGCAATGCTAACCGCTGTCTGCGGCTCTCTGGGCAGCCAGCACACGGACGCGCCGCACGCTTCGCCGCCGCGCCTCGACCTGCAGCCTCTCCAAACATACCAGGGCCACACGAGCCCGGAGGCCGGGGACTACCCCTCCCCGCTGCCGCCTGGGGAGCTGCAGAGCCTCCCGCTGGGCCCGGAGGTAGACTTCTCCCAGGGCTATGAGCTGCCAGGAGCCTCCTCGCGGGTGACCTGCGAGGACCTGGAAAGCGATAGTCCCCTGGCCCCGGGACCCTTTTCCAAACTCCTGCAGCCGGACATGTCACACCATTATGAATCCTGGTTCCGGCCAACTCATCCAGGCACCGAAGATGGCTCGTGGTGGGACCTTCATCCCGGCACCAGCTGGATGGACCTCCCCCATACCCAGGGTGCGTTGACCTCACCTGGCCACCCGGGGGCGCTCCAGGCCGGCTTGGGGGGCTACGTTGGAGACCACCAGCTCTGTGCCCCGCCGCCCCACCCGCACCCGCACCACCTCCTCCAGGCCGCCGGAGGGCAGCACCTCCTGGGGCCGCCCGATGGGGCTAAAGTCTTGGAAGCCGCGGCGCCGGAGTCCCAGGGTCTGGATTCCAGTCTGGATGCGGCGGCCCGCCCCAAAGGCTCCCGCCGATCGGTGCCTCGCAGCTCGGGCCAGACCGTGTGTCGCTGTCCCAATTGTCTGGAGGCGGAGCGACTGGGAGCTCCGTGCGGGCCGGACGGGGGCAAGAAGAAGCATTTGCACAATTGCCACATCCCCGGCTGCGGGAAAGCCTACGCCAAGACGTCGCACCTGAAGGCGCACCTGCGCTGGCACAGCGGCGACCGCCCCTTCGTGTGCAACTGGCTCTTCTGCGGCAAGCGCTTCACGCGCTCCGACGAGCTGCAGCGCCACCTGCAGACGCACACGGGCACCAAGAAGTTCCCGTGCGCCGTGTGCAGCCGCGTCTTCATGCGCAGCGACCACCTGGCCAAGCACATGAAAACCCACGAGGGCGCCAAGGAGGAGGCCGCGGGAGCCACCCCCGGAGACCCCAAGGCCGGGGGCACCGTGGAGCCCGCCGGGGGCAAAGGGAAACGGGAGGCCGAGGGCAGCAACAGCGCAGCAGGGCCCTCCAACTGAGCGCTCTCCCCGCCCCCCAGATCCCGGGGTGCCATCTCCCGGCCCGGCTCCTGGGGACTTCTCCAAAGAGACCCCCTAGCCCGACGCTGTTAGGGATGTCCCCTTGAGGAAGGGGGAGGGGATGGTTATTTATTAAGGGGGAGGAAAAGTGGGGAGGGGGGGCACGGGGAGACGGGCTCTAGGGGGTTTTGTTGTTTGATTTTTAGTCTGGGGCAGGATGGGGTGCGGTTGACTGAGCTTTAGGAGTTGTGCATACCCCTCCGTTCTTCCTTCGCTATTTCACTATCTCCCCACCTCCCCTCTCCCTCCTCCCCCCCACCCCAGGCTGGGCAGCTGGGAAGGGGCACCCCGATGGCCTCCGGTGGTTGGAGGGGACCGGCTAGGAGCTGGGAGGAGTTAGGGGCTGGTCCGGGTTGCCGCTGGGAGCTGTCCGGACACGTCCTTAAGCGCCTCGGAGCCTGGACATAAAAGTGCCTGCAGAGCCGCCCCGCGGCCCAGCGCCCTTTCATAAACCCTTCTAGCGCTTCTGCCCCTAGGGTTTTTTGGAGGGGGAGCTGAGATGCGGGGGAGGCTTGAGGGTCCCCCTGAGGTGTGTGTGGGGCGGGGGGTGTCTGTGTAGCGTGGAGGATTCTTGCTGTTTGAGATGTTCCTCCTTATTAATCTTTCCAGACTTGGTCTGATGGAGCCCTGGAGACCAAGGGACAGTTTTCCCAGCCAGCTGTGTGGTGCGAGGCAGAGTTAGATGCCGAGAGGGGAACGTCTGAGCAGGGAAGTTCTCTTAGGAAAGGAAAGGGATCAGGGGTGGCCCCATAGAAGGAACTAACCTTGTCCCTCTTCAACTCTGATTCAGTCATAACACCTGGTGGTTGTTGTTTTAATCAAGTTCAGTACCCAGTCCATGACCTTCGGTTGGATTATTTTGGTTGTTGTTTGTGCTGGTCCTGGGACTTGAACTCAGGGCCTGGGTGCTGTCCCTGAACTGCGTTTTGCTTAAGGCTAGTGCTCTACCACTTGGGCCACAGCTCCACTTGCAGCATTTTCTGTAGTTGATTGGAGATAATAATCTCATGGACTTTGCTGCCGTGATCCTTAGGCATCCTGTAGCTCCAGCTCTTTAATTGATAGAGTCCTTTGCCCTGGGTCCCCATCATTTGCCTTCCATCTGAGGAAGGATGGGAGGGGGAGGGTTCACGGGGCTACTTGGGACTTAGATGGGGGTGTCCCAGCCCAGACGCCTTTCTCCTCCTAGTAGAGGCCTTGCACCTGTCTAGCCTCTTCTGCTCACTGAGAAGCTAGGTTCTGCTCCCTAGCTTGATCTTTCCATGCCTCCCCATGGTCCTCGCCTTGTCATCTCCCCTTCCATATGAAGGAGTTGTCCTCCCACTGGAAGGGATTCCAGGAAACTGTCCCCCACCCCCACCCTCTTGCCCTTTAGATGGTAGAAATACATTTGGATTCTGGTCACAGGGGTGGGAAGGGTAGAAGCCCAGCCGAAGCTGAGCCAGGCATAGGGAGAAGAAAGAGATAGGGAAGGGCCTGGCAAGCCACAGGACCCTGGAGCTGGGGGTGTTCCCAGGCTTGAGGTATGGGGTCTCCAGTCTCTCTGACCTCCCCTTCCCTTTATTCCCCTCTCTCCACCCAGAACCCTCTGCAGGGATTAGTTGTGTACTGATTTTAAGTTATAAGCAAAGGGTATTTTATTTAATGTTAGGGCATGTTGTGTATGTGTGTGCTGCGTACCTGTGTGGATGTGGATGTGTGTATTTCTCTACTGAGCCTGGGGTCTCCTGAGACCCCATCTTGTTCACCCCGTACAAGGTCTGGGACCTAGATCCACAGCATCTCTTCCTCTATTGGGGGTGCTTGAACCCAGTCCAAGGTCTGGGAGCTCTCTGGGAAGTAGGAGCTGGTAATCTGGGTGGGAAGAAAGTTGGGATTGAAATGGGCAGCTCCCGAAAAAAAGGAACAAGCTGACTTCAGAGCCCCCCTTCCCCCCCACCCTGGGGTAGTTTAAAAAGTAAGGTTCTTTCTTTATTCTCCCTCTTTCCCCCGACTTCCTGCTAACCCAACCAGAGTTCTCCTTCCTCGCTGAGAGCATTGAGGACAGGAGCAGAGTTGGCCATGCCGGCAGGTTGCCTGGCCAGGTGCAGAGGGGGAGAAAGGAGGGCACCGTGGGTGTAGAATGCCTTTCTCCTCCACCCATCGAAACCAGCCACCCCCTCCCTGCATTACCAAGACAGTCTTTTCCAGTGGCCATTCTAAGGGGAACTCCCACAAGGGTGGTGGTGAGGGGGGACCCGGATGCTCCCCCTTATGGAGGCCCTGAGCCCTAAGCTACATAGGTACCAGGGCTTTGGGTAGGTTTTCTTCTGCTCTCCCTCTTTCATAGATCTAGGTTTCTTGGCTGCCTGTCCTTCTAGGTAGCCCCCCCTAGAGGAAAATGTAGGAATTTTTTTTCTTTAACTGCTGTGAACTCACTTTGGGGGGGGAGGGATGGAAGCAGAAACAGCCTGTGTGCGTGTTTTTTTTTTTTTTAATGCAACAATAAAGTCATCAACCACATCATTGCTTCATTTGTCTTCTAGCTTGCTTTCCTTTTTTGACTCAGTATCCCTCAGAAGTGAGGACCAGGTCTGGGCTAGTGGAGTGGACCTTGCCCTTTGATCCTGAAGCCTTCCTCACTTGGCTGGGTCAGAGCTGGGCTCTGATCCTACCTTGTGGGGTTACAGGGAGGGTAGAGAGCTGTCAACTGGGGCTGTCCCTCCCTGGTCTTCCCCTGTCGGGATGAGAAGTTTCTAGATAGTTCCTTCCTCTACCAAAAGTTCCCAACCTCTTTCCCCTTCCCTACAAGCACCCTAAGAAGGGGATCCTTCCCTTCCAACTCAGGCCTCTTGGCTCCCTTCCCGCCCCCCCATGGGAGCATGCATGTCAGCCAGTCCCTCTGGCTGTGAGCAAGGTGGGGGTGAGTGACAGCGATTTCTTCACCCAAGATGATCCCTATCACAGACAAGGCGATGAAAGGCAGCCAAGATATCTGATGGGCTGCCGCCCAACTGGAAAGTATGAAGGAAAGGTTGCTACTCCAACTCCCAGCTAGAGACCTGCCATACTTACACAACTCCTGTGCTCATAAGACAGACCCTCACTGCATCCACAGTGCCTGTTCTCCAAGAGGCATGGAAACGCCCATCTGTAGTACAAGGGTCTCCGGCTGCCCCAGGGATTGGTACTCGGCTGTTGTCTAGTTTACATCAACAAAGCTAGCATGGAGGATTCATTCTTGGCTCTAGAGAGCCAGAGGTGGATTGGTTCTTTCCTCTTCCCGTCCCCTCCTCCCCACAAGTGTACTATTTCCATTCACTTAGTGGATTCCTATTTCCCAAACTCTACCTCTCACCTAATTTCTTCAGCCAAATCTGGCTCCCAGGTTGGTCCATCCTGTCCTTCATCTGGATGATTCTGCTACAGATCTCAAGACAGCCTTGGAAAGAGGACATGATTGAAAGGTTATGGAGTAAAATGCCTAGATTTGGGGAGGTCAATTCTTTGTTTCTAACTGCTCTCAGATTTAACAGCCTGGGGAGAAGAGGGCCACCCTCCTCACTTCTGCCTGAGGCAGTACTGTGTAGCAGCTCTTTAGTCTTCTTGATTGGGGTGGGGAGAGTTAGACCCTAGGAACCTCTTCTCTCCAGGTCCCCTCCCCCCCCACCCCTAGTCCCTGCCCCCAGGGTACAAGAGGGCAGCTGTGGGGCCGGCTTGGCCTGTCTGGGCAGGGCAGAGGCTGCCCCTCCTCCCCTTACAACTCCTCCCAGATGACCTGCATTCTTAGCGGGGGCCTTTGGTGGGGCTCTGACGCTTTTCTGCTTGTTTGCA
The DNA here is from genome assembly GCF_000151885.1 of Dipodomys ordii. Taxonomy (NCBI): domain Eukaryota; kingdom Metazoa; phylum Chordata; class Mammalia; order Rodentia; family Heteromyidae; genus Dipodomys; species Dipodomys ordii. The sequence continues at coordinate 19,441,975 of NW_012267223.1, forward strand.
ATGCTGCCTGGCTGGCCTAGCGCCCCTCTCCCCTCCACCGAGCCCAAGGTCACCTCTGACCCCTCAAATGAGGCACCTAGGCAGGATGATCTTGAAAAAGCCAAGTGAGTCAAGGAAATCAGCACCTGTGGGTTGACCTGCTGGGTGACCTCTCTGATCCGACGGCACTCCTTCCAAGTGGAGTGAAATTCCTCTAGAGTGGGTGAATGAAGTTAGGAATGGAAACGTGACACAGAAGGCAGCCTTGGGAACCAAGCCTCCAGATGAGCTGCAGCAGCAGAAGGAATCCTTCCTCCTCCTGCTGCCTGCGCCTGCCCCCTAGCGGGCATTCAAGAAAGTACAGCTTCCTGCACACTGCCGGGGTCACCGATGTTTTGGGGCACCAAGCCTTGACGTTTGCTGCTGGAATGACACCGGATGGTAACTTCACCGGCCCTCCTGGATGATGTACCAGATACACCCATTGCCATCCCACTAATCCTAGCATTAATCTGATTGTTTAGCAATGAGGGCAGGTTTGAAAGAAATCTTAGGGACAAAACTCCACCAAGAAACTGCTCACAACTAATAAAGTCACAGGATCCAAAACCAGCACACAAAAATCAATCGCATTTCCATATACTAACCACAAAATATCTTTTAGATCAAGAAAATAATCTCATTTACAACAGTTAGGAGAAATACTTAGGGATAAAATTAACCAAGGAGGGGGGAAATCTGCACACTGAAAACTAAGACATTGATGGAAGAAATGGAAGGGAGAAAAAACAAAACAGAAAAATGGTCCATGTTCATAGACTGGAAGAATTAATATTGCTGGAGGAGTGTGCATACTCCCAAGCCATTTACAGACTGACTGCCAACCCTAGAAGCAGAGCACAGTGCATTCCTGCAGGGTTTTACCAAGCAAAAGATACATTTGTTTAAATGCTGGTTAGGGAGATTGTTTGTTGAGTTGGAAGATAAGGACATCTTAGATCTGAATCCACCTCTGAACTGCTCTGTGTCTCCCTTGCCAAGACTTCTCCTTTGCCATTGAGCGCTATGGGTAGAATAGGGCTTTGGGGCCTGGCTCAGTAACTCATATCCTAGTGGTCAGGAAGACTGAAGTTCAAGGCAAGCTCAGGCAAAAAGTACCCTCTGTGCAGGACTTCCCAGGCATAAACATTAGATCCTATCCCCAAAATAACTACAGCAAATGTTCTAACAGATTCAAGCAGTAGAGTATATTTGCTTATTGCTATCAGGAAGCCCTGAGTTTGTACCCCCCCCTTTTCCACTATTAAAAAAAGACTTTTGGAGTCAAACTTGTAAACATCCCCACTCCTGTTTTTTTTGGTGTCAGTATTGGTGCTGGGTGCTGTCCCTTAGCTTTTTGGTGGTTAATTGCAGATAAGAAAAATCTCACTGGGATTGGAGGTGTGGCTTAGTTGGTAGAGTACTAGCCAATGAGAAAAAGTGTCAGGTACTGAGTTACTGAGTTCCAGTCCCAGTCCTGGACCTTAAAAAAAAAAAAAACAGCTCATCATGGGGCTGGGAAGGTGGCTCAGTGGTAAGAATGCTTGCCTTGCATGCATGAGGCCCTGGGTTCGATTCCTCAGCACCACATAAGCAGAAAAAGCCGGAAGTGGCACTATGTCTCAAGTGGTAGAGCGCTAACCTTGAGCTGAAGAGCTCAGAGATGGTGCCCAGACCCAGAGTTCAGGCCCCACCACCCACAACCGACCAAAATAAATAAATAAATAAAACAAACTCATCAACTTTTCTGCCCAGGCTGGGTTCAAATGTGATCCTCAGATCTCAGCCTCTTGAGTAGCCAAGATTATAGACCAGGTGTAAACTATCAGTGTGGCTTGTTTTTGCTTTTAAATGTATCAACTGCCCTAAGAAAAGTGGCTTATACTTATAATCCTAGGTACTTAGGAGGCTGAGATCCAAGAATGGAAGCTTGAAGCCATCCTGAGCAGAAAAGTCTGTAAGACTGTCCAATTAATGAGTCTCCAATTAACTAGCAAAAAGCAGCAAGTGGAAGTGTTGCTCAAGTGGTAGAGCATCAGCCTGGAGCGAAAAGGCCAAGTGAGAACACAAGGTCCTGAGTTCAAGCCCCACTACCAGTGCGCTCTCACTCTCTCTCTCGCTCTCTCTCTCTCTCTCCCACATCCCCCCCACCAACCACACGAATACACCAACCGATCCCTATGCCCTCTGATTTGTGATTGCTTGTATATTAGAGTGCATCTTTGAAATTCAAGCCAAGACTCAATAGCTAAGATTCCTTCATCTCCAGCTACCACAGCTGTCACCGCCATTTTACCAATCTTCCCTTCTACCCAGACTTTTTTTCCACTCCCAGCTCCAGCTCCCTACAGTAACCCCATCCTATGAACTGGTGGATTCATTCCTTTTTTCAGCCTGAAAAAGGAGGCTCCCAAATTACACTCGGATAAGGGGAGCCAGGCAGGATTTGTAAGTCCGGCCCGCTCCAAGAAATGGTGCTAGAGCGCACCCTGATGGAGACTGGCGTAACTGCAGGTGTTCTGTGCCGGCCCCGCCCCCGGGGCCAAAGGCCTTCCACGCAGGTCACCTGGGAGCCTCCGTCCAATGGGATGGACCTGACCCGAAGCGGAGGAGGTGGTGTCCGCGATCGAGCTGAGGGTCTTGGAGGCAGACAGAGGGTGAGAGGCGTACAATATCGGGGACTGCCGGAGTAGACGGAAGAGGGGCGGCTCTGTGAGCATGCGCAGGAGCGTGCGCGTCTTGGGGAGGCGCGGGAGACCTGAGACTGGACACTTAGTGTCCTGAGGGTCCGGGACTCCCCGTGGCGCCGGGACCTTGAGAGATGGCAGGGCCCTCGCCATGTGCTGACTTGCAGGCTGTGCACGGTTTGGAGTATCCCGTGCACCGAGTGTGCATGCGATGCGTGGTGTGTAAGCGCCCACGGCACACGTGTTGAGGGAGAGAGTGCCCTAGGCCCGAGCCCAGGCAGGGTGGAAAGGTGGCACGGGAGGGGCACAGATCATCCCCACCTCTCCGCAGATGGCCGCGTCGAGCTCTGATGCCCCTTGCTCCTGTGACTGCTTTGTGTCCGTGCCCCCGGCCTCAGCCATCCCAGCTGTGATCTTTGCAAAGAACTCAGATCGACCTAGGGCCGAGGTGCAGGAAGTGGTGTTTGTACCAGCAGGTACCCACGCCCCTGGGAGCCGCCTCCAGGTGGGTTAGGACGTGCAGGATGCTGGAAGTTGTGGGCAATCTGGGCATTTTTCATCTTCCTCTGAGCTCCAGGGCTGGGAGGCTGCCACATGTAGTAGGAAGAATATGAGTTTCAAATCTACCAGTGTGGACCAAGAGTTTAACATGTAGCTCCAGTGGACACAAGTTTTCTCATCTGTAAAATGGGAATGAGAGCTGGGCCCTGGTGGCTCACACCTGTAATCCTAGCTACTCAGAAGGCTGAGATCTGAGGATCGTGGTTCAAAGCCAGCCCAGGCAAGAAAGTCCATGAGACTCTTACCTCTAATTAACCACCAGTAAACCAGAAGTGGTGCTGTGGCTCAAAGTAGTAGAGCAGTAGTCTTGAGCAGAAGAGCTGAGGGACAGCGCCCAGGCCCAGAGTTCAAGCCCCATGACTGACTTAACAAAACAAAAAAGTGTAAGGTGATTGGCAAATTACCAGCACAGTGTAGGGACTGCCTTTTATGAGTAGCTGTTTTTCTTCTCTCCTCTACCTGCAGTGCACCTACATTGAGGTGGAACAGGTATGCAAGACTTACGCCATGATTCTGAGCCGACCTTCTTGGTTGTGGGGGGCCGAGATGGGTGCAAATGAGCATGGTGTCTGCATTGGCAATGAAGCCGTATGGACCAAGGAGCCTGTAGCAGAGGGGGAGGCCCTGCTGGGCATGGACCTACTCAGGTTTGGACCTGCTGTCTTGATCTCCTGCATCCTCCCCTCCCCCATTCGGGTCCATAGGGCCTTCTTGCTGTTGATATTGCCCTTCTGATCTCTCCAGAGAGGCTGCCCTGCTTCTCCTCTCTTCTGGCCCCACCTCAAATGTGTGTGTGTGTGTGTGTGTGTGTGTGTGTGTGTGTGTGTGTGCATGCCTGCGTGCATGTTGCCAGTATGGGGTTAGAACTCCCAGCCTTATGCTTTTTTTTTTTTTTTTGGCTAAAGGCTGGTGCTCTACCATTTGAATCACATTTCTACTTCCAGCTTTTTGTGGCTTTTTGGTGTTAAAAGTCTCAGTATTTTACTGCTTAGGCAGGCTTTGAACCATGATCCTCAGAGCTCAGCCTCTTGAGTAGCTAGGATGACAGATGTGAGCCGCTAGAACACCCAGCTCCATCTCAAGTGTATGTATGGTAGGAATACTGGCCCAGTGGTGGTAGCTGTTTCCATTCTCTCCTCCCCCACCAGTTGTGGCTTTATTTTGTATTGAAATGTTATATAGAGGCGTGGTTTATAAAACTGATAAGGTCCAAGAACACCTCTGGGAGGCTGTGTTTCAGGCTCCCCCCCCCCTCCCCAGACCCTCAGGGCACAGCTTGAAAGTCAATGCCCATTACTCTGTTTAATGCAATGAGTGCCAGGGGATTTGCTGAGTGTCTTGGCCTTATCATCACACTTCTCTGGGTTTCTTCTGGCCTCTCACTTCTTATCAGGTTGGCTTTAGAACGGAGCAGCTCTGCCCAAGAGGCTGTGCATGTGATCTCATGCTTGCTGGAGCGCCATGGACAGGGAGGCAGCTGCCGGGAAGACCCTGAGCCATTCTGCTACCACAATACCTTCCTGCTGGCTGACCGGAAGGAGGCATGGGTGATGGAGACAGCTGGGAGGCTATGGGCTGCTCAGAGGATCCAGGGTGAGGGGCCCAGTCCTGGGCCTGCCTCCCAGAGGCAACCCCCCTTTTACCAGCCTTGGGAGGTAGGGGGGGCAAGTGGGGTAGAGAGGGTCTCATCTAGGTGCTATGTCTTGGGAACACAAGATATGATGCCATTTGGGAACACTCCGCCTTGACCTGATTAAATCTTCTTGTGCTCTGGTCTGCCTACCTCTTGGTAGTCTCCCCTTACATGCAAGCAGGTACCTCTTTGCTTTTCCATCCATCTCTGGGAATATGTTGTCCATTTTCCCCACCATCACAAAGCCCATGAGGGTTGGCTGTTCTTATCGCTGTTGTTTTCTCAGTACCTGGCCCAGTGCCTGGCCCAGAATGGGTGCTCCCTCGTGCCACGAGTGACTTGGCTCTCCCATCTCGTTCACAGCAGGGGCCCGAAACATTTCCAACCAGCTGAGCATTGGCACAGACATCTCAGCCGAACACCCAGAGCTTCGGAGTCATGCCCAGGCCCAGGGCTGGTGGGCTGGGCAGGGCACCTTTGACTTCACACAGGTCTTCTCCCTAACCCAGCAGCCTGTGCGCATGGAGGCTGCCAAGGCCCGCTTCCGGGCAGGACGTGAACTGTTACAACCAAGGCAAGGTCAGTGAGTGATATATGGGGGTTGGACTGTCACAACCAAGCCCTAGGGTGGGAGACCTCCCATAGCTCCCCCTACCAAGGCCTCGCTTGCTCTTCTTTGACAGGGGCTATCACAGCAGAGGTGATGATGGACATTCTCAGGAACAAGGAGAGTGGTATCTGCATGGATTCTGGAGGCTTCCGCACCACAGCCAGCATGGTGTCCATCCTGCCCCAGGATCCCTCGCAGCCCTGTGTCCACTTCCTCACGGCCACACCAGACCCCTCCAGGTGAGAAGGATGAGGGAGGGGGGAACAGGAGAGTGTAAACCAGACAGGGCAGCCAGGTGTACTGCGCTTGCTAGCCAAGTGTTCTTGGTTCACCCTGACGGGGTGAGCTGCTTCAGTCCTTCCATCTCTGTTTCCTTAGGTCGGTGTTCAAGCCTTTCATTTTTGGGCTGGGGGCAGCTCAGGTCCCCCAGGTCCTGTCTCCCACTTTTGGAGATCAGGACCCTGTTCGGATCCTACCTCGATTCCAGACCCAGGTGGATCGCCGACACACACTCTACCGTGGACACCAGGCAGCTGTGGAGTTGATGGAGAGTGGGCAGGTAACTCCCAGGAAATAGCCTCGCTCAGGGTGATACCCACCTCCATCCCTCAATGGGCACTCTAGAAACCCGAGAGGCCAGGCCTGGGAGTGGAGGAGACTGCAGAGCTGAGGAGAGGGGACCTCCATCCTGTGGAGCTAGTGGGCCCCGGACAGTGTGGGTGGGTGGTTATGGTTTGTCCTGCATGCACCGAGCACGTGTTCCTGATCAGCCTTTCCTGGCAGGAGCGGGGACAGCAGCTCTGGCAGAAGCAACGGGACCTGGAGCAGGAAGGCCTGGAAATTGCACGGGGACTGCTGACCAGCGAGCAGACCCCAGCACCCCAGCAGCTGGGCAGCCTCTTCCAGGCCTTTGTAGAGAGGGAGAGCCAGCTTTATGCATAACCACACAGGTCCTCCTGGCCTGGGTGGGCACAGGACTGCTGGTGTTAGCAGCCCTGGAGGAATCACAGCAATACCCTCAGCCATGTTCTAAGTGGGTGGTAAGGCCTTTGCTTTAATAAATGTGTTCTATTAACTTGTTCAGTGAACTGGATCCCAGGTCTAAGGTAGGGTAAGAGAGCTGAGGATAAAGGGCAGCCCCAGACTGGCTTCGAGGCCTGTGGTACCAGGCAGAGAATTCTTCTCGTGGTTCTAGGCATTGAACTCAGGTACATGGTGCTTGCTAGGCAAGCATTTGATGACTGGAGCCCTTGTGCATTTTCTTTCTTTTTTAGCTTTTTTATCACTTTATTCTCAGGGCCAACCTGTATGAGTTAACAAACCCCACATTGCCAACTATGTGAGAATCATACCAAATTCTCATACTTAACAATGAACTCTGGGTTGCAAAAGATTATTTACTGTTTGCATTTGTCTCTAAGTCTTCGTTACAAATTAAAGACACACAAGTGCTATCCCTTGTGCATTGTCTTTTGGTCTTTTTTTGTCAGTCATGGGGCTTGACCTCTGGGCTTGGGTGCTGTCCTTCAGCTCTTCAGTTCAAGGCTAGCCCTCCACCACTTGAGCTACAGCTCCACTTCTGATTTTCTGGCGGTTTATTGGACTTTCCTGCTCTGTCTGGCTTTGAACCTCGATCCCCAGATCTCAGCCTCCTGAGAAGCTAGGATTACAGACATGAGCCACCGGCGCCCAGCTTGGATCCTTCTCTTTTTAAAGACAGCGTCTAGGTATGTAGCGCAGGCTGACCCTGAACTTATTTTGTGTGTGTTCTGGTACTGGGACTTGAACTCAGGGCCTCACACTCTCATGTGGCTTTTTCACTCAAGGCTAGCACTCTACCACTCAAGCCATACCTCCACTTCTGTATTTGTCATGGTTAACTGGAGGTAAGTGTCTCATGTACTTTTCTGCCTGCACTGATTTCAAATCTTTTTTTGCTGGTCATGAGGTTTGAACTC
>NW_012267223.1:19455927-19458417 GCF_000151885.1 Dipodomys ordii
AGAGAGAGAGAGAGAGAGAGAGAGAGAGAGAGAGAGAGAGCCCAGGCTGGCCTCTATGCAACTCAGTCTGGCTTGGAATTCCTAATCCTACCTCAGCTTCCTGAGTCCTGGGATTAAAGGCTTGCACCACTACCTCCTGCTTAAAAAGAGTGATCTTTGAGGAGGGAAAAATCAGTTGGACACTGCCAGTGATTGTAGTGTACAGTAATTAGCGAGGCACACACGCACACAAATAAGCTGACAGATCAGGAGAGCTCAGAGAAAGAGTCATGCGTGTGTTTCCAGCGCCCTCGCGTCTCCAGCACTCACATCTTCTCGGACAGATCCTCATCCTCAAGAAAGTTCATGTTCCGCTTGGTGATAAGGGCTTCGGTGATGCAGACACCCTCTTCCTCGGGACTGGCAGCCCGGTCAGCTGTGACATGGCGAGGCCGATTGTCACTCTCCTTCCTCCTTGGAGGCCTGCCATCGCCATTTGCCAACTGTTGAACCCACCAACCCTCCTCCCTACTCACCTCCAAACATGATCTAAAGCAAACGGCGGCTAGCCTGAGGCGGGAGTCGGTAGGCCCCGCGGGATGGCGGAACCCAGGAGAGACTAAACCCAGACTTAGGAGACAAGGGAAAGGAGTTGATTCCGAACAACTAGTTTTCGAATGGGGTCGACGACAGAAGTAAGTCGAAGTAGAGAGGCTGGGCTAGTCGTACACCGAGGTGTTGAAGGCTGGATGGAGGGTTAAGCGACTCCTAGGGAGTCCCGCGTGGTTGCTAAGCGACCGGACGCCAAATCGCGGGCCGGGGAAAGGGGGGAGGGGGAGGAGGGTTGAAAGGCAAGTTTTACTGGTCCTGCTCGGCGCATGCGTGTCACGGCCCCATCGTGAGATCCGCCTCCCGCGACAGGATTGCTGCTCCCACAATCCTTAGCGACTTCCGTCTCTTCTCGCCTTCCGTCGCCGTTCTTCCGGTAGCAATGGCTGCGGCCGTGGCTGTGAAGCTGAGCGGGGAGCTCCTGCCCCTGGCGGGTAAGGGGCGGCCCGAGACCTGCTTGCACTTCTTCTCTCCCCTACTTCTCACCTCCTCCTGTAATCTCTGACCTCGGCTCCCGGGGATCCCTACCACTACCGAGATCATGGGCCATTCAGTATAGCCAGTAGGTGGCTTGGTGCCCGACCTCAGTAGGCATGCAGTAGCTGTTGAACGAATGAATTTGAGCATTCGCCACACGCTAGGGATTCCGATGAATGGTTTATATGTGCCTCCTTATTTGTGTTTTCAAGAACACTACGAGGAAGGCATTATCCCTGCCTCTTTACAGATAGGGAACTGGGTTTGGGATCAGTTGGGTAACCGGGCCAGGAAGGTCGCAGCTAGTAAGTGCAATTCCGCCTGATCCCATACCTGCATGTAAAAGCTGGGTGGCCACCTCTCGCCCAGCAGTTCTCCAGGCACTCTGGTCATTAGAGCCTTGAGACTCTCCTGTCTTAGTCCTTGTTGCGAGGACGAATGGGGTCATTTTGTCCCAGTGTTTGAGCCTTTCCTTGCTTTCCTCAAGGATAATCTCAAGCATTGCCAGTCGACAAGAAAACAGTGTAGGGAGACTTAGTTGGGAGAGCTGTGAGGGTGGTGTAGCGAGTTTTACATCTCTTGCTTCAAGTCATAGGAGCAAACGTTTGCACGTGTAAGCTTTGTTGGAGGTGGAAGGAGCTTATTGAACAATGTTTTTGTACCCTTCTCCCCATGAGTTTCTGACTCCGCAGATCTAGGGCAGGAGGCATGAGAATTTGTAATTTATTGATTGCTTGATTTTGATGGTAACTATTGGAACCCAGAGCTTTATGCTTGTTAGGCATCTAGTGCTGTTTTTGGCTTGTTTGTTGTTGCTTTTGAATTTTTTGTTAGTTTTGTTTTGGGCTGGTACCAAAGCTCCAAGCAGTATAGCTCTCACTCAGCATTTTTGTTTTTGTTTATGTGATCCTGAGGTATCGAACCCAGGGCCTCATGCATGCTAGGCAAGCACTCTGCCACTAAGCATTCCCAGCCCCCTCCTTTTCTAGCCTGGGACTGGCATCAATCTGCCATCCTTCAGAGCTCAGCTTCCCAAGGAGCTAAAATTACAGGCGTGAACCACAAGCATGGGGGAGAATTTGTATTTTTTACAGGTTTCCATATGATGCTGATATTGCTGGCTGGATTGGGGTGACTGTACTTCAGAACCACTGGCTTAAATAAGGGACCACTATTTGTTTTTGTCTTTTGCTTTTTTTTTTTCAGTGATAGGGATGTCCTCTAATACTAAGCAACATTCCCCCAGTTCATGGTCACTGTTTTATAAATAAAGTTTCATTGAAACATAGTCTCATCTGCGTATATATTGTCTGTGACTGCTTTTGGCAGAATTGAGCCCTCAAGCTCAAAATATTTAGAATTTGATCATTTAAGAAAAGATTTGTAGGGGCTGGGAAGGTGGCTTAGTGGTAGAGCGCTTGCCTT
>NW_012267223.1:19459057-19462337 GCF_000151885.1 Dipodomys ordii
AGAAAAAGCCAGAAGTAGCACTGGCTCAAGTGGTAGAGTGGTAGGCTTGAGCAAAAGAAGCTCAGATACAGTGCCCCAGCCCTGAGTTCAAGCCCCAGGACTGACAACAGAAAAGATTTGTGAGAGGCACTAATGGCTGACACTTGAGATCTAGAAGATTGTGTTTAGAAGGCAGCCTGGGTAAGAAAGTCCAATAATGTCTTTTCTTTTTTTTTTTTGGTCGGTCGTGGGGCTTGAACTCTGGACCTGGGTGCTGTCCCTCAGCTCTTCTGCTCAAGGCGAGCGCTCTACCACTTGAGCTACAGCACCACTTCCGGTTTTCTGGTGGTTTATTGGAGATAGGAGTCTCATGGTCTCTCCTGCCCGGGCTGGCTTTGAACTGCAATCCTCAGATCTCAGCCTCCTGAGTAGCTAGGATTACAGGCGTGAGCCACTAGCGCCCAGCAATAATGTCTATTTCTAAATGACCAGCAAACAGCCAGATGAGATGTGGCAGAGCACCAGCTGAGCAAGCAGGAGGCCTTGAGTTCAAACCTCTGTACTAGCAAAAAAAAAAGAAAGAAAGAAAAAGGAAAGGTTTGCAGCCCACTCTCCCAGTTTGAATAATGAATTCAAAATCCTTTTTCCCCCAATACCAGGGCTGGAACACAAGACCTTTTACTTTTTCAGCTTTTTTGCTGGCAACTGGTGCTCTACCACTTGAGACACAGCCTGGAGCCCTTGTGCTCATTTTTTTTTCCTTTTTAATCTCATCTCTGCACATTAAGGAAAAAAAAAAAAAAAAGAACCAGAGAAATGGGAGCCTCTAGGAATCAAGCAACTGATCTAAGGTCATCCACTAGAATGAGAAGAAACAATTCAGGATTTCTGTCAGGCAATTCTTTTTAAATTTTTTTTTATTTCTATTTATTTTTTATCTGCCGTGGGGCTTGAATGCGGGGCCTGGGCACTGTCCCTGTGCTCTTTTGCTTAAGACTAGTGCTCTTTTGAGCCACAGTGCTACTTCCAGTTTTCTGGTGGTTCTTTGGAGGTAAGATTCTCATGGAGCCAAGTGCCAGTGGCTCATGCCTGTCATCCTAGCTACTCAGGAGGCTGAGATCTGAGCATCATGGTTCAAAGCCAGCCCAGGCAGGAAAGTCTGGGAGCTACAGTGGCACTGTAGCTCAAGTGGTAGAGTGCTAGCCTTGAGCTGAATTGCTGAGGGACAGTGCCCAGGCCCAGAGTTCAAGCCCCATGACCAAAAAAACAAAGTTTCATGGCCTTTCTTGCCCAGGCTGGCTTTGAACCACAGTCTTCAGATCTCAGCCTCCTGAGTAGCTAGGATTACAGGCTTTAGCCACTGACAGCCTGCTCTGTCAGGCAATTCTTTGTTCTATTTTTGGCTATTGTCAGAGTATATTATCTAGGGTCTTCAAGAGGCTGCATCTCACTGTGTGGCTTGTCTCTCCTCCTAGGCCTGCTGCCCACCCTCCAGCCTGTGCGCTATGGCTCCAAGGCCGTAACCCGCCACTGGCGTGTCATGAACTTTCAGCGGCAGAAGCTGATGGCTGTGACTGAATATATTCCCCCCAAACCTGCCATTAACCCAAGATGCCTGCCACCTCCCCCCAGCCCTCCAAAGGAGGTAAGGACACTGGATGCATATCACTTAGTGCTGGGATGGTAAATTAAAATAATCTCGGGTGCTGATGGCTCACACCTGTAATCCTAGCTAGTTGGGAGGCTGAGATCTGAGGATCACAGTTCAAAGCCAGCCAGGGCATCAAAGTCCATGAGACTCTTCTCCAATAAACAATCAGAAAACCAGAAGTGGCACTGTAGCTCAAGTATTAGAGTGCTTAGCTTGAGCTGAAGAGCTCAGGGACAATAGCCAGGCCCTGAGTTCAAGCCCCACAACCAACCAACCAGCATAAATAAATAAATAATCTTTTGCTGGGTGTGATGGTACATGCCCGTAATCCCAGTGTTCAGGGGCTGAAGCCATATAACACCAGTTTTTTTTTTTTGTTGTTGTTGTTTGTTTGTGTGTTTGTTTTTAGATCCAGTTGTGGGGCCTGAACTCTGGGCCTGGGCGCTGTCCCTCAGCTTTTCAGCTCAAGGCTAGCACTACCACTTGAGCCACAGCGCCACTTCCGGCTTTTTTCTTTTTGCTTATATGGTGCTGAGAATTGAACCCAGGGCCTCATGCATGCAAGGCAAGTGCTCTACCACTGAGCCACCTTCCCAGCCCGATAACACCAGTTTTGAAGCCAATCTATTGTTATACAGCAAGTTTGAGGCTAGCCTGAAATATAGTGAGACCCTATCTCATACAGAAAACCAAATAAAAGACACACACACACGCACGCACACACACACACACACAAAGATTTTTTCTTCCAGTGAAGTAGGACTTCAAGCCGTAGTAACTTTATTTTATTTATTTATTTTTTGGTTCCGTTCGTGGGCCTGAACTCTGGGGCCTGGGCGCTGTCCCTCAGCTCTTCAGCTCAAGGCTAGCATTCTACCACTTGAGCCACAGTGCCACTTCCGGCTTTTTTCTTTTTGCTTATGTGGTGTTGAGGAATCAAACCCAGGGCCTCAGGCATGCAAGGCAAGTGCTCTTACCACTGAGCCACCTTCCCAGCCCCGTAGTAACTTTATTTATTTATTGTCTGTGATGGGTCTTGAACTCAGGGCTTGGGCTCTGTCCCTGAGCTCTTTTCCTCAAGTCTAGTACTCCAGGACTTTGAGGCACAGTTCCACTTGGGGATTTTGCGTGGGTAATGGAAGATAGGAGTTTCTGTTTATGTGGTACTGAGGAATCGAACCCAGGGTTTCATGCATGCTAGGCAAGCACCCTACCACTAAGCCATATTCCTAGTCCCCCCTGAGTTCTTATTTACTCAAGGCACTTTGAACCACAGTGCCACTCCCCATTTCCTGGTGCTTGGAGATAAGGGTCTCAAGGACTTTCATGCCCAGGCTAGCTTTGAACCTCGATCAGACCTCAGTCTCTCTCTCTCTTTTATTTTTTGGTCAGTCATGGGGCCTGAACTCTGAGCCTGGGCACTGTCCCTCAGCTCTTCAGCTCAAGGCTAGCACTCTACTACCTTGAGCCACAGCGCCACTTCCAGTTTTTCTGCTTATGTGGTGCTGAGGAATCGAACCCAGGGCCTCATGTTTGCAAGGCAAGCAGTCTACTGCTGAGCCACCTTCCCAGCCCAGATCTCAGCCTCTTGAGTAACTAGGATTGCAGGCCTGAGCACCAGTGCCTGGCCACTTTTTTTTTTTTTTTGGG
>NW_012267223.1:19462387-19466138 GCF_000151885.1 Dipodomys ordii
CCAGGGCCTCATGCATGTGAGATAAGCACTCTACCACTGAGCCACCTTCCCAGCCCGATTTCAAATCTTGATCCTCAAATCTCAGCCTCCTGAGTAGCTACAGGCATGAGCTACCAGCTTTTCTTGTTAGCCTCCAAGTCATCACTGTATGGTGGTGAAGGGGCTGGGAGCACAGGAAAGGCGTGTCACTAACTCAATGTAATATACACAAACACCAAAGATCATGTCTTGCCTGGGGGCTGACTACTGTGTGGGGACAATTAAGACTGCAGGTCCTTGGCTTGGACCTGGGAAGAACATTCTCCTTGGGTTGGCAGTGAAATGTGCCCCAGGGAAAAGAATCCTCTCTGCGGTGATGCCTGCTTCCTGCCCACTCAGGAGCCAGGAAGCCAACTAGGGAACTGGAGGAATGCCAGCCCTTTGAGTCATTCCTGAAAGATTGGGAGCTTGTTTAGAATCAAGCTTTTTAATCAAAGCTTTTTTCCTTATTTATTTTGGTCAGTTGTGGGGCTTGAACTCTGGGCCTGGGCGCTGTCCCTCAGCTCTTCAGCTCAAGGCGAGCGCTCTACCACTTGAGCCACAGCGCCACTACCACTTGTCTGGTGGTTAATTGGAGATAAGAGTCTCATGGGCTTTCCTGCCTGGGCTGGCTTTGAACCACAATCCTCAGATCTCAGCCTTCTGAGTGGGATTACAGGAGTGAGCCACTGGTGCCTGGTTTAGAATCAGGCTTTTTATCAAAGCTTTTTTTTTTTTTCTGTTTCCTGATGCCTGTATTACTATCCTTCCCCTGAGATGCATCCATGTAGCCAGAAAGGAATTACAAGCCTAGAGATCCTTTATTTGGGGAGGGGTCTGCACAAGAGGGGCTTCACTCCTGTGTGAGGGGGGGGAGAGGGAGAGGGAGGGAGAGAGAGGGAGAGAGAGTAGAGTCTCTGCTTCACTTGTTGGTTCTTTTGGTCACAGTTTTAGTTGTGCTAAGCGGCCCAACCTGAGAGGCCCCCAGGGCCCCCGTTTCTGCTTGGCTGGAGCTTTTCTGGCCCCTACGAAAGAGCCTGCATGGTTTCCTGGTGAGAGAGGAGGCTGGAGGAGAAGTGACAGCTTCTGGGAGGGGCTCCTTCCCCGGCTCTGTAGTGACAGAAGGGAGGCTGTCCCCTGTCATGGGCGCCCCAGGCAGCAGGGACAGGTCGGTGAGGGTAGGCTGGATTTCCATCCTCAGAATGTGTTCTGACAGGGCAGCCTTCTGTCTGCGCTCCTGGTTCTTGCTCATGTCCTTCTCCAGCTCTGTGAAGAAGCCTAGGAAAGGTGGGGGTGGACCATGGAGCCTGGGGCTCAGCAAGAGGGCCGGCTCCCTCCTACTGGGATGAGCCTCCTACATGCCCGGGATGTACCTGCTGGGTACTGTCCACCACTTCTGGCCCAGGTGCTGGCTGGGCTTAGGAATCTCTCCCCAGACATCCCTGCCATCTTAGCTTTCCCCCCAGGCCCGACCTTGGACAACAGAGTCACCTCGCTCTGTACGGAATGGGCCACTCAGCTCAGGGAACTCGTCTTCATCGCTTGAGGCCTTATCCTCATCATCTGAGATCCAGCGCTCCAACACAGGCTGCTTGTCCAGGTCCAGGAGTAGAGGCAGAGCTTCTAGTACCGTCTCCCTGCAGGGCAGAAAGAAGAGAGCTACCCAGGAGGGGGCCTCCAGTGTGGAACCTGGGAGACACAACAACATGGGCCACAGTACCCACGCCCGGGCGTGCAGATCACAGACTAGGGGATGGGCTTAGGGCTGGCCCTAGTGAGCTGTTAGGAATGGACTGCGGGGGTGTGGAGAAGGGGTCGTGGGCTGCCAGGTTTGCAAGCAGAGGGAGAGGTGTGGCCGGTAGATGTGTGTTCTACCTTCAGTCCCTCCTCACCTGTAACCCTCCTTTTCGGTGCACTGGTTTCCAGTCAGGTTGAAGATGAGAAGGCTCTGGGGGAGCTCATCTGCACAGCAGAGAGAAGTAAGGTTCTTAGACTAGCTCCCGGAAGTTGGTACGTGAGTCGGAGAGCAGGGTGGGGAGTACAGGCATGGGGATGTGGAGGCAGGGGGCAGGGAGGCCGCCACACGGGTCATGGTCAGTGAGCTGGGGCCAGGGCGTTCTTACCCAGCTTCAGTGTTTCTATCAGGTTCTCAGAAAGGTCCAGAAACTGGAGATATGGGAGGTCAAGGAGGTTTTCCACTTGCCTAATTTGGTTGCCTGCCAGAGACAGGAAGCTGTAGGGGGGGAAACGGGACAGAGATACAAGTGAATCTTGGGATGGCTGGAGGAAGGGCGGGGATACCATGCAGGGTCCTGGGTCGCTGGCCTAGGCGGCTGGATGATAAGTGTGAATACAGGTTCTTTGGGGCAGGCTGGGGGAACTCTGAGCAGTTGTTAGGGATTGCCAAGTTTCCCACACCTACTCCTTATTTCTTCCCCACCCAAGCCTTGGCACCACATACCGCAAGGAGGGGATGCACGCCAGATTCTCAATGCGCTGGATCTTATTCTGCAGAAGGAAGCGAGGGGAGGAGACCAAGCTGAAGTCAGCTGGATAAGAAGCCCTTTAGCCGGGCGCTGGTGGTTCACACCTGTAATCCTAGCTACTCAGGAGGCTGAGATCTGAGAATCGCGGTTCAAGGATTACAGGTGTGAGCCACCAGCACCCGGCTTTTTCTTTTCTTTCCTTCCTTCCTTCTTTCCTTTCTTTCTTCCTTCTTTCCTTCCTTCTCCTTCATTCCTTTCTTTCTTCTTTTCTCTCTTCCTTCTTTTTTTCTTTCCTTTGTTCTCTCTCTTTCTCTTTTATTCTTGCCATTATGGTTCTGAGACTTGAACTGGAGCTTTGTGCTCTTGTATGTGTTACTTATTTTCAAGATAGGATCTCACTTTATGTCCAGGCTGGTCTGGACTGTGATCCTCCTATTGGTGCTTTCTGGAATTGCTGGGATGACAGGCACATGCTATTGTAGCCTGGGATGATAGGTTTGTGCCACTGCACCCAGCCACAGTGAACATATGTCAACTTAATATGTAAAGTTTCTGTGGGGGAAAGTTTAAGGGATCTGGGTATATTCAACCTGAAGATCATACAGCTACCACACCACTTAGCCTTCAAGGATCTGAAAGGTGTAGAGGAATCATCTTCAAAACAGGAAATGGGCTTGAGCTGTGTAATTTGAAAGGCTTTAGTGTCTGCCTAAAGAATAGTGACTCATCCTGGTACTGTGGTGCACACTTGTTATCCCATTACTTCTCAGGTGAAGACAGGAGGATCTTGAATTGGAAGCCAACACGGGATATATAGTGAGACCCTGTCTGAAAAACAACAGCGACAGCAACACAACAAAGACAAGAATCCCTTTTGGAAGATCACTATTTCAATTCCGACTTACCCAATCATGTGGAAATAATTTAAAGGAAGGACATCCTACCCAAACACCATGAATTACACAAAATGACCCATTTGGCTACTTTCACATTAGACAGACTCAATCAACAGGGAATGGGGGGAGAGGAAAGGCTGGGAATAAGACCTTACCTCTTGCAGATAGAGGCTGTGAATATTTTGGAGCCCCTCTAAGTTTTTGATGGTGGTAATCCCCTCCCGGTCCAAGCGCACAGTCTGCAGTTCAGCAAGGTTGTTAAATCTGGAGAAGAGTGGGCAGAGTGTGTAACAGAGCCCATTTTGGGGGTCTCAGCAGAGAAGATTGGAGGGAGAGAGGAAGAGGAGGAAG
>NW_012267223.1:19480063-19502005 GCF_000151885.1 Dipodomys ordii
TCAGTTGTGGAGCTTGAACTCTGAGCCTGGGCACTGTCCCTCATCTCTTCAGCTCAAGGCAAACACTCTACCACTTGAGCCACAGTGCCACTTCCTGTTTTCAGGTGGTTTATGAGAGAGAAGAATCTCACAGACTTTCCTGCCAAGGCTGGCTTTGAACCATGATCCTCAGATCTCAACCTCTTGAGTAGCTAGGATTATAGTAATGAGCCACTGCACCTGGCCTGTGATCCTGTCTTTAAGAAAATTTAGGAATTTCTGGCCTGGGAAGGTGGCTCAGTGGTAGAGTGCTTGTCTTGTATGCATGAGGCCCTTGGGTTTGATTCCTCAACACCACATAAGCAGAAAAAGCTGGGAGTGGGCACTGTGGCTCAAGTGGTAGAGTGCTAGCCTTGAACTGAAGAGCTGGGGGACTGCACCCAGGCCCAGGCCCAGGCCCCACAACCGACCAAAAAAAAAAAAAATTCAGAATTTCTGACTTTAGAGGACATGGGACCAGAGTTATGTAAATTTTCAAATTAGGAGAGAGGATTCTATCCATCTCTAACAGTGGCAGTGGATGGGCATAAATGGAACCCTGATTCTGGGACAGGCTAGGAGGGGAGAAGGACAATAGAGTATGGATTCCTAAGAGTGAGACTTTGTTTCCAGGGGAGAAAGGCATTTGTAGTGTCCCAGCTGACCCTGTGTTTTTCCAGGTGGCTGCATTGATGACACCATCCTCAGCAGGCAAGGCTTCATCAACTACTCCAAGCTGCCCAGCCTACCCCTGCTGCAGGGCGAACTGGTAGGAGGGCTCACCCTTCTTGTAGTCCAGACCCATTCCCTGCTTCAGCACCAGCCTGTGCAGCTGACTGCCCTGATGGATCAGTACATCAGACAACAACAAGAAGATTCTGTCACACCAGCCAATGGGAAGCCAGATCCTCCTGATCCTGCTCCGGACTCCTAGCCAGTCCATTTTACCTAGCCTTGCACATAAATACACTCTGCCCTTATTGGTTGTGCTGTCCTCCATTGGAGATGTGGAAGAATTTGGGGTGGGAAAGTGGTATGCATGACTTGGATTCCACTCATGATCACCTCCTCAGATACAGGACCACTTGGAGATGCAGAGGAATTCTCTTTCAAAATAGAAGCATCCCTGAGCTTTATTTTCTTAACCTGGGACCTGAAAGGGGAAGTTTCCCAGGCATCTTGCCCTGACCCTCTTGTCCCCCTGTGTTTCCCAACCCACCCCACAACCTCAACAATGGTTGACCTGATAATTGGGCTAACAATGACTCATTAGCAGCCTTCCTTGTGCTGGGCCTCATGCTAAACGTAGCCGAGACATTCAGTGCCTTGTGAAAGGTCAGTGACAGAATGGGGACTTGAAGCAGACACTGCTTTGAAGCCCTGACCATCCACACTAGAGCTTCCTCATTAGATTATCCAGAAATGGGTCCCTGATAGATTCCACTTTTGGGGTATGCTGTGTTGCACAGCTTTGTGACAAATTGAAATGCATTTTGTTTCTGTCATCTCTCACTTTTCCTACTTCCTATAAAATCCTCTTCCCTTGTATCAGTCACACAAATGGCATCTCTTACATGCTTGTTCCTTTGTTGTTAGTTGGAGCTTAAACTCAAGGCCTGGGCCTTGTTCCTGAGCTTTATAAAGACTAATTCTCTACCACTTTGAACACAGCACCACTTTCAGTTTTCTGATGGTTAATTGGAGATAAGAGTCTCATGGAGCCAGGTGCAGTTGGCTCACGCCTATAATCCTAGCTACTCAGGAGGCTGAGATCTGAGGATCTCAGTTCAAAGCCAGCTAGGACAGGAAAGTCCGTGAGACTCTTATCTCCAAAACCACTAGAAAACGGGAAGTGGCAAAAAAAAAAAAAAAGAGTCTCATGGACTTTCCTGCCTGGGCTGGCATTGAAACACGATCCTCAGATCTCAGCCTCCCAGTAGCTTGGATTACAGACGTGAGCCACCCAGCTTATGCTCATGTGTGCCCAGTAGCTAATATGTCTCACGTGGGTCTGCACAAAAGGACTAGGGGAGCTAGGAGTCTTTGTAATGGGAGGCTTTGGTATCCATCAGAGTAGGAGGCCTGCCCCCAAGCTTTTCTTTTATTCAATTTTTAAAAATTGAGGCTGCAATTTAGCTCATTGGCAAAGCATCTGCCTAGCATGTGTAACATCCTGGTTTGGATCCCCAGTACCAAAAAATAAAAGACAAAAAAAAATACGATTAAAAAAATTGTTATTGGGCTGGGAAGGTGGCTCAGTGGTAGGGCGTTTGCCTTGCATGCTCAAGGCCCTGGGGTCGATTCCTCAGTACCACATAAGCAAAAAGAAAAAAGCCGGAAGTGGGCGCTGTGGCTCGGGGACAGCACCCAGGCCCAGAGTTCAGGCCCCACGACTGGACCCAAAAAAAAAAAAAATTTATTGTAAAGGTGTACAGAGGGGTTACAGTTACATAAGTCAGGTAAAGAGTACATTTCTTAGCCGGGTGCTGGTGGCTCACTCCTGTAATCCTAGCTACTCAAGAGGCTGAGATCTGAGGATCATGGTACAAAACCAGCCTGGGCAGGAAAGTCCGTGAAAATCTTTTTTTTGTTTGTTTTTTTGGTTATTTATTTATTTTGGTCAGCCATGGGCCTGAACTCTGGGCCTGGGTGCTATCTCTCAGCTCTTTAGCTCAAGGCTAGCACTCTACCACTTGAGCCACAGTGCCACTTCTGGCTTTTTCTGCTTATGTGGTGCTGAGGAATTGAACCCAGAACCTCATGCATGCAAGTCAAGCACTCTACCACTAAGCCACCTTCTCAGTCCCTCCGTGAAAATCTTATCTCCAATAAACCACCAGAAAACAGGAAGTGGCACTGTAGCTCAAGTGGTAGAGTGCTAGCCTTGAGCTGAAGAGCTGAGGGACAGCACCCAAGCCCAGAGTTCAAGCCCTGCGACTCGGGGGGAAAAAAAAAAAAGTACATTTCTTGGCTGGGTGCCAGTGGCTCACACTTGTAATCCTAGGTATTCAGGAGGCTGAGATCTAAGGATTGCAGTTCAAAGCCAGCACCCCAAGAAAGTCCATGAGACTCTTACCTCCAGTTAACCACCAGAAAACCGGAAGTGGATCTGTGGCTCAAAGTGGTAGAGTGCTAGCCTTGAGCTGAAGAGCTCAGGGACAGTGCCCAGGCCCAGAATTCAAGTCCCACAACTGACAAAAAAAAGTACATTTCTTTTTGGACAATGTCACTTCTTCCCTCATGCTCTCCCATTTTTCCCCCTCCCATCCTATCCGCAAGTTGTATAGTTCATTTTCAATGTAGAGTCTAGTGACTACCATTGCTGCATTTGTTCACCCTTTGTCCTATTAATGTGGTGTCCCCCCCACTTACAGTCTCCACCCCCCCCCCAAGTCTTAGAGAACCAGCAGCTCCTTATAAAGGAGCTGATGTTGAGCTACTGGCCTGCCATTTGTCCTTGAGAGCACATCCTAGGTAGATCCTGTGGTGAATTAGGAGAGTTCTTCAGCATTCCTTGTGGGACTTGGAGCCATGCCCCAGTGTCCTTAGTCCTGGACAGACACTGTCTGGCAGTAAGATTTGCAATGATTTTTCCATGGCTTGAGCCAGGCCCAGCTTCCCACAGTGCCCAACTCTGTAGGTGTCCAAGGATGCTCAATCACTGTGAAGTGAATTAAAAGGCCCTCTGAGGCTCCCAGATGCCAGCGTTGGTCTGCCCAGTGCTGCTTAGTGGTTCTCCCTGCCTCCTGAACTCTGCTGGATACACGTGGCACCCTCCCCTAGAGGCTGGAGCAGTCCTGGGGTTCTGAATGGAGCCAGGAGAGCAAGCGACTCAGTGATGCAAAAGACCTTTGACCATGACCAATACTGCGTGGAGGCAACAAGCATCATACCATCACCTCCTGGTGCCAAAGTCCCACCACAAAAACTCAAAAGCATCTTTTTTTTTTTTTTTTTTGAGGGGAGGTCTGGTCCTAGGGCTTGAACCCAGGGCCTGGGTGCCATCTCTGAACCTTTGTGCTCAAGGCTAGTGTTCTACCCACTTGAGCCACAGTGCCACTTCTGGCTTTTTCTGAGTCGATTTTTGGAGATGGGAGTCTCATGGACTTTCCTGCCCTGGCTGGCTTTGAACCGTCGTCCTCAGATCTTCAGTAGCTAGGATTACAGGTGTGAACCACCAGCTCCTAGCTTCAAAACATCTTTTGAAAAAAAAAAAAGGTGTGTGGGGGGGAGTGATTTGTTGCACTTAAAGCTATCCATTTGAATGAATTCTAGATCTTTTTTGGGCCAATTTTCACACTTGGGCAACTGAACACAGTACTCCAGCAGAAATATAAATGTGCCCAGAAGTGAAGGGACCCAAGTTAGCTTTCCTTTCTAACAGCCGGCTGGTGACTGGCCCATACCTGTCCCCCTTCTAGAGACTCAGTGCCCTGGAGTTTTGTTTTACTACTTGGGCATTTCCAGACCCCCACAGACCTTCCCCTCAATGAGCAGCCTCTGCAGGGCTGCAGGCCATCTCTACCTCCTGCCCTGATTGCCCTGCTGACTTGGCTCCTGGCACCGTGGTGTAGAAGGGGGAGTAGGGCGGCATCTGACCCTTCCCATCAACCAGATCACCTCTGCAGCTGAATTTTATAGTCTATTTCAGATGTAAAATGAGACACCAGGGTCAATAAGGAAATGGCCTTGGGCACTCCCTGGGGGCGAGTTCATACTAGGTAGAATAAATCCTATAGCACCACTGGCTGGTGGCCTGCAAGTATCAGTCCTCTGATCTGTCTGGAACCCTGCTGTGATGACTGTGGTCCCCCCCCCACCTCATTCCCAAGCCACTCCGGTGGTTGAGCCCTGAGTCCTCCCGGGAGCAGGGGGGCAGAGCTGAGCGGCTGCCCGGAGCTTGGCGGGAGGAGGCGACGGGGGAGGGGCAGGTGGGGAGATCCGGCTGGAGGGGAGGCTCCGACGTCTCCTTCCTTCCTGGTTCCTGCAGCAGCAGCAGCAGCAGCCACAGCAGCTGCCACTGCTCAGCTCTGTGCGAAGGTAGCCGGGTGACTCGGAGACAGTGACTCAGAGGCAGAGCGGGCCAAGGAGCACGGGCGTCCATGGACCTTGGGGTAAGGGGGCCAGGCTGGCACTGCCTGCCACTCCCCGGGAGGGCCTCCTACCTAGAACTGGAGAGTCTACTTATCTGGAGACAGGGCTGGGAATGGAGGTAGCAGGAGATTGCCCACCTGGCTTAACTCCTTTCCGCTGACACTCGCCTCACCCTCCCACATCCCTTCTCCCACCTCCCTGCAGGCAGCCCTGGGGACCAGGACAAGGGCATCGAGATTCCCAAACACCAGAAGAGTTTAGCAACTTTCAGTGGCCGATTGCAGGAGTTCTCCCTCGGGTCAGCCTGGACCCCCGTGCTGTGACCTCCTGGCCACCCTTAGCCTGCCAACTGCTATGTCCTGTCCCTTTCCCATTCCTGCCTCAGCTCCTCAGGTGCTCCCTAGGCACTGATCAGGAGATCTGAGCTGCTTCCCCAGCCCCGGGCCAACCTCGCCCCTCCAGTCCCCTCCCCCAGCTCTCTCTCTCTCACACACACACAGCCTCATGCATTATTGATATCCCAGTGGAGCCAGGATGGCCAGGGCCCGTGCCAAAGGCGCCTGTGGGCATTGCTGCGGGACCTGGGCAGACCTCTGGGTGTTCTTGGCCACTTCTTCTCCCACCCACATTGTCTATCAGCCAGTGTTCTGCGCTCTCTGGGTGGGAGTTACTTCTCAGGAGCCACAAGGACTGGGGTCATAGAAAACAGATGGTGGAGCTTTGAGGATAATTGAGGGTCCAAGGAGGGGATCTTAGAGGTAGGCTCAGTGGGGAGAGACAAAGGGGGTGGGGAGATAGGAGTTGTCCCCATGCAAAAAAAGGGGTGCCCAAGAACTAGAAGCTATGGGGTTCAGTTGGTGAGAATCTGAGGGGTTCTTTGCAAGGTAATTGTGTCACCAAGCCATAGTGGTGGGGCATGGGGGTCCTGGAGGAAGAGGCAGCTGGATTGATGAGTTCTTGCCTGCTCAGTCTCTGAGTTCTATCTCTTCTTGGAGACCAGCTCACCTCTGGATTCCCACCCCCCCCCCAAACCCCCAACCAAGGAATCCTAAGAAAACACCAATTGTTTCCTGGAGCCCCAGGGTAGGTTCCTAAGGTGGAGTGGGCCATGTTTCTGAGGTTTCCATCATTCTGTCTGCCTGCCCTGATCTTGGTTTGTGGGTAAGGATCTGTGATAGCTGGGTCTGTGTTCAAGCGGTCTCTCTCTTGCTTCTAGGCCCTTCCCCAAACAAGGTGACATCCTTTACTTTCCACTCAGCTGTACCTGCCTCTTCCATGGACTTCCAAGAGAGAGACAGCCCTTCCCTGGCTGAGAGTACTCAGTCCTCAAAGCCCAGCAGTGCCCAACAGGTCTGAGCAGGGAACACCAATGGGTGGGCCTTGTTTGGGGTCCAGGTAGAAGAGGGTAGATGTGGTGGGCTCATCAGCAACTGCCCTCTCTGCAGACCTCTGAACTGTGGGAGGTGGTAGAGGAGCCTCGGGGCAGGCTGGGAACAGAAGGCATCATGCCTGAGAGGCAGGAAGGCCACCTGCTCAAGAAGAGGAAGTGGCCTCTGAAGGGCTGGCACAAGGTAGGGTGACAGGGCAAGGGGAGGGGCCACGTGTGGGAGGCTGCTAGACTGCTCTGGTGTTTGTGTATGGAAAAGAAAAGTCTGTGTGTTTGCTCTCTCCCCACCCTGTCCTCTCGGCTACACCTTCCCATCCCTTCTGGGCAATGTCACAGAGGTACTTTGTGCTCGAGGATGGGATCCTGCACTATGCTACAACCAGGCAAGACGTAAGTCAGGGCCCTGTCTCAAGGGGTGTGAGAGGAGTCTTTTCCAGAATGCTCTGAGCAGGCTGGGGGCGGGGGGTAGGGGGAGAGGGAGGGAGGGGTAGGGGATTCTAGAATCAGCCAGAGCAGGGTATGAATCCTGGGGTACACTATTGGCATTTTATATTTGGCTCTCTGTATCCTCTGGCTTTCCAACTTGCAGACTCAACCAACTGTAGATCAAAAAGAAAAAAAAAATCATATAAGAGCAGGAAAGGTGGCTCAGTGGTAGAGTGCTTGCCTCGCATGCACAAGGCCCTGGGTTCGATTCCTCAGCACAGAAAAAAAGCCAGAAGTGGTGCTGTGGCTCAAGTGGTAGGGCACTAGCCTTGAGCTGAAGGGCTGAGGGACAGTGCCCAGACCCAGAGTTCAGCCCCTATGACTGACAAAAAAAAGTCATATATATATATATATATATATATATATATAATAAAATATATATTAACTTGCATCTGTACTGATTATATAGTTTCTTCTTGACACTATTCCCCAAACAAGCTAATATTTACAACTGTTTACATAGCATATACACAATATTAAGTAATATATGTAATCTAGAGGTGACTTAAAGGGCTCAGAGGAGGATGCATGGGTTTTATGCAAATACTACTCTTTATATAAGGGTCTCTCTCGAGTGTCCATGCATTTCTGTATCTTCATGCATCCTAGAACTCTGCCCCTGAGGATACTAAGACACAGCTACATTCCCTGGGTGTCAGCATCCTCCCCATAAGACAAGGAGCATGCTTGCACACGTATAAAGTTGTTACCATGGGCACTGGGGAAAGACTGCACTGCAGGCTCTCTGGAATGTTCCTGGGTACCAACTAAGTGCCCAAGGAATGGGAGTTTTCTCACTCTGCTCCTTGTCCCCATTCTCGTGCTGGGAATAAGGAGCAAGGCTGTACTCCCAGATTTCCTCCAGGTGTTGTGTCCTTCTTATGCTGTGCAGATCCTTGCCCTGTGGCTTCCTAGAGCTCAGCAAGAAGCTGAATATAATAGAACATTGTGTATACAGGAAATAATTGACAATGCCCTTCTAGTGGGACTTGGACTTGAGGGTGAATTGCTGTCTGGCCCTTGAACCTAGAGGGGCCTCAGGGAGTTCTATAGCCTTGGGAACCTAAAATCAACTCCTGTCCTCTACTAATCCTCCACCCCAGATCACCAAGGGGAAACTCCATGGCTCCATTGATGTCCGGCTGTCGGTCATGTCCATCAACAAAAAAGCTCAGCGCATTGACCTTGATACGGAGGACAACATCTACCACCTCAAGGTAACACCTAAGATCCAGGAAGTGTTTGCTTACCATCCTGGCAAAGGTCTGTGGCACAGGCCCAGAGACTCAGGATCTGAGGGCCTCAGGATCTTTTCCTAAGTTGTCAAAGAGAAAGTTGCCATCATAAAACAGTCAAAGGCAGATCCACCCTGTTAACTTTTATGTGAAGAGACAGAGCCAAGGGCTCAGGCACTTGAGATGTTGTGCTCTGCAAGCCTGCAGGAGGGAAGGGGTTGTGCAAACTAACAGAGAGAACCCCTCTTGCCTGGGGAACCAGAGCCCCAAATTCTTGCTCCTGGAAAGTAGACCCTCTCTTTAGATATTGCTCCTTTTCTCCAACACTTCTACAGATCAAATCCCAGGACCTTTTCCAAAGCTGGGTGACCCAGCTCCGTGCCCACCGCCTGGCTCAGCGCTTAGACATGCCCAGCACTGCTCATCGGAAGGTAGGATGGGCCCCAGCATGAGATGTGGCAATTCAGGATGGTGGTTGGGGGGAATCTGTGAGACCAGGGGAGGTGGACACCATCCTTCCTGACCCTTGCTTGGTTCACCCACAGGTTCCTGGCACCCAACTTCTAACAACGAGTAGTGCCTCAGCCCTACCTGGTGTTGGACCTCGAGAGAAGGTGTCTTCCTGGCTGAGGGACAGTGATGGCCTAGACCGCTGCTCTCACGGTAAGGGTTCTAGGCCAGTACCTGTGTGGGGAAAGCCTAGGCTGTTGGTTCTAGGTAGCATCAGAACGACAGGAAGCCCCAGTCTGATGGTAGAGATACTTCTACCTCCAGGATGATCAAGTCTCCTTGGTGGACCCTCCCCTAAGGGGCCTGGATCTTATAGGGGAAAAATAGGACTTCTACCAGGCACATAGATAGACAGACCAGGGCCAGCCTCCTGACAAAGATACTCAATGCTATTGTGGGCAAAAGTCCAGGGAGAAAGTGCGCTTTAGAATTCAGTCCCATAGACTGGGAAGGTGGCTCAGTGGTAGAGTGCTTGCCTCACATACATGAGGCCCTGGGTTGGATTCCTCAGCAGCACATAAACAGAAAAGGCTGGAAGTGGTGCTGTGGCTCAAGTGGTAGAGCACTAGCCTTGAGCTGAAGAGCTGAGGGACAGCGCCCAAGCCCAGAGTTCAAGCCCTATGACCGACAAAAAAAAAAAAAAAAAAGAATTTGGTTCCAGCAGTACAAGACTGACCTGTTGGCCCTGGGAGGGAAATGCACAGCAAGAGCAGGAGAGTGGAAGGGTACCTGGTCGGTGCACAGGGAATAGAGATGAAAATGGTCTACAGAGATGGAGCTTCAGGCCTCCCAGAAAGGCAGAGGAGGCCTGCAAGGCCTAGAAGGGAGGGGAGCAGTGTGAGGATTTCTTTGGCTGCTGGTGACATCTTTGGAGGAAGAAGGAAGCCATGGGACAGATTGGGATCCCTGGCTGGTAGTAAGAGAGCAACATCCTCCTCTCTTCTCCCCCAGCTCTCTCGGAGTGTCAGGGGAAGCTGCAGGAACTACACAGACTCCTCCAGAGCCTAGAGTCCCTGCACCGAATCCCCTCAGCCCCTGTGATTCCTACACACCAGGTAGGGGCCAGGGTTGAGGCCGGGGCTGCCCAGGGCCCCTCCTCAGCTACTTCTCAGATAGACCTTCATTTCTCTCCCTATCACTGTCTTTCTTTCCTTCCTTCCTTCCTTTCTTTTTTCTTTTCTTTTCTTTTTTTGTCAGTGGTGGGGCTTGAACTCAATGCCTGGGTGCTGTCCCTGAGTCTGTTCAAGGCCAACACTTTTCCATTTTGAGTCACAGCTCTACTTCTGGATTTTAGGTGGTTCCTTGGAAATAAGAGTCTTCTAGAAAAAAAAAAAAGAGTCTTACTGCTTTTCCTGCCCAAGCTACCTTTGAATCTCCATCTTTAGCCTCCTAAGTAGCTAGGATTACAGGCATGAGCCACCAGCACCCGTCTCACTGTGGTTTTCTGAAGAGCCACTCACTGCTTAGATGCCTCTCTCCTGGGACTTCCTGTGGACACACCTCCCCGAGGGTGCCATACCCTATGTACCTGGGGTCACCTGTGTTGTCCTCCATGCCTTTTCTGAGCGTGGCTGGCTACTGCCGGTCAAATGCAATTATCCTGATCTCAACCTGCCAGGCCTCTGTGACAACAGAGAGACCCAAGAAGGGAAAACGGACCAGTCGCATGTGGTGTACACAGAGCTTTGCCAAGGACGACACCATTGGACGGGTGAGGTGGGGTGTGAGCCCCAAGTTGTGGGGTGGGGTGCCCTGGAGGAGATTGTAGCTTCACCTATTCCCTTTACCTACAAGGTTGGTCGTCTCCATGGCTCTGTTCCCAACCTGTCCCGCTACCTGGAGTCTCGAGACTCCTCAGGTCCCCGTGGGCTGCCACCTCCAGACTATGCCCACCTGCAGCGTAGTTTCTGGGCCCTGGCTCAGAAGGGTGAGTGTACACCGGAGGTGGGGGGACAGAGAGGAATGGGAGGACAAGGGCCAGGAGTCTGATGGCCTGCTTTCCCCGGACAGTCCACAGCTCCCTCAGCAGCGTCTTGGCGGCCCTCACCACTGAACGGGACCGACTGAGGGACCTGCACCAGGGCTCAGAGCTGTCAAGGATGGGGGTGAGCCTTGGTGGGGGGGGGTCTTGGTCAGAGGGAGGGCTCCAGGCAGAGGACTTCGGTCCCAGATCCTATAGCAGGTCTGCACCTGGGCTGAGAAGACGGCACAGGCGGACCCTGGGGAGGTGAAAGTGGCGGATTGGGAAGGACTTTAGCCTCTGACCACTGTCCTCTCATCCTCTGCCTCAGGTCTCCGAGGCTCCAGCTGGGCAGAGACGCCTGCACTCTCTGTCTATCTCCTCAGATACCACCGCGGACTCCTTCAGTTCCCTCAATCCTGAGGAGGTAAGGAGCAGGGTGACTGAAGGGGTCATTTTTCTGGTTCTATTTTTCCTGGCAGGAGTGAAGGTCTGGGTGGTTAAAAAAAAAAAGTTATTTTTAGTCCTGAAATAGCTGAGATAGGTCGGGCACTACTGGCTCATGCCTATAATCCTAACTACTGAGGAGGCTGAGATTGTGGTTTGAAGCTGGCCCAGGCAGAAAAGTCTGTGAGATTTGTGTCTCCAGTTAACCAGTAAAGAGCCAGAAGTGGATGTATAGCTCAAATGGTAGAGTGTCTGCCTTAGTAAAAAAGCCAAGTGAGAGCATGTGGCCCTGAATTCAAGCCCCAGTATTGATACACACCAAAAAGAGGGTTGGGAATCTGGCTCAGTGGTAGAGTGCTTGCCTAACATGCATGAAGTGCTGGGTTCAATTCCTCAGTACCACATACACAGAAGAAGCCAGAAGTGATACTGTGGCTCAAGTGGTAGAGTGCTAACCTTGAGCAAAAGAAGCTCAGGGACAGTACTGAGGCCCTGAGTTCAAGCCCCAGGACTGGCAAAAAGAAAAGGAAGGAAGGAAGGAAGGAAAAAAGAGAGAGAGAAAGGAAGGAAGGAAGGAAGGAAGATAAAAATGAAGGAAGGAAAGAAGAAAGAAGAGAAAGAAAAAATTTTTCATTTTTCTTTTCCATATTTTATATTATTGGTCATTGCACCTAGGCCCTCTCATGTGCTAGACCCCTTGTATAGCACGATGGTCCACTTGAGCCACACCTCTAGCCCTCTTGTTTGTGTTTGCTTCTGAGAAAGAGTTTCATTAACTTTGCCCAGAACGGCTTTGAAATCTCGATCTTCCTGCCTTTGCCCCTGAATACCAGGGATTACATGCGTACACCACCATGCTCAGCCTACACAGCTTTTTTTTTTTTCACACAGCTATTTTTGACTGATTCTTAACATCTACAGAAAGCTATTACTTTAATTTAGAGTCCATGAAGGTGATGATTATTCGTCTCCATGTGACAAAACTGAGGCCCAAAGAATCTTAACTGATTAGGACCAGGCTCCCACTGTTTAGAACTGGACTCTAGGGCTGGACTCTGTGGTTCTGACTCGGGCTCCACAGTAGAGCGGCCTACTGAGCTGAGTCTCAGTGCCCTGATGGGGGCCCCACCCCTTTGTAAAGTAGGGGTGGGTGTCAGGTTTGAATGACTCAACACATCAAAAGGACTCAGAGTCTGTGCCAGGAAGTGTGAGCAGTTATTATGGACCCCATGAGCCCTCCTCTCAGGCTGCAGTTCATACCCCACTCCCTCTCCTCTGCCTCTGCCTGCTCAGCAGGTGTCAGGCTCTGAGTCCCTAATAGACTTTCCTCTGGAGGAAATGGTCAGGCCAGGAGGAGGCCTTCCTGGCCTCCAGAGTGGCCTCGGGGGCCTGATGCCCATCTGGCTCCCACAGCAAGAAGCTTTGTACATGAAGGGCCGAGAGCTGACCCCCCAGCTGTCCCAGAGCAGCGTCCTGTCCCTTGCCGACTCCCACACGGAGTTCTTTGATGCCTGCGAGGTTCTGCTTTCCGCCAGCTCTTCAGAGAATGAGGTGAGGGAGGAGGAAGCTGGCAGGGAGCGGGGAAGCACTTCGGGAAGATCCAGGTGGGCTCAGAGAGACTCTGTGACTTTGCACAGAAATCTCTGCTGGGGACTCATCTTCCAGTTCACTGTGTCTGCCCCACTGGGTTCTTGGAAACAACTTCATGTCTACCTCTAGTCATCTTCCCATGACCCCATTTCACCTCCATGCTTCTTAATCCTCTTGCCCTAAACCCTGTATCTCAGCAGCCCTCTCCCCGCCCCCACCCCGCCAACTTCCTTTCCTTTGGTGTCATGCCAGTTTTCCGAGTTCCCTCATTTTAGTTGAGTTCTAGGTCCTCTCCTAGGAGGCCGGGCATATTCTACCATGTTAGACCTCCCAGGGGAATGTTCTCGGGCTCTTTCTCTTTCCCTTCCTCCCAAAGGGCTAGCTGGGCACATTCTTGCTAGGCCCTGAGCACTGCTCAGCTGCCTGGGGAGACCTAGTCTGCCCAGTTTGTCATATGTTCTGGCCCAGGGCTCCGAGGAAGAAGAGTCGTGCACCAGTGAAATCACTACCAGCCTGTCTGAGGAGGTGCTGGACCTCAGGGGAGCTGACTGCTACCAGAAAGGTACCAGCTGGGGGTGTGGGCATGGGACAAGAAGGTCTGGAAGTGGGGAGATGGAGAAACTGTATCTATCCAGGGCCCATACAGAGAACGTCCCTCTGGTGACTAGAGGGCTAATGGTTTTGGATGTTGACCCCAGAGGTGACACCAGAGCCATGAGCTAAGGAATGTTTTAGGAGCAGCTTTGAGAAGTAGGCTAGATTTAGGCCTGGTCTGGCCTTTGTCCCATTAGGCAAGAATACTTAAATAGGGCTTGACAGAAAAGGAGATGATTCCACAGGGACTGAAAAATAGACAAAAGGCCCTTCTTGGCCAGTTTTTAGCAGAGTGGCTTAGAGCCTCTAATGTTACTTTTTCCTCTTCTACAAAAGAGGCAGAATAATCTACATCTTCTGTGTGTAGTACTGGGGTTTGAACTCAGGGCCTAGCACTTCCCCCGCCCCCCCATCGTGGGGCTTGAACTCTGGGCCTGGGCACTGTCCCTTAAGCTCTTCAGCTCAAGGCGAGTGCTCTACCACTTGAGCCACAGCACCACTTCTGGTTTGCTGGTAGTGAATTGGAGATAAGAATGTCATGGACTTTCCTGCCCAGAGTCGGCTTTGAACCACAATCTTCAGATCTCAGCCTCCTGAGTAACTAGGATTACAAGTGTGAGCCACTGGCACCCAGTGCCCGGCGCCTAGTGCTTTTGCTTCAGTTGTTCCACTCAAGCCCAGTACTCTACCCCTTGAACCACACCTCTACTTCTAACTTTTTGCTAGTTAACTGAAGATAAGACTCTCTTGGATTTGTCTGCCTGGGCTGACTCTGAGCTGAAATCCTCAGATCTCAACCTCCTGAGTAGCTAGGATTATAGGCATGAACTACTAGTACATGATTAATAATCAACCTCTTGTTGTGTCTTCTGTTTATAAGGAGATCGGAGGTGAGGAGAGGGGACTCTGGGGACTTCTAAGACATTGTCCATAGCAAGGGACCTAGCTTTTCAACAGCTAGATCATCAGTTATCCCACCCACAGTGGGCAGAAAAGGGCCCTGGGCATTGGCATATCCACCAGCACAGACAGGGGCCTGCTAGGTCTGGAATGCCAGTATCCATGGGAGACTGACATGGTGGTGTTGGCCCCAGGGGCATGTGTTCCAGGGAGAGCATCCGGGCCTCCCCGCCGCCGCTGCCTGCCAGCTGCCAGTGGGCCTGGGGTGGATGTGAGCCTGTGGAACATCCTGCGTAACAACATTGGGAAAGACCTGTCCAAGGTGTCGATGCCCGTGCAGCTCAACGAGCCACTCAACACGTTGCAGCGGCTCTGCGAGGAGCTGGAGTACAGCAGCCTGCTGGACCAGGCCAGCCGCGTGGCTGACCCTTGCGAGCGCATGGTACCTCCCCAAGGCTCTTCCTTGTCTACCCCCCACCCCATCTCCTGGAGTCCTGTTTCTCAAATCCTTGTCTCCCAAAGTCCTGTCTGGGAAGATCCTTGTGCTTGGAGTTCCTCATCCAGACCCCAGGCTTTGCTTATGATGGGCTGGTATCCCCTTTCCAAGACCCCCTCTCTCAGCTCCTTATCCCCATGGCATTATCCCTACCCTTCCTGCAGGTGTATATAGCAGCCTTTGCTGTTTCTGCCTACTCCTCCACGTACCACCGGGCAGGCTGCAAGCCCTTCAACCCTGTCCTGGGGGAGACATATGAGTGTGAGCGGCCAGACAGAGGCTTCCGCTTCATCAGCGAGCAGGTGTAGTCCCTAGGGTGGGAGGGCTGGCCTCCAGGGCTGGGGCAGGGGAGGATCTGGGTTTCAGGGACCTCAGGATAGATAAGTAGCACCACCAAGGCTTGAAGAAGAGCATGGTGCAGGGAGCCTGTGCCAGGCCCAGTGGCATATGAAAAAGATGGAGGTCTCTGCTCCCTGTGGGAAGGTGGCTGGAACAGGTATAAGGGAGGATCCACTCAGGAAGGCGCATTCTAGGAGGTGATCTCAATCCAGGTCTTGAAGGATGAGTGGGAGAAAGCCAGGGAGTAGAGGAATTTGGGGAACTGGGGTGTGCCAGACAGTGTGAAAGATAAGGTGGAGAGATTAAGAAGGTTAAAGAGGGCTGGGAATGTGGCTTAGTGGTTGAATGCTTGCCTAGAATGCATGAAACCCTGGGTTCGATTCCTCAGTACTGCATACACAGAAAAAGCTAGAAGTGGTGCTGTGGCTCAAGTGGTAGATCACTAACCTTAGGCAAAAAAAAAAAAAAGAAGCTGAGGGACAGTGCCCAGGCCCTGAGGTCAAGCCCCAGGAATAGCAAAAAAAAAAAAAAAAAAAGGTTAAAGATGGAGCTGGAAGGCAAGGAAGGCTCAATCCTGAGGAGCCTTGTAGGAGAAAGTGAGCAGCATTCTGGGGTTCTGTTTATTTTTAATACTGAAGGCAGTGGGAAGGCAGGCAGGATTGGGAGGCAGGATTGGCCCTTTGCCAGACACCATGGTATGTGTGGAGAGTTTGTTCCAAAGCTACTTCTCATGGGAGACACGCCTGAAACAGATCTAGAGGGTGATCCAGCAGTGTAGGGATGGGAAAATGGTCAGTGGAAAGGAGTTTGGAGGAATTCAGTTGGCATGTGGAAGTGCTGGTTATCAGGATGGAAACTGAGTTAGCGAGACATGCTGCCATAGAGACTAGACTTCCACAGGAGATGTCAAGTTTGGCTCTGAGGTCAGGGGCCTGGAGCTGTATGGAGCTCTAGCAGATCTGGGAGTGGTCAGTGTAGAGGGTTGGCAATGTCATCAGAGACTCCCTCTGGGGTATGTCTGAGCAAGAGGGCAAATGGTCTGTGGTCTGGGAGTATCAGCTGTGGTTTTGTTGTTGTTGTTATTATTATTGCCAGTCCTAGGACTTGAACTCAAAGCCTGGGTGCTGTCCCTGAGCTTCTTTTGCTCAAGCCTAGCATTTTATCACTTGAGCCACAGCTCCACTTCTGGCTTTTTGATAATTTATTGGAGACAAGAATATCATGGATCTTCCTGCCCCAGCTGGCTTTGAACTGTCATCCTCAGATCTCAGCCTCTGAATAGCTAGCATTACAGGTGTGAGCCACTGCTGCCCAGCTAGGTGTTTGGGGGCTTTTTGTTGTTTTTGTTGTGTGTGTGTGTGTGTGTGTGTGTATGTGTGTGTGTGTGTGTCTGCCTGTCTGTCTATCTGTCTGTCTGTCTGTCTATTCATTTGTCCATCCATCCAGTATCAGGGCTATAACTCAGAGCCTTTAGCTCTTGCTTGGCTTTTTTGCTGAAGGCTGGTACTCCACCACTTGAGCCATACCTTCACTTCTGGCTTTTATACTAGTTAATTGGAGATAAGAGTTTCTTGGGTTTGTCTGCCTGAGGCTGGCTTTGAATTTTAGTCCTCAGATTTCAGCCTCCTGAGTAGATAGGATACAGGAATGAGCCACCAATGCCAGCAGGATTTGTGAGAAGATGGTAACAATGTGAAATAGTACAACTGAGTAGACAGTAGGAAACAAGCCTCTCCTAGCAGAGATGTGCAGGTCTAGAAAGGGGAGACTTGCTCATTGAGATGAGAGGACAGGACTGATGGAGCAGAAAAGGGAGAGGATCAGGAGGGCTGAGAAGCTGTAGAGGAATGAGTGGGGTATGGCATTCAGAGGCCTTACCTACCCTCTGTTCTCCTTTGGCATGGGGACAAAGGTTAAAGAGACTAGCTTGGGTCCAAGCCCTTGTAGGATTGATGGGAGCAGGGCTGCCAAGGACCCAGAAGTACAGCAATGTGGAATTGGAAGTTTCTCTCTATGTGTCAGGGGAAAGATTGGAGCCAGCAGTGCACAGAGGAGTCTGTGCCTGCATTTCTGGAGAGTGGTGGGAGCAGGTCGCCGGGGGTCTTAGGGGAGAGAATAGAAGGGAATCTAGGGTGGGGTTGGCAGACCAGGAGAAAGTAAAATGGTTTGGGAGGACAGTGTTATGGGGGACAGGGAACAGGGAGAGGAGGGAGGAGGGAGGGCTGCGGGATGTTAGAGTTGAAGGTCACAATGGAGCCATTCCAAGTGAGGACAAGGCCAAGTGTTTGCAAGAGTGTGGGGCGGAGCCAGCTGATATGATCAGCTTTCAGCAGAGATTGGGAGAGAAGATGGTCCTCAGGGGAAGGGCTGGGTTTCAGGCAGGGCACAAGGTAGAGGCCATTGGCACTGCTGGGGGAACTATCTAGGTCTGAGCAGGGCTGTTCAAGGGCATCATTGGCAGGGCTATAGGAGGCCTCTGAGAGGAGCAGGCAAGAGCAAGAACAGAGGGCCTTGTGGAGAGAAGAGAGGATATAGATTTGGATGGTGGCCAAGGATGATAAGGGGACAGGGGACCTGGAACTGACTGGTCTGGTTCCCAGGGAACTGGGGTGGGGGCAGGGAGCTTTGGGAAGCCCCCCAATGCCCAGTGAAGACCCCAGGCTTCCTAGGGACAGCCTCAAAAGAACTTCTTTGCTCACCAAGGTCTCCCACCACCCTCCCATCTCGGCATGCCACGCAGAGTCGGACAACTTCATCTTTTGGCAAGGTGAGGGGGTGGATCTAGGGGGAGATGGGGCAGGGATAAAGGACAGCCAGGAAGTGGCTGGGACACCCTCTGAGTTTATCTCTGCTGTTTCCTCTCCCAACCCAACTCCAGACATGAAGTGGAAGAACAAGTTCTGGGGCAAATCCCTAGAGATTGTGCCAGTGGGGACAGTCAATGTCAGCCTGCCCAGGTGAGTACCGGAAACTCCCAACCACCAAGCCAACACCAGGGCTGCTCATGGGGGCCTGGGCTCCTGAAGCTGCTGGAACTGCTGGCAATGTGTATACATTTTACACCTGCGTTTGCAGCAGCTGTGATAAAGAAAGGTGAGAAGCCTCAGAGCAGTAAAGATGGAGGGGCTCGATGAATTCTAATTTGGTGTCTTGCATAGTTTTGACCATGATTCACACTAACGCTGCACTTCACACACACACACACACACACACACATACACACACACACCTAAACTGATGACAGGTCACAACCACATTTGAAAGAAACAAAACTCTCATCTAAGCTCATTCTGCAGGGGTTGGAGGCATAGCTCAGTTGGTAGAGCACTTGCCAATGAGCCAAACAGCAGGTACCTAGTTCGAGTCCCAATCTCCCACCTTAAAAAAATAAAAAAAAGCTCATTCTACAGGTGGGTAACTGAAGCCAGAGAAGAAAGGAGGTTCCTTCAGACTGGCAGGGACCTTTCATAAATTCATCTTTATTTCTTTTTTTTTTTCCTGCCAATACTGGGGCTTGAACTTAGGGCCTCATGCTTGTTTGCTTTCCTTCCTTCCTTCTTTCCTTTCTTCCTTCCTTCCTTCTTTCTTTCTTTCTTTTTTCTTTCTTTCTTTCTTCAGCTCAAGGCTACTACTCTACCACTTGAGCCACAGTGCCACTTCTGGTTTTCTGGTTGTTTATTGGAGATAA
Organism: Dipodomys ordii; assembly: GCF_000151885.1. Lineage (NCBI taxonomy): Eukaryota > Metazoa > Chordata > Mammalia > Rodentia > Heteromyidae > Dipodomys > Dipodomys ordii. The sequence goes on from NW_012267223.1 coordinate 19,498,808, forward strand.
GAGTCTCACAGACTTTCCTGCCCAGGTTCACTTTGAACCATGATCCTCAGATCTCAGCCTCCTAAGTAGCTAGGATTACAGGCGTGAGCCACTGGCGCCTGGCAAGGGCCTCATGCTTTGGTTTGGCTTTTTCCTTCAAAGTTGTTTCTCTACTACTTGAGCCACACTTCCACTTCTGCCTTTTTGGTGGTTGATTGAAGATAGGAATCTCATGGCCTTTCCAGCCTGGGCCAGCTTCCAACCAAGATTCTCAGATATCAGCCTTCTGAGTAGTTAGGATTATAGGCATGAGCCACCAGTGCCTGGCTTTTACCTCCATCTCTCTTGCGTGTTTTGTAAGAGACTTGTTCATTCCGTGCACTATGGGAAAGTGATTGAGTCCTCCCTCACCTTCCCCAGAGCCACGTGACCTGTACCAATGAGACAGGCATCCTTCCACCCTCTACCACTTGTTCCCTAGGGCCTGCCACTACCCTCCCGTGCCCTGTCTCTCTCAGGTTTGGGGATCACTTTGAATGGAACAAGGTGACGTCCTGCATTCACAACATCCTGAGTGGCCAGCGCTGGATAGAGCACTACGGGGAGGTGCTCATCCGGAACACACAGGACAGCTCCTGCCACTGCAAGATCACTTTCTGCAAGGTAGGCGTGGCCTATCCTACCACACCCGCCCACTCCCAGCAGCCTCTGCCTCTCCAGGGCCCAGAGAACCTACTTCAGGCCCTGCCTTTTCCATCCCAGGCCAAGTACTGGAGTTCCAACGTCCATGAGGTCCAGGGTGCCGTGCTGAGCCGCAGTGGCCGTGTCCTCCACCGACTCTTTGGGAAGTGGAATGAGGGGCTTTATCGGGGTCCCCCACCAGGGGGCCAGTGCATCTGGAAACCCAGTAAGTAGGGTAATCAGGGAAAGCTGGGCAGGGTGAGGGGGAACTGTGGCCCAGGACCCCTGCCCCAGTCCTTTACCTCCCCCCCAGACTCCATGCCCCCAGACCACGAGCGCAACTTCGGCTTCACTCAGTTTGCCTTGGAGCTGAATGAGCTGACAGCAGAGCTGAAGCGGACCTTGCCATCCACAGATACTAGGCTGCGTCCTGACCAGAGGTCAGTGCCCCAACCCAGGTACCCCTAGGCCCATTGCCCAAGCCCCAATGCCTCCGCAAGAAGGTCTCTTCTTGTAGGTCTTGCGCAGAGCCTGGATCTGATGCTAGTAAACCACCCCAGAGACAGAGCCAGGCAGGGGAAAGAAGCTTTGATTTGGGGCGGGGGGGGGGGGAGAGACCCACTGACTGGGATCTGGATCTTCAGGTACCTGGAGGAAGGGAATATACAAGCTGCTGAGGCCCAGAAGCGAAGGATTGAGCAGCTGCAGCGAGACAGAAGGAGAGTCATGGAGGAGAACAACATCGTCCACCAGGCTCGCTTCTTCAGGTGCCCAACCTTGCCTTCTACTCTGTCCCTCCTCAGCCCAGGCCTTTCCCTTAGCCCCTTCCACTTGGAGTGGGCTCACCATGGGAGGGCAGTCTCCAGGGCCCAGCCTGCATTCTGCTTTCCCCTGCCCACACCCACCCTCTTCCCCCAGGCGGCAGACAGACAGCAGCGGCAAGGAGTGGTGGGTCACTAACCACACATACTGGAGGCTGCGCGCCGAGCCCGGCTACGGGAACCTGGATGGAGCTGTGCTTTGGTAGCCCTGGCCCTGGGGCAGGAGGCTCAGGGCCTGCTCTCCTCCTGTCCCTACCTCTCCCACGGACACATGGATGAGGCCAGGCTCCCCCCCTCAGGCAGCCCTGGCTCCAGCCCTCTCCCCTCTGCTGGCCAGAGGGGCTGCAGCTTAGCTCACCCCCACTGCACAGTTGGGGTTGGAGTCAGAGTCTGTTTCTCCAGTCTTGTTGCTCCAACAACTGGCATGTGAGCCCCTTCTTGCTCTGCCATTCCCCTTTCTATCCCCCCTAGGGATGCTTGGGGATGCTAGGCTCCTCAGTTCCCCATTTCAGTGCCTTCCTAGGACACAGGGGACCCCTTGATGATCCCCAGGCTTTTTGTCGCCAGGGCACTGGCCCCACTGTGAGAGGTTCAAGTAAGTGAAGGAAATGGGATGGCCTCTTCTCCCACTTGCCCCATTTCCAGTTTCTGCTCCTCTGCCCCAGTCCAGCAGGTCTTTCTCCAGCTCCCTTTCGCTGGTCCCTGGCCTCCTTCCCCTGCTGCATCCCTTTCCTCCCCAACTACAAAGCTCCGGCAGACTCCTGCTCCCTTGTTCCTCATCCTCCTGTGGATCCTCCCATCTCAGCTCAGCAGATGCCCCGAAGTGGACAAGGCCTCTGCCAAAGGTGGAGATGCCTGGCCTCAGGCCCACAGGGAAGGAAGTGTGCAGGCATGAGTGTAAAGTCAGTAGGAGTGTGTGTGTGTGTGTGTGTGTGTGTGTGTGTGTGTGTGTCCTGCTTGCAGGCAAGCAGGATTCTTCAATGTAGCCTGGGCATCCCACTGGATGTCCACCATCATTGCTGCTCATTTGCTCAGTTTGCCTCTGAGTCAGGTGAATTGCTGTGACATTCCAAGCTCCAATAAAAACTGATCCAGACATTGGCCTCTGACCTCATTGAAAAAAAATTATGCTCCACAGAAGGTCCATAGCCTTGACTCATCCTCCATTAAAATATACACTCTTGGGGCTGGGAAGGTGGCTCAGTGGTAGAGCGCTTGCCTTGCATGCCTGAGGCCCTGGGTTCGATTCCTCAGCACCACATAAGCAGAAAAGAAAAAAAAGCCAGAAGTGGCACTGTGGCTCAAGTGGTAGAGTGCTAGCCTTGAGCTCTTCACCTTGAGGTGAAGAGCTGAGGGACAGTGCCCAGAGTTCAGGCCCATGACCAAAAAAAACAAAAACAAAGTATATCCTCTTAACCCCTTAGCCCTGGGAATGAGGTGCCTTATTTGGAAATAGGGTCTTTTCAAATAAAGTGAAATGTTAAGAGTCATAAGGGATTAGGGTAGCCCCTAATTCAGTGACTATTTCTGTATAAGAAGAGAAAATTGGGGGCTGGGAAGGTGGTAGAGCGCTCAGTGGTAGAGCGCTTGCCTTGCATGCATGAGGCCCTGGGTTCGATTCCTCAGCACCACATAAGCAAAAAGAAAATAAGCCAGAAGTGGCTCTGTGGCTCAAGTGTTAGAGTGCTAGCCTTGAGCTGAATTGCTGAGGGACAGC
>NW_012267223.1:19502515-19530143 GCF_000151885.1 Dipodomys ordii
TGTGTGTGTGTGTGTGTGTGTGTGTTTGGTTTAGCTTTGTGTGTGTGAGTTGTGGAACTCAAGGCCTGGGTGCTGTCCCTGAGCTTTTGTGCTCAAGGCTAATGTTCTACTACTTTGAGTCACAGTTCTACTTCTGGTTTTTCTGATGGTTAATTGGAGTAAGAGTCTGGCTGGCTTTGAACTGTGATGCTCAGCCTTCTGAGTAGCTAGGATTACAGGCATCAGCCAGCCGTGCTGGGCTTAGGTAATTTTTGTTTTGTCTCAAGATAAAAACAAAGATCAAGGCTGCCTTTCCACCTCAGCCTCCTGGGAGCTGGGATTACAGAAGTCTGTCACTCATGTAGAACTTTGTCATGCAGTCCTAGAAAGGGAATGCTGCTACCTACTCACATGAACTGAAAGCCTAGGAGCACACCCCCTTCCTTCGAGCCTCTCCTGCCCTTCTACCTCATGTCCCTTCACTCTGGCCCTTCATTCTAGTTCCAAAATCTCCTAAAGTTGGGCCTTCTAAACCCTTGTCCTGATGATCACACTCATGCTGGCTTTCAGAGTAATAGTTCCAAAGAGAAAACAAGGCTACTTCATTCTGCCTAAAATACCACCAATACTTCCCAATGCTTAGAGGCAAAAATCCAGATCATCAACCAGGTAGACAACTGCATGCTTGGTGGGCACTGGTGGCTCACGCCTGTTATCCTGGCTACCCAGGAGGCTGAGATCTGAGGGTCATGGTTTAAAAGACTTGTCCATGCAGAAACATCCATGAGACTCTTATCTCCAATTAACACCACCAGAAAACCGGAAGTGGCACTGTGGCTCTAGTGGTAGAGCACTCACCTTGGGCTGAAGAGCTCAGGAACAGCGCCCAGGCCCAGTCAAGACCCATGACTGGCCAAAAAGGCAAATCAAAACAAAACAAAAACTACATGCTTGCCAGGTACCAGTGGCTCATTCCTGTAATCCTAGCTACTTAGGAGGCTGAGATCTGAGGACTGTGATTGAAAGCCAGCCCAAGCAGGAAAGTATGTGAGTCTCTTATCTTCAGTGAACCACCAAAAAGCCAGAAGTAGAACTGTGGCTCAAATGACAGAGCACTAGCCTTGAACGAAAAGGCTCAGGGACAGCATGTGAGCCCTGACTTCAAGCCCCAAGACCAGCACAAAAAAAGAAAGAAAGAAAGAAAGAAAACTGCATGGTCCTAGGCCCTTGTCCAGCACGGAATGCTGCTTCCACAGTGTGTTCCTGCATAGTGATCATGCTAGAAAGGAGGGAGGGAAGAGGGCAAGAGGCAGGCCCCACCACTGAGGCTGAGTCTAATCCCAGGTTCTTTCAAAGCCAAGTCCAGTTGCCTTTGCCTCTCCATGGTTGGATTTCTGCACTTTTTCAGTGTCAGAGGAGAAGATGTGATGTGGCCGCTGCTCTGTAGTTTACCAGTTCTCTCAGCCTCTCGCTTCACCTCATTGTACTGAAACAGCAGGGCTACCCTCCGGCCCCTCACATCACTGGTGTGGTTTGAAGGGTGTCCTAACAGGAAGTCTTGCTTCCTCTGGGAGTGTCACAACCTAGGGGACCCTGCACAACAGCAACCCTTCCAATCGCCCTTTTCTCACACCCCCTCAGTTAGATTTGGCAACAGGGCTTTGCTATATGACCCAGGCTAGCCTCAAACTTGTGATCCTCCTGCCTCCCATTTCTAGTTTATTTATGGAGAGTGTTAAAGCTAAAACATGACACCATGTGCCAGAAATAACCTCAACCCATCCCAAAGCCAGTGAAAGCTTCCAAACATTCAAGACCTTTTCTAAGACAGTGCATGTGGCCTCCACATGCACAGGCCCAAATGCCAGCTTTAGGTCAGGGTGGGAAGATAAGATTATAGCTGTTGGGCTGGGAAGTTGACTCAGTGGTAGAGCGCTTGCCTCTCCTGCAGGAAGTCCTGGGTTCAAGTCCTCAGCACCACATAAGCAAACAAACAAGATTATGGCTGTTTATTCTGGGTCCAGAAGACAATGGACATTCCCTTTTGAAGGACTTTTTCTTTTCCTTTCCTTTCCCTTCCTCTCATCTCCTCTCCCTCTCTTTTCCTCCCTTCCTTCCTTCTTTCCTTCTTCTCTTTTTCTTCCCCTTTTTAATTTTAATTATTTTATTTTTTGTGGGTCATGGGGCCTGAACTCTGGGCCTGGACACTGTCTCTCAGCTCTTCAGCTCAAGGCTAGCACTCTACCATTTGAGCTACAGCTCCACTTCCAGCTTTTTCTGCTTATGTGGTGCTGAGGAATCGAACTCAGGGCCTCATACATGCAAGGCAAGCACTCTACCACTGAACCACCTTGCCAGCCCTCTCCCCTTTTTAAAATGCCAGTACTAGGTATTAAACTCAGGGCCTAGGCACTGTCCCTTAGCCTTTTCACTCAAGGCTCGCATTCTACTACTTCTGGCATCTTGGTAGCTAATTGGAGATAAGCGTCTCACAGAGTTTCTTACCCAGGCTGGCTTGGAACCAAGATCCTCAGATCCTCCTAAGTAGCTAGAATTACAGGTGTGAGCCACCAGCACCCGGCTGAGACCTGTGCTTTTTTTGAGACCCTCTAGGCAGAGAAGGAGACATCACTCAGTGCTCTCCCACTGGGACCCATCTCTATAGCTCTTAGGGTAGTAAGGAAGGCAGCACAAACTTTGGAGAAAGCTCCCAACCTGGCCTCAGCTGGGTCTTACTCAAGAAATGAAGCTGGTATCCCTGATTCTCACCATGCTATTGTTTTCTTGTCTATCCTCAAGGGCCAGTATCATCAGAGGGGTATTCTGAGAGCTCCTGAGGTCCTGATGGACTGGAGTCAGCTGGGGAAGGGATTCTGGAACAGGGTGGTCACTGCGGCATGGAGTTGGGAGAGCTCAGCCTGGGGTAGGGTTTTAGAGTGATTCCATATCTTCTTATATATGTCATTGCTGAGTTCAAAGTCTCTGGGGTATTGAAAGATGTTTCCAGGGGTCATTTATGCACAAGTCCAAGCCATTCATAGAATACTCCCATGGGCCTTGTTGGTTCCAAATATGAGAGGCCTCTCAAAATGAAGGAGCTCTCTGGAGGATGGAAGGTAACTAGGCATGGCTATGGGAAAGGAAGGTGTGGTGGAAAAAAGTGAACTAGTCAGGAGAGCAGCAGAAAGGAAAAGTGGAAAGAAGCAACCCAAAGTATGACTTGGACAAGTTGGTGCAATTCTCCAAATATCCTCAAGAGGGCGTCTGGGACTCTAGAAAGGCCCAGTTCAGTCTTCCTGAGCTCTACCTTCCGCTAGCTCTCAGAGAATGAAGCTGGGGCAGGGGCCCAGGTCAGTGGTAATATGTGGCAACAGCAGTCACGGCTCCGCTGCTCTCCATGACTCTGAGGAATTCAGGAGTCGGAAAATCCCCTGTTCTGGGAGGCACAGGTGTCCCCAGCCACTCCGAGAAGCTGCCCAGATGGTCTACTGGAGGCCAGCCCCACCCAGCTCCTCTCAGAAGAGCTGATCCAGGCTCCCCACACCCCAGTGCTCTTGTTTTTGTTTGTTTTGTGTGTTTTTTTGGGGTCCGGTCGTGGGGCCTGAACTCTGGGTCTGGGCACTGTCCCTCGGCTCTTCAGCTCAAGGCTAGTGCTCTACCACTTGAGCCACAGCACCACTTCTGGCTTTTTTCTTTTTGCTTATGTGGTGCTGAGGAATCGAACCCAGGGCCTCATGCATGCAAGGCAAGCGCTCTACCACTGAGCGCTCTACCACCTTCCCAGCCCCCAATTTTCTCTTCTTATACAGAAATAGTCACTGAATTAGGGGCTACCCTAATCCCTTATGACTCTTAACATTTCACTTTATTTGAAAAGACCCTATTTCCAAATAAGGCACCTCATTCCCAGGGCTAAGGGGTTAAGAGGATATACTTTGTTTTTGTTTTTTTTGGATCTGGTCATGGGCCTGAACTCTGGGCACTGTCCCTCAGCTCTTCACCTCAAGGTGAAGAGCTCAAGGCTAGCACTCTACCACTTGAGCCACAGTGCCACTTCTGGCTTTTTTTTCTTTTTTGCTTATGTGGTGCTGAGGAATCGAACCCAGGGCCTCAGGCATGCAAGGCAAGCACTCTACCACTGAGCCACCTTCCCAGCACACCCCAGTGCTCTTGTAAGAAGACTTTTCCCTAAGTTATTGCAAACACAATGGGTGGAGGGAGAGTTAGCTAGTGAGATCTGGGCCAGGTCTACAGTGACAAGGAATTCTGGGAAGTCAGAATTCAAAGTCCAAAGCTTTGTTTTAGAGCACATGAAGTTCAAATTTGTCAGTGTTGGAGATACAATGTATTTTAAGTTGTTAGTTTTACAGCTTTTAAGCTTTTTAACACATAGTATAATGCATGGAATCACATGTATAAGGCTTGTTCCCGTCCCCACAAATGTTAGGGGTGTGCAGGAGAAGATTCCTTGGGTGCATATTTTTTTGGGGGGGTCCGGTCGTGGGGCCTGAACTCTGGGCCTGGGCGCTGTCCCTCAGCTCTTCAGTTCAAGGCTAGCACTCTACCACTTGAGCCACAGCGCCTCTTCAGGCTTTTTTCTTTTTGCTTATATGGTGCTGAGGAATCGAACCCAGGGCCTCATGCATGCAAGGCAAGCGCTCTACCACTGAGCCAACCTTCCCAGCCCTGGGTGCATATTTTGAAGGAGGAGACATCATTGGCGCCTCCTGGGAGGGATGAGAATGGGGACAAGAAGGAAGGTCTCTATTAAGCCACTGACAATTTAGAGAAGTTTTAGCTAATAGAATTTCACCATGGACCTCTACAGTGGGTTAGAGAAAGTGGGATGTAGGGATGGCAGGGTACATTGGCCTCCACTCTCTTCTTCTTGTTGTTGTTGGTGGTGGTCATGGGGCCTGGGTGCTGTCCCTGAGCTTTTTCACTCAAAAGCACTCTACCACTTTGAACCACAGCCCCACTTCCGGTTTTCTGGTGGTTTATTGGAGATGAGAGTCCCACCGACTTTCCTGCCCAGGTTGGCTTTGAACTGTGAGCCTCAGATCTCAACCTCCTGAGAAGCTAGGATTTGGTGGTAGTCACCAGCACCTGGCTTCCCTCACCTTTTTGGAACGATGCTTTGCATTTGACAATGTGTGGGGACACTTCAGAGACCAATGGATGTGAACATGCTCGCACTCTCGCTGTTCTGCATTTCGGAGGATGGCCTTCTCCACATGAGGACTCTCAGGTCAGGGGCTGCAGAGCCGCACCTGACACTGGCCCTCTATAGGTGCCATAGCTCAACAGCTCTCCATCTCCCCATCACCCCACCCATCATGACTGCCAGCCTCCTTGCTGTAGGGATTACTGGTGTGCCCTAGGATACTCAGCATCCTTGGGTCTGCCGCTGACTGTTCCCACCTTCCAGTTGTGAGGAACCCTGTGTGTCCCCCAGCCCCCATGCCAGAGAACCCTGCTACCCTGCAACCCGGGACAGGGATAGAAAGCCCTGGACCACAGAAGTCCCGGCTTGGCAAAGTTAGAGGCAGAAATAGATGCCTGCCCCTTCCCTGGCGTCACCTCAAGCGCTTGCTCCCCAGATGCCCAGAGATGAGACGAGGTCTGGGGACATGGCCCCCAGGAGCAGCCGGGCGGGGCCTGGCGCAGGCGTGCTCAGGAGCCCCCTGTGGGGTCCGGGCGAGGCGAGGCAGGGGACTGGAGATGCCGGAGCAGGATGGAGCGGATGGAGCTGCGGCCCAGGTCCCAGGGCCCCCAGGATGGCCAGGCTCTGCCGCTCAGGGGAGGCGCAGAGCCGTCGCAGCTGTCAGACTGTTTCCCTGTGGTGGGAACACCTCGCTGGGGCTTGGCAGGGAGCGATCGCCAGGAGCCCTGGCCGGGAGACCAAGGGCCAGCCGCGCCCGCAGCCGCGTCCCCGCGGCCTGGACCCGCGCGGGCAGGGAGGGTTCCCGCCTGGCACAGGCACAGGTTCCCGGCGGCGTGGGACCCCGGACTGCGGCCTTAGCGGCATCGCTGCTGCTGCAGAGCCGGCCTGGGGCACCCCAGTCCTGGGGTCCCCTCCTTAACCACGGTCAGTGTCAGAGGCCACCCACTGCAGACGCGGAACCAAGGCCGGGGGGAGACGCGGGACCCAGCATGCGCGGGGCTCTGCAGCAGGGAGAGGTAAAGAGGGTCGGTAGGAGAAGGCCATTTCTCCTTCCATGGCTTTTTCAAAAGATGGAAATTTCTTTTGTCTTTTTTCCTCCCTCCCTCCCTTCCTCCCTTCTCTTTCTTTTTAATGCCTGTCTTGAGCTTGAACTGAGAGCCTGGGTGTAAGCTGGCCCTTAGCTTTTCCACTCAAGACTGGCACCCTATCACTTGAGCCACAGCTCCCCTTCTGGCTTTTCGGTGGTTAACTGGAGATAAGAGTCTCTCGTGGACTTTCCTTCCTGGGCTGACTTTGAACCACAATCCTCAGATCTCAGCCTCCTGAGTAGGCAGGATTATAGGCGTGAGCTGCTGGTGCCTGGCTATGCTTTCTTCTTCTTCTTCTTCTTCTTTTTCTTCCTTCCTTCCTTCCTTCCTTTCTTTCTTTCTTTCTTTCTTTCTCTGGGCCTGGGCACTGTCCCTGCACTCTTCAGCTCAAGGCTAGTGCTCTACCTCTTGAGCCACAGCACTACTTCCGGTTTTCTAGTGGTTTATTGGAGATAAGAGTCTCACAGACTTTCTTGCCTGGGCTGGCTTTGAACCGTGATCCTCAGATCTCAGCCTCCTGAGTAGCTAGGATTGCAACTGTGAGCCACTGGTGCCCAGCTTTATGCTTTCTTTTTTTGTAGCTTCCCCCCCTCCCCCAGGGCTGAGGACCAAACCCAGGGCCTTACATGTGCCAGGCGGGCGCCCTTCCGCTGAGCTAAACCCCCAGCCCCTATGCTTTCCTCTTTGACCTGTGTGTTATTCTCAAATACATGGTGACTGATATTTTGTCTAATTATTAAAACATTTGGCAAATAAGATGAATATAGTTCATGCTTTTTTTGTTTTGATTTGGTGGTACTGGGATTTGAATTCAGGGTCTTATACTTTCTAGGCAGGTGCTCTATCTCTTGAACCACATCTCCAGTCTTTATTTTTGCTATTTTCCAAATAGGGTCTTGCTTTTTGCATAGGCTAGCTTAGACAGTTATCGCACCTATCTTAAGTGGCAGGTGTACACTGTTGTGCTCAGATTTTTTTTTTGTCAGTTGTGGGGCTTGAACTCGGAACCTAGGCGCTGTCCCTGAGCTCTTCAGCTCAAGGCGAGTGCTCTACCACTTGAGCTACAGCACCACTTCCAGTTTTCTAGTGATTTATTAAAAATAAGGGTCTATGGACTTTCCTGCCTAGGCTGGCTTTGAACTGCCATCCCCAAGATCTCAATCTCTGAGTAGGCAGAATTACAGGTGTGAGCCACTGGCACCCAGCTTGTGCTCAGATTTTTATTGGCGCTTCACTAATTTTTTTGTTGGGGGGGAGGGGAATTGGACTAGTCTTGAACTATGATCCTCCTGATTTCAGCCTTCCAAATAGCTGGGATTATAGGCACGAACCACTGCACTGTGCTCTTTTGTTTTTGGAGCAGGGTTTTGCTATAGATCCCAGGCTGGCATCAAACTCACAATCCTCCTGACTCATGCCTCTGAGTGCTGGGATTATAGGCATGAGTTACTATGCCTGCTTTGATGTTTGCTTGAATACTCAGTGAGTGACCCTCATTGAGCTCCCTCTAATGTGGGATTCTTGTGATGCTCCATCTCAAGGAAATTCTAAGACTTGTACAGTGGTGTAGATGAGGTCAAGATGGTTGACTTCACGTTGCCCTGGTAGGGAACTTTCTCAAGTTCTTGATCACCAGACCACGTGTCAAAACTGGTGACAGTTCAGTCTCTTCTACAGCAAAATGCTTACAGCCACCAGGACCATGGATAGCAGAGGGCACTAACTTGTTGGTCTCCATACAGCTTTGGGTTTCCCATTCAGGCATTCACTTAGACCCTGTTCTGGAATCTTCCAGCCTGCCTCTCCTGATGCTATCTTCCAAGAGGTGGTGACTCAAAATTTCTTTTCCAAAATAAGGTCACAGGGGCTGGGCAGGTGGTTCAGTGGTAGAGTGCTTGCCTGGCATGCATGAGGCCTTGGGTTCGATTCCTCAGTACCACATAAACAGAAAAGGCCGGAAGTGGCACTGTGGCTCAAGTGGTAGAGTGCTAGCCTTGAGCTGAAGAGCTGAGGGACAGCATCCAGGCCATGAGTTCAAGCCCCATGACCAAAAAAAAAAAAAAATAAGGTCAGAGTCCTGTGGAGCTTCCTTGGCATTTGAGAACAATGTGGCTGGGTGTTTGGGGCAGGCCTTGAGGCCTGTCTCTGTTCTGGGTTTGGTGTCCTGGCTGACAGCAAGCATGATGGGCACCCCTGCCTTTTGTTTCCTCTCGCTGCTCTGGACCCTGGACCGTCAGGTCACGTGACCTCTCTACCACTCACAACAACTCCCCCGATAAACATGGTCCCTTGTAAACCTCATTCAGTTTGAGGGGCATTGTTATTCTACTTGAACTAATCATTCAGTGGCTAGAAATGGAGAGCTGCTGGCAGATGGATGGTTGTGTATACCTTTCCATTCATGAAATGACCAAAACAAATTAAAATCATCCTCAGTACTGAAGTGATAGTCATACCCACAAATCACACGCATGAGAGGAATTCCTGCAAGAGAGCACTCACAGCCGACTGGAGTGATTGGTGAAAGCAATTTCCTCCCTTCACACACATGCACACACACACACACACTCACACACACACACATACACACATTAATCAAGAACATACCATAGTGTTACAGGAATTTAAAAGAGAAAGCAATGGGACTGGAGTTCAGCTCAATTGTAAAACATTTGCCTAGCATGTGTAAGGTCCTGGTTTTGATCCCCAGCACTATAAAAAAGAGAAGAAAGATGGAAAGAAGAAAAGGAGAAGGGAGGGAGGAAGGAAAGAAGGAAGGAAGAAAGGAAGGAAGGAATGTTAGAAGGAAGGAAGGAATGTTGAAGGAAGGAAGGAAGGAAGGAATGTTAGAAGGAAGGAAGGAAGGAAGGAAGGAAGGAAGGAAGGAAGGAAGGAGCTTCACTAACAGCTACAGAAGCTGATGCCGATGAGAGGGCATAGAGCAGGCCACTCTGCCTGGAATCTTTTTCTAATGTCAGATGGTCTGTTTTTAGTGGTGGATGCAACTTGATGAGATAAAGGTGGATCCATGTGAAAGAGAGGCCTCTCTCTTCTGTGAGCAGGTCTTTCCCTGACGTTACAGCTCATTAACATAAGGACAGACATTGGGCCACAAAATCTTGAGTATCAGAAGTGAAAACAAGAATAATAAATTTCTTCTCTACCTGTACAGAAGCCAAAGGAAGAATCTCTGTCTTGGGAAAAGTCAAGCCTTCTCCAACGGAAGTACAAAGATCTCATCCGATCAGAGTAGTGTACCAAGGTGGCATTTGGCCAGATAAAGGAATCCTGCAGGACTCCTCCCCCACTCCCCCACCCTTGCCCCCCCCCCAAAATCCTCCATCCTGACACCACCTCATTTAAGAGAGCTTAAAAGTGTCCTTTCCCCAGAGTTCTAACCTTGGTAAGAAAAAGACACCCAGAGGGACTTCAGCAACTATTGTGACCAAGCAAATACTTGGGTAATTTTTGGAGCTTTATTTGGTTCCCACCTACAGTTAGCCAGGCCCTTGTATCACCTGCACTCCAAACTGCTTTCCTCTCGTGCAAGAGCTGACCGACTGCCCTGTCACTGGATCCAAGTGGTATCATCACCCCCAACTTACAGAAGAAGGAAGGGAGCCTCGGGAGGGGGTGGAGCCAGGATGGAGCCCAGGCCTCCGATAGAGTCCAGTGTGCTTTCTCTCTCCCCTCCTTTTCTTCAGGGAGACCAGAAGAATAGTAGTGACTCTGCCACATCTAAGTCCCTGAGGACCGTATCCATAGGCCTAGGAGAGGTGGTCCCAGCCCGGGCTGGCTTTGAACCGCAATCCTCAGATCTCAGCCTCCTGAGTAGCTAGGATTACAGGCATGAGCCACCAGCACCTGGCTTAAGAAACACTTCTTGCTGACAAGGGCAACACAGGCTTAGGATAAAAGGATAGAATGTAAGCCAATGGACTCCAAAAGCAGGTATACCATACTTATATCTGATAAACACAAAAGTAAAATCAGTCACAAGAGATTAAAAGGTTATTCATACAAATAATGTAAATAATTCATGAAAAGGAAATTATAGTTATTAACATGTATGCACCAAATAACATGGAGATGTTCTTTTAAAAAAAAGTGGGAGCTGGGCTCTGGTGGCTCATGCCTATAATCCTAGCTGAGGATTATAGGTTGAGATCTGAGGATCTCGGTTCAAAGCCAGCCTGGGCAGGAAAGTCTGTGAGACTCTTATCTTCAATAACCCACTAGAAAACTGGAAGTAACACTCTGGTTCAGGTGGTAGAGCACTTGCCTTGAGCTGAAGAGTGCTGGGACAGCACCCAAGCCCAGAGTTCAAGCCCCACAACTGATCAAACAACAACAACAGGCTCACGCCTGTAATCCTAGCTACTCAGGAGGCTAAGATCTGAGGATCGTGGTTCAAAGCCAGCCCGGGCAGGAAAGTCCGTGAGACTCTTATCTCCAATAAACCACTCGAAAACTGGAAGTGGTGCTATGGCTCACACCGTAGAGTGCTTGCCTTGAGCTGAAGAGCACAGGGACAGCGCCCAAGCCCAGAGTTCAAGCTCGACAAGCGACTAAAAAGAAAAAAGTGGGAGACTTCAATACCCTACTTTTCACTAATCAGTCATCCAAATAAACAAACAAAAATGAATAAATTTTAGAAGTAAATGACACCATATAGCAAATGGATGTAACAGATACCTATACCTTATTTTAGCCAGTAGCAGCACAATAAAACATTCTTCTTAGCAATCCATTGAATGTTCTTGAAAATATATCATATCCTAAGACATACAGCAAATCTACTAGAAAATTGAAAAAACTTCTTGTAATCTACCAGATCATTATGAAATTAAACTACGGCTCCACAAAAGATGTTACAAAAATGTTCAAACATGTGGACACTGAACATCAAATGTAAAAGGGAGAATTCAAATAATTCCTTGAATCTAAAGAAAATGTTTTTGTTTGTTTGTTTGTTGCTGGTTGTAGGGCCTGAACTCTGGGCCTGGACTCTGTCCCTCAGCTCTTCAGCTCAAGGCTAGCGCTCTACCACTTGAGCCACAGAGCTGCTTCTGTCTTTTTCTGCTAGAGTGGTGATGAGGAATCGAACCCAGGGCCTCATGCATGCAAGGCAAGCACTCTACCACTGAGCCACTTTCCCAGCCCTGAAAATGAAATTCTATCAAAACCTCTGAGATACTGCAAATATAGTGGTAAGAAGAAATGTGTAGGCATTAATGCCTACAGTAAAAAAAAAAAAAAAGGCAGAAAGTATTCAAATAGCCTTATGATACAACTCAAACTTGAGAAAACAAGCCCAAGGATAGGTGGCAATAATTAGTAAAAACTGGGGGTGAAAGCTGGTTGCCGGTGGCTCACGCCTGTAATCCTAACTATTCAGAAAACTGAGATCTGAGGATCACAACTCAAAAATCCCGGAGGACAGGAAAGTCCATAAGACTCTTATCTTCAATAAATTACTCAGAAAAGACTGGAAGTGGTGCTGTGGCTCAAGTGGTAGAGCATGAACCTTGAGCAAAAGAACCTCAGGGACAGTGCTGAGGCCCTGAGTTCAATCCCCAAGACCAGCAAAAAATAACATAAAAAATTTTAAAGCTAAGTGATGAAATTAATAAAATGGTGACTTTAAAAACCACACACACACACACAATCAATGAAACAAAAAAATCCTTTTTTGAAAAAGTGATTGATAGGGGCTGGGAAGGTTGCTCAGTGGTAGAGCGCTTGCCTTGCATGCCTGAGGCCCTGGGTTCGATTCCTCAGTACCACATAAGCAAAAAGAAAAAAGCCAGAAGTGGCGCTGTGGCTCAAGTGGTAGAGTGCTAGCCTTGAGCTGAAGAGCTGAGGGACAGCACCCAGGCCCAGAGTTCAGGCCCCATGACTGGACCAAAAAAAAAAAAAAGTGATTGATAAACCTTTAGCTAATCTAATCAAAAGAAGGAGAAAAGAAACCCAATCAAAATTAGAGGTGAAAATGAAAATATTGCAGGAAATACCAAAGAAATCCAAAGAATTATGAGGGAATACTTTGAAAACTTATATAAATAGAACATCTAGAAGAAATAGATAAATTTTAAGACACAGTTGAAACCCAAAAATTCGTATAGAAAATGAGGAGAGAAGAGAAAAGGACCAGTAAAATAAGGGCTGGGAGCTGAATCAGAAGTGAAGTTTTCCAAACAGAATTGGAAAGACAAATTAGTGTGTTCCCACTAAAACAGGGACACTTTGCTTTAAGGCAAAGGAAGTAAGCAGTATAACTTCAACCTTAGTGCTCGTTATAAACCTTTCTTAGCCTTTCAGCATACTTTCAGAGAATATTTTTAGGTTTTTTTAAATTTAATATTGGGGTGTCTTCCCAGGATTTTTAAATTTTTACTTATTTATTTATTTATTTTTGCCAGTCCTGGGACTTAAACTCAGGGTCTGGGCACTGTCCCTGAACTTCTTTTGCTCAAGGCTAGCACTCTACCACTTGAGCCAGAGTGCCACTTCCGGCTTTTTCTGCGTATGTGGTACTGAGGAATTGAACCCAGAGCTTTATGCATGCTAGGCAAGCACTCTACCACTAAGCCACATTCCCAGGCCCCCAGAAAATACCCTATGAAGAAAAATTGATCTCAAATTCAAGAGCTCCTTCATTTCAACAGAAAGATCTAGGGGTTTTCTCTTTTATTATTTATTTATTTTTAGGGTTTCTCCTTTATTATTAGGTTGCATACACTAAAACGCATTCTTTTTCTTTTTGTGAAAGCATTTTCAGTATGATGCCAATATTTTGTTTGTTGGTTGGTCATGGGGCTTGAACTCTGGGCCTGGGTGCTTTCCCTGAGCTCTTCAGCTCAAGGTGAGTGCTGTATCACTTGAGTCACAGTGTTACTTCTGGTTTCCTGGTGGTTTATTTGAGATGAGTCTCATGGATTTTCCTGCCCCGGCTGGCTTCAAACTATAATCCTCAGATCTCAGCCTCCTCCGTAGTTAGGATTACAGGTGTGACCCAATTTTTATAAAAGCATTTCTTACAGAGAATAGTAATGTATACCTATAATCCCAGCATTTGGGATGCTGAAGCAAGATCATATCAAGTTTGAGGCCAGCCTTGGGCATGCAGAAAAAGGAAATGTTTCTAAGTAATCCATCTGATTTTACTGACAGGTCTTGATGGGTGGTGAGAGTTGAAATAATTTATTGATGTCATTATTTCCTTCATTGCTTGAATTCTTTTTTTTTTTTTTTTGGTTAGTCATGGGACTTGAACTCAGGGCCCGAACGCTGTCCCTGAGCTCTTTTGCTTTTTGCTCAAGGCTATTACTCTACCATTTTGAGTCACAGTTCCACTTCCAGTTTTCTGGTAGTTAATTGGAGGTAAGAGTCTCACAGACTTTCCTGCTGGAGCTGGCTTGAAACTGTTATCTTCAGATCTCAGCCTCCTGAATAGCTAGAATTTCAGGCGTGAGCCACTAGCACCTAGTTTTGATTTATTTATTTTTGTTGCCAGTCCTGGGGCTTGAACTCAGGGCCTGAGCATTGTCTCTGAGCTTCTTTTTGCTCAAAGCTAACATGCTACCACTGGAGCCACAGTGTCACTTCTGGCTTTTGTCTAGCATGCATGAAGCCCTCGGTTTGATTCCTCAGTACCACATACACAGAAAAAGACGGAAGTGGCACTGTGGCTCCAGTAGTAACATGCTAGCCTTGAGCAAAGAAAAGCTCAGGGACAGTGCCCAGGCCCTGAGTTCAAGCCCCAGGACCGGCCAAAAAATACATAAAAGAAAAAAAAATAAATGGAACTATTATTTTACAAATACATTCCAGTGTGTATCATTAATTGTTTTGTAGCTCTGTTTCTAGCTGTCTCTACAAACAATTAATGATGAAAATTTACACACTGAGCCCCGTTTGATAAACACTGAGCCCCGTTTGATAAGCACTATTCTTAACCCTTTACATGTATTTGGTTAAATCATATGAAGTTGCTAACCTGGCTATTCTTTCAGCAGTACTGGGGTTTGATATCAGGGCTGCTCATTTGCTTCGTGGGTATTCTACCCATTGAGCCACACTTCCAGTACCTTTTTTTTCTCAAGGCTCTTCTGGCTGTGTGTGTGTGTGTGTGTGTGTGTGTGGTTTTATTGGAGATGAGTCTCAGGCTTTCCTGCCCAGGCTGGCTTTGAATCACAGTCCTCAGATTCCAGATTCCAGCCTCCTGAGTTGCTAGGATTCTAAGCATGAGCCACTGGTGCCCAGCTCCAGTCCCTTTTTGCTTTGGTTATTTTTCAAGTAGAATCTCAAGATTTTTCCCAGGGTGGCCTTGAGACTGATCCTCTGACCTATTCCTGGGATTAGAGGCATGTATCACACTTGGCAATATTTGGCTGTTGTTGACCTACACAAATAGCCAGGCCACATGTTTCCATTTATATTTGCTCCTTTCATCCTTGAACAGCCCTAGAGATGAACATGGAGAACTGTAGAGATGCAAAGAGAAATCAAGTGCCATTGTTCTCCACACTCCATCTAGTCCGATTCCCCTGAAATTATCCTCACACCCTGCCTCCCAGGCTGGGTGCATTAAAAAACTGAGGTGTCTCTTTGTCCTAAGATGCCTTAGAACAAAGATCATCAGACATCATCAGACACCGTCAATCTGAATGCTGAGGGCAGGACACACCCGGGCCTGGCTCTAGCTCTGTTGAACACTTCTAGTTCCTTGCAGGTGCCCCTGAAGGGAGAGCTGACTGATGGCTTTGGCTGAACTGGCCATCCCCAGGTGAGTCACCCCCCCCAACACACACACACACACACACACTAGCATGGAAGCAAGACACACTCAATAGTTCCATGTTTATTTTCAGAAAGTGATGAAGACCAAAGAAATACATCCAGACACCACTCTCTGTACAATAAATATCCTCTGTCCAAAAGAATTTTTTAAAAAAGAAAAAAGCGTGCACGCGCACAGACACCACAAATGAGACCTCGTGTGGCCACCCCGCCCCCTCCCTACCCTACCCCTGTGTGCCCCACTCCTGTCTCCCAGCAGGTGGGCCCAGGCCAGCTCCCCATAGTCACCTGCGTCCTCTTCCTTGACTCTGGCTGGCTGACTGTTCTCAAATCCATGTCTTTCTCTTCGGGTCAGGGGTTAACACACACATGGATGAAACGGGCCAGTTACTGCCAAGGTGAAGGGTTGGTCTCCAGTCCCAGCACCTCACCTGACTAGAAGTCACAAAGCTCTTTTAGGTCCAGAACCTTCTCTCCTCCATTTTCTCTTCTCCACAGGGCCATCCACCAGAAGCAGCACCAGGTACATGACTGTAGTTTGGGTGGAAAAGGGGCAGGGGACACTCCTGTCACGTTTCATTGTGGGTCAGGAAGTAGGGAGTGAACCCAGAATTCCTTGGGTCCCCTCTCCCCAAGGGGAGCTGGGGTTTCTCCAGCCTGTTTTCTAAGTGAGTCAACCTCCTCCAACCTAAGAACATTGTCTTCTCAGCACAGCATCTGCTCAGTTGGGAAAATAGTTATAAAATTGGCCTTCGGCTTCCTTATCCAAAGGAGAAGGAGCCCCGGCAGGGGACGAGCTGTCACCGCTGGAAGGGTAGGGTGACACCCGCCTCCTCTTAGAGTCTCCTTCACCCAGTCCTGAGTCACCAGGCTCTGGCCGGAGAGGGGTGATCTCAGTCCACAATGAAGGGGAGCCCTGCTCCTCGGGCCCCCGCCCCTCGGAGGCTCCCGGGCCAGGTTCCATGGGCAGAGTCTGCATGGGGTGGAACCAGCCAGGTGGACCCATTTTGGGAGGGTACCGAGGGGGCATAGGCCAGCCAGCCCCAGGGGCTAGGACCTCCTGGCCCCGATAGTAGGGCATGGTGGGCCCAGGAGCAGAGGACAGGAATGCAGGTTTCATGCTGACGGCCCGGAATTCCGCCTCGTAGCTGTGGTCTCGGGGAGTCCCCAGCCAATAAGGTTGAGGGACCACATCCTTGGCCTGGCTGGGGAGGTCTGGGTAGAAGCGGCTGGGGACAGGATACTGGTTGGACAGGAGAGGTGAGTAGGGGTCTCCTCCAAGCAGTTGACAGTTGGCTCCAGGCGGGGAGGGGACACTGGTATCCACAGAGGCATACATTCTAAAAATAAAACCAGAAGCAAGAAAAACAGGGGTCACAAGCTAAACCAGCTCCCATGGAGTCCTTCCCTTTCTTTTTCTCTCTCTCTCTTTCTCTTTCTTTCTTTCTTTCTTGTCATGGGGCTCAAACTCTGGGCCTGGGCGCTGTCCCTCAGCAACTCAGCTCAAGGCGAGCGCTCTACCACTTGAGCCATAGCCCCACTTCCGGTTTTCTGGTGGTTCATTGGAAATAAGAGTCTTACACACTTTCCTGCCCAGGTTGGCTTTGAATCATGCTATCCTCAGATCTCAGCCTCCAGAGTAGCTAGGATTACAGGACTGAGCCACCAGCACCTAGTCTTCTTCTTCTTCTTTTTTTTTTTTTTTTGGTTCCAATAAAGGGACCAATGGGGAGGGGAACCCCATTATACTCACGACTCAAAGTTCTCCCGGAATCCTTTGGCAAAGGGGTTATTATCAATTTTCAGCTGTGTGATCTAGACCAAAGGAAACAGAGTCACCTGAGCCATAGATCTGGGGAATCTGGAAGTTTCTGAATCTGGGGAGGTTTCTCCCCAGGAACATTGCGGCTCTCACCTCGGCATTCTGGTAAGCAGTGACAGCAATGAACTGGGTTTCTTGGAAAGTAAAGATGTGTGTGTTAGAAGAATTGCAGGGGGCTTCTGGCTCTCCATCATTCACCTCCACAATATGCAGCCGGGGCTGGTACTTATGAAGAGACTGCAGCACAATCATCTGAAGAGACAGCAGAATGCCTCAGGGGGGTTGGCAGGGGTACGGATCTGCCCTCCCCGTAGTGGCCCAACACATGCTCCATGCATGGTTCTCTGCCCCATCAACCACTGGCCCTGTGGGGAAGCTAGAAGGGACCCTGAAGTCATCATGTCTCTTCCCCAGTCATGTACCTTCTCCCAGGCCTTCCAACTCCAGTCCCCAACCTTTTGGGGGGCCCAATTCTAGCCTCTTGCTTCCTTTCCTGCTCTATACAGCCAAAGTATTAACATAGTACTTTTGAGCTGGGCACCAGTGGCTCACGCCTAATCCTAGCTAGTCAGGAGGCTGAGATCTGAGACTCTTATCTCCAATAAACCAACAGAAAACCAGAAGTGGCACTGTGGATCAAGTGGTAGAGCACTAGCCTTGAGCTGAAGAGCTGAAGGATGCCCAGCACCCAAGCCCAGAGTTCAAGCCCTATGACCTGCATACACACACACACACACACAAGTGCTTTTTAGGGATAAGTGTGCTGCTATTTTTATTTTTGGCCGGTTGTGTGGCTTAAACTCAGGGGCCTGGGCATTGACCCTTGAGCTTTTTCACTTAAGGACAGTGGTCTAGGGCTGGGATGTAGCTCAGTGGCAAAGCGCTTGCCTAGCAAGTGCAACATCCTGGGTTCAATCCCCAGTACCAAAAAAGAAAAGACAAAAAAAATACAGTTAAAAAAAAAACCAAACAACAAAAAAAAAAGGATAGTGGTCTATCATTTGGAGCCACAAGGCCACTTCTGGTTTTCTGGTGGTTAATTGGAATAAGAGTCTCACAGATTTTCCTGTCTGGGCTGGCTTTGAACTGTGATCCTCCAAATCTCAGCCTCTTGAGTAGTTAGGATTACAGGCATGAGCCACAGATACCGGGGATGATAAGTGTGCTTTTAACAGGATTTCCCAACCTGAAGAAATTCTACATCCAGTCCCTGAGACACCCAGTGTCGTGGCTCCTCGTGGTGATAAATCATGGCTGTTTGGGATTCAGTGAAGAAGCTCCAAAGCAAGCTTGGCCTTGCTTGGTTGAAGGTGACCCTTACCGGCTTCTCCCATCCCAACTTCTTTTCAAGGTGGAGTGGGAAAGAGCCAGAGTTCAGAGAGGAAGAAAAAGCAGCAGAAGCCAGCCCCAGGGGCCACAGGAAGACCTTCTGGGATCTCAGCCTCAGGGTGGGCCAGGTGGTTCTACCTGAGTCACATTGTTCGAGGCTCCCTTGTTGTTTGTGAGCTTAAGTTTCCCAAAGGAAACTTCCTGGCGCATCCAGTGGGCTCCGGTGTTGGGGGAATCCGGGTGGACGTACAGGCGGTTCCCTGTGGATAGTTGACCTCTTTGGTAAACAGCCCCCCCCTCACACACAACAAAACAGACCCCTGAGGTGGGAGCTGTGACAATGAGGCAGGGTGGGTGGTAGACAAGCGAAATGAAAGGGAAGGTGGGGGAGTGAGAGGGAAGGAGAATTGAATCCCGTGTGTCAGGAGTTAGGGGTTCCACCAGGGGGCGTGCCACCTGGAAAATCTTCTCCATCATCCTCAAGGTGGGCACATACCTGGCATGCTGCCCTCGGCCTTTCCACACTGCACCCACTTTCCACTCTGATATCGCCAGTGATGCTGATCCACCAGGACCACGTCCACAAACATCCTGTAATGGCTGGTAGGCTCCAGTCCAGCCACAGTAAATGAGAGGAATGGGAACATTCGCCTGTGGGAAAAAGAGAGAGACCCCAGGACCCATCAGCCCCCGCGCCATGGCCACTCACACCGTGCTATGTGCCGGAACCACTTCCACCTGCTCCAAGAGCCATCTGGCGAATGTTCAAGAAGTCTACCGGCCAGTTGGTAAGCACAGTCATCATTTTTAAAAAATGGCATAAACTTACAATTAAGTACATCCTATTAAAAGCCAAGATAATCCATACTCAGAAATAATTTCCTGTTTTTTTTCCCCAGTATGCTCTGCTCTTGTCTCTGCTATGAAGATTATTTATGGCTATTGTATCTGTGTAGTGAGCCTATAGGGAATGGTTTGTGGTGCATTTCCCTGCAATTCTATATTCATCTTGGTATCACTCAACACTAATTGCCCAGTATCTATGTTCAACATCATTCTGACAGCTTGAAATTATCATGTTAGAAGTAGTTACACCACAGGAATCAGCCAATACTATCAGCTGGTCTTTCATTGTGTATATGTGTCAGTGCCTAGGGGTAGAATTTGAGGCCTCACACATGCTATGTAAATACTCTATCACTGAGCTATATTCCCAACCCATAGGCTTTTTGTTGTGGTGGTGGCTGATCATAAGGTTTGAACTCAGGGCCCTTGAGTGCTGTCCCAGAGCTCAAGACTCTAGTGCTCTACCACTTTGAGCCACAGCTCCACTTCTGGTTTTCTGGTGGTTAATTGGAGATAAGAGTCTCACAGACTTTCCTGCCCAGACTGCTTTGAGTTGCAATTTTCAGATCTCAGCTTTCTAAGTAGCTAAGATTATAGTTGTAAGGCACCAGTGCCCAGCCCATAGGCTTTTTTAAATGCTTTCCTTTCACAGGGTCAGATGCTAGATACTTAACAGCACTGCCTCAAACTTTAGTGTGTTCCTCAGGAGGAGCAAACACAAGCCAGCTCTCCACAGGCAGTTCCTAAAAGAGCCTCATGCCTCAGACCCCATCCTTCTCTCTACAGTGACTCTCTCCCACACTCTGAAAAATACTCACCTACCCTACAGCTCGCACCTGTAGGCCCTCCCTACCCCCTATTCCTGAACTTGATGAAGTAGGATCTGTCCCAGGCCTGGGTCATGGGGGATCACCTAATGTCCTAGGTGGACAGGATCCTTCTCATCTTTCCAAAAGAAGGCTATATCAAACAGAATCCTCATGCTCAAAGTCTTGGCTCTTGGGGAAAATAGAAGTGAAGGAGTTGGGTGCTGTCGTATTCTCTTTTGTGCCATAGTAAGATTCAGAAAGGGAAGTTCTCTCCTACACTGCCCATCTCCACCACTTCCACAATCACTACCCCTGTTATCACCATCATTACAACCACCGCCTCCACTATCACAACCACCATCACCTCACCACTATCTCCGCCTACCTATCGCTACAGCTATGGCCTCCATATCACAACCGCCAGCAGCAGCATCGACACAATCTCCACCTCCATGATCACTGTCACTGCCACGACCCCTCCACCAACATAACCATCTTCTACCCACCACCTCCACCATCTCCACCAGCACGATAAGCACCACCTCTTCCCTCTTGGGCATCATTATAACCATCCTCCCACCATCTCCATCACTACAACCACCACCTCCACTATCATCACTACTATTTTTTTTTTTTTGGTCAGTTGTGGGGCTTGAACTCAGCAGTCTAGCTTCTGTCCCTGAAGTTTTCTACTCAAGGCTAGCACTCTACCACTTTGAACCATAGTACTACTTCTGGCTTTTTGGTAGTTAATTGGAGATAAGAATTTCATGGAGCCAGGCGCTGGTGGCTCACGCCTCTCAGGAGACTGAGATCTGAGGATCACGGTTCAAAGCCAGCTTGGGGAGGAAAGTCTGTGAGACTCTGATCTCCAATAAACCACTACAAAACCGGAAGTGATGCTGTGGCTTAAGCGGGAGAGTGCTTGCCTTGAGCTGAAGAGTGTAGGGACAGCTCCCAAGCCCAGAGTTCAAGCCCCACGATCGACCAAAAAAAAAAAAAAGGAGTTTCATGGAGGGACTGGGAATGTGGCTTAGTGGTAGAGTGCTTGCCTTGCATGCATGAAGCCCTGGGTTCAATTCCTCAGTCCCACGTACACAGAAAAAAGCCAGAAGTGGTGCTGTGTCTCAAGTGGTAGAGTGCTAGCCTTGAACAAAAGAAGCTTAAGAACAGTGCCCAGGCCCAAAGTTCAAGCCCTAGGGCTGGTCAAAAAAAAAAAAAATTCATGGACTTTCCTGCCTAGCTGGCTTTGAACTGCAGTTCTCAGATCTCAGCCTCCTGAGTGAGTAGAGTTACAGATGTGAACCACCACTGCCTACCTCATCACTACTATTGCTCCACCATCACAGCTGCCTTCCCTCTAACCACTTCCACCATCACTACAACCACTGCCTTCACATCACCAAAACTACCATTACGTCTTCACCATCACAACCATCCTCCCTCTAATTGCCACCTCCACCATCGTTACCACATCACCACCTCCACGATCATTACAAACACCACCTCCATCACAGCCACTACTACAGCTACCACTTCTACCATCACTACAACCACCACCTCCACTATCACCGTCACTACCACTGTCCCTCTACCATCTCAACCCTCCTCCTCTAACCATCTCTTCCATCACTACAACCACTGCCTTCAAACATCACAACTACCTCTACCAGCAACATCACTAGGGCTACCGCCTCCTCACTAACAGGGCCATCACCAGCTCCAGTGGTTGAGCATCTCTCCTAAAAGCTGGGCAGGAAAAAGAGGGTTGCCAAAACAGCTGAGACAAACTCTCATCAGAAATGCCTCTCAAGCTGGGTATTGGTGGCTCACACCTAAAATCCTAGCTACTCAGGAGGCTGAGATCTAAAGATCACTGTTCAAAGCCAGCCCGAGCAGGAAAGTCCATGAGACTCTTCTCTCCACTAAACTATAAAAAAAAAGCTGGAAGTGGAGCTGTGGTTCAAGTGGTAGAGCACTAGCCTTGAGCACAAAAATTCAGGGACAGTGTCCAGGGACAGAGTTCAAGCCCAGGACTGGCACACACACACAAAACAAAGAAAAATGTTTCTCATCCCTAAGTTGAGTGCTGCCTCCAATCCTACTACTCAAGAGGCTGAGATCTGGAGGACTGAGGCTTGAAGGCAGCACTGGCAGAAAAGTTTGATAGACTCCATTTCCAAAAGTAATGAACAAAAAGCAGAGCTGGAGGTGTGGCTCAAGTGGTAAAGTGCCAGCCTAGCAAGCTTGAGGCCCTGAGTCCAGCCTCCCCCAACAAAAACCATGCATTCATCTCACACACCCCTGTTCCCATGAGAGCCCTGGAGAATACAAAGGCACCCATCCCTGAGTCAGGAAGCAAAGGGCATGGAGAGTTTCAGGGGCCAAGGCAAACTTTTGGGTACCCCCTGACAACCCTGAAAAGTTTCCCAGGAGGGCGTTATTACATTCCTAGCTCCTCAGACACCTGGGCTGAGAAAAAGAGATTTATCAGACTCTTGGTCTTGGATGACTTAATTTCCAAACAAAACTTGCTTGCTTCCTCACCTGTAAATATCAATAAATAACTCCAGTCTACCTTGCCTCTGCAAGCTATTTAGGAGCCCAAACCATGTAAAACGTAGCTCATCTCTTTCCAGGCCCACTTCCATCCAAGAAGGTCTTATCTTCCAGGCCCAGAACTATATTCAAGCTCTCTGGTCTTTCTGGAGGACCCTAAGCAGAGGACTCAGCTCTGGTTCCTGGCTCTGGGTCACAGGGGCTTGATGGGCCTGCTGACTGAAGGAATCAAAGGTTAAGGATTAGGTATTGAGCATTCAAAAGTGGTAGGAATTTTCCAATCCATTTTTCTCACCAACTCAATTAAGAACAGTGTAAGGTCATCAAATATTTCCTATATTGTAACTGTTTCCTATCCAAACTTGTAGGAATAAAAAATTAGAAAGGGGCTGAGAAGATGGCTCAGTGGTAGAGTACTTGCCTTGCATGCATGAGGCCCTGGGTTCGATTCCTCAGCACCACATAAGCAGAAAAAAGCCGGGAGTACCGCTGTGGCTCAAGTGGTAAACCACTAGCCTTGAGCTGAAGAGCTGAGGAACAGCGCCCAGGCCCAGAGTTCAGGCCCCACGACCGACAAAAATAAATAAATAAAATAGAATCATTTTTGTGTGTTTTTCAGTGCCGGTTCTGGAGCTTGATCTCAGGGCCTGGGTGCTGTCCTTTAGCTTTTTGGCTCAGGGATGATGCTCTACCACTTGAACCACAGCGCCACTTCAGCTTTTTGGTGGTTAGACATGAGTCCCATTTACTTTCCTATCTAGGCTGGCTTCAAATTGTGAGCCTCAGATCTCAGCTTCCTACATAGCTAGGATTACAGGTATGAGCCACTGACACCCAGTTTCACTTTTTGTTTATTTGTTTGTTTTTTTGTGCTGTGTATAAAATCCAGCCGGGCCTTCTACATGCTAAGCAAACACTCTATATTGAGCCATACATCCCTAGTTCCAGAATATACTTCTCTCTTTTTTTTTTTTTTTGGTTGGTTGTGGGGCTTGAACTCTGGGCCTGAACACTGTCCCTGCGCTCTTCAGCTCAAGGTGAGTGCTCTACCACTTGAACCACAGCGCCACTTCCGGTTTTCTAGTGGTTTATTGGAGATAAGAGTCTCATGGACTGACTTTCCTGCCCCGACTGGCTTTGAACCTCGATCCTCAGATTTCAGCCTCCTGAGTAGCTAGGATTATAGGCATGAGCCACTGGCGCCCAGCTCCAGAATATATTTCTTTGAGCCTCTATTTACATACCACCAACTCATCAAACCATACCTTGATATATAAAATGTTATATACTTGAAAATACTAAAGATGGGAGAGAGATTTGGTGACAACTCTCTGGTGAGAGAATAAAGTGGGGTTTTCAATCTGCAGAGCCTATGCTGTGGTCTCCATCCGTTGGTCTTGCTTTTTCTTTTTCTGTGTGTGTGTGTGTGTGTGTGTGCACACGCGCGTGCACGCGCTAGTACTGGGGCTGAGACTGAGGATTTCCTGCTCATGCTTAGTTTTTCTACTTAAGGCTGGCACTCTGCACTTCAGCCATATTTCTGTTTCTGGCGTTCTGTTGGCAAATTGAAGAGAAGACTCTCTCCAATTTGTCTGCCTGGGCTGGTTTTACAAATCAATCCTCAGATCTGTCTTGTGAGTAGCTAGGATTGCCACCATGAGCCAACCGGGACCTAGCTTCCATCTTGCTTTTATTACAAGCAATGGGAAATGAAGAAGGCAGGGAGAAGAAGGGCAAAAAGAAGAGAAGAGAAAGAGCTCTTGGTTTCACTCTGAAAGGTACGAAGCATCACCAGCTTGAAACTCAAAATAGCCCCCAATTTACATGATACTTTGCTGGGAAGGGAATGGAGATAGGTCAGGGCCACATTTGAACCCACCCCCAAAGCCTCAGCGTCCAAGAGCTCTGCTGCTCCCAAGGGCCAACCCACCACAAGGGGATTCTCAGAGCCATGATACCACCCCACCAGATCCTAAACACCTGGCACATACTTCAATTTGCAAAATTAAAAGAACAAGGAGAACCAGGTGTGGTGGTTAGTGCCTGAAGCGCTAGCACATTGAGAGGCTGGAGCAAGAAGGTGGAGAGTTTGAGGCCAACTTGTGTTACACAGTGAGATTCTGTCTCAAAAAATAAGATAGCCCCTGTGCCTGTGGCTCACGCCTGTAATTCTAACTACTCAAGAGGGCTGAGATATGAGGATCGGTTCAAAACAAGCCTGGAAAGTTCAAGAGACTTAATCTCCAATTAACCAACAAAAAGTGGGAAGTGGAACTGCAGCTCAAGTGGTAGAGCTGCCAGCCTTGATCAAAAATGCTACGGGACAGCACCCAGGCCCTGAGTTCAAGCTCTAATACCGTCACACACACACACAAATTAAATTGGACTGGGAATGTGGCTTAGTGGTAGAGTGCTTGCTTAGGATGCATAAAGCCAGTAGTTTGATTCCTTGATACCATATAAATAGAAAAAGCCAGAAGTAGCATTGTGGCTCAAGGGGTAGAGTGCTAGCTTGGAGCAAAAGAAGCTCAGGGACAGTGCTCAGGCCCTGAGTTCAAGCCCCAGGACTGACAAAAAAAAATTAAATTAATAAACCAAAGCAAACCAAACCAGGCACCGGTAGCTCAATGCCCATAATCCTAGCTCCTGGGAGGCTAAGAACAGGATTTTGGTTCTAGGCTAGTCCAAGTAGACGTTTTCGTAATCCATAACTGAATACAGTGGTGCATGCCTGTCATCTAAGGTTCTCTAAAGTTGGGAAAAGCTGATGCAATGGTACGCACCTGTGCTCCCAGCAATGGCACAAAGCTTGAAGTAGGTGGGTCACAATTCAGGTTTGCCCACATTGGAAATGGAAAACTGGGCTAAAAATGCAATAGTATCACACCAACCTAACAAGCATAAGGCCTTGAGTTAAAACCCCAGCATTGCCAAAAACTTAATAAAAAAACTAAAATGGGTAGGTTTTGTTTTGGTTTTGTTTTGTCGATCATAGGTCTAGGCACTATTTCTTAGCTTTTCCAATAAAGATTGTCACAACTTGACCACTTGAGCCACAGCTCCACTACTGGCTTTTTGGTGGTTAATTGGAGATAACATTCTCATAGACTTTCCTACCTTGGCTGGTCTTGAACCATAATCCTCAGATCTCGACCTCCTGAGTAGCTAGGATTCTAAGCAGAAGCCACCAGTGCCCAGCTTGGGACCACCTTTTAAGAGTATAGCTGGGCACCAGTGGCTCACATCTGTAATCCTAGCTACTCAGGAGGATGAGACCTGAGGATCTCAGTTCAAAGCCAGCTCGGACAGGAAAGACTGTGAGACTCTTATCTCCAATAAACTACTAGAAAACCGAAAGTGGGACTGTGGCTCAAGCAGTAGAGCGCTCGCCTTGAGCTGAAGAGTGCGGGGACAGTGCCCAAGCCCAGAGTTCAAGCCCCAAAACCAACCAAAAAAAAAAAAAGTATATGTAAGGGGCTGGGAAGGTGGCTTAGTGGTAGCATGCTTGCCTAGCAAGCATGAAGCCAGGAGTTCGATTCCTCACTACCACATAAACAGAAAAAGCTGGAAGTGACGCTGTGGCTCAAGTGGTAGAGTGTGAGCTTTGAGCAAAAGAAGTTCAGCGACATTACCCAGGCCCTGAGTTCAAGCCCCAGAACTGGCCAAAAAAAAAAAAAAAGTATGTCTGAAGCTGGGTGTTGATGGCTCATGCCTATAATCCTAGCTACTCAGGAGGCTACTCAGGCAGGAAAGTTAGTGAGACTTTTACCTCCACTAAACTAACTACCAAAAAAGCTGCAAGTGGATCAACTCCAGACTTATAACATAGACAGCCACTTGCCATTAGCCACACAAAAAAGGCAAGCTGTCTTACTGCCTCAAAAAAAAAAATGAAGACCATTAGCCCTCATAGAAAACATATTTTTACACATCTAAACAAGTTCTCAGAGTTGAACATGTGAAGGAGAAATAATAATGGCAGGGAACCCATGAAGACTCTATGGAACTGAAGTTTTTACCATCCCCTAACTTCACATCGACAAACACTATGCAATGGAGCTATTTAATAACAGAGCTTCCCCCCAAGTTATCTTAATTATAATAATCAACTAATCGCACCCAGAAAAGTAGGGATTACCAGCAATTAATACACACCCACACACCCGCAGAGGCCCGGCCTCTCCTCTACCATCCCGTTAGATATTTGTTGGCACACTGACAACACACTCCATATAGAAACTCTAGCACGCCTATGTGTGGCACTACCAGACTATCCAGAGTCACCACAAACACAAAAGCACAAAGTTTCCTCTTCTCAGTTCTCTTCTCCGAACCTCACCATGGCTGCCTTGGTCAATTTTCATATCTGGAATCAGCCCCTCTGTTCCCCACCCATTTCCACTCAATGGCTGGCTGGTTATATTGAAGGCTGGGTCTGGGGTGGGCAGGAGAGGAAGGATCCAGGACAGAATGACTCAGCCAGGACGAAAGGCTGTAGGGCTGTGGGTGAGCCTGGGGTGGAAGAAATTTTCAAAAGGAAGAAAGCAGTGGGTGATGTGGTGATGACTGGCAGGTCATTAGAACCCACAGAGGGACAGGCCAGCCCACCAAAGCAGGAGGACCGAAAAGAAGCTGTTCTCTGAGCCACTGGGCTATGGAACTTCCCAGGTCCAGAAGAAGCCCAAGCTAAGATGATATAGAGGGTGATGGAATTCAATTGAGGGTGATGTGTTCTCTGTCTTCCTTCCCCAGCACCTGACTGCTAAGGTCACATCCAAGGGGAGTCATCAAAGGAAATGATAAAGAACCACGGCCTCCATCCCACAGAGACCTATGTCACCCCCACATGTCTCCTTAACATAGATGCTGCTGGGTACCAGTGGCTCATACATGTACTCTTAGTTACTTGGGAGGATGAGATCTAAGGGTTGTGGTTCAAAGCCAGCCAGGGCAAAAAACGTCCCAGAGAGACTCATCTCCAATTAGCCACTCAAGAAACCAGAAGTGGACTGGGAATGGAGCTTAGTGGTAGAGTGCCTGCCTAGCATGCATGAAACCCTGGGTTCGATTCCTCAATACCACATCAACAGAAAAAGTTGGAAGTGATGCTGTAGCTTAAGTTGTAGAACACTAGCCTTGAGCACAAAGAGGCTCAGGGACAGCACCTAGGCCCTCAGTTTAAGCCCCATAACCAACAAACAAAAAACAAAAAGCATAGATACAAATGATT
>NW_012267223.1:19532374-19545412 GCF_000151885.1 Dipodomys ordii
GCTGTGGCTCAAGTGGTAGAGTGCTAGCCTTGATCTGAAGAGCTGAGGGACAGCGCCCAGGCCCAGAGTTCAGGCCCCACGACCAGACACACACACACACAAAAAAAAAAAAAAAGAAAAGTCCCCGTGAGACTCTTAGTTCTAATTAAGCACTCAAACACTGGAAGTGGATTTTTTTAATAATAAAAAATATATAAAAATCCAGCTGGGCACTGGTGGCTCATGCCTGTAATTCTAGGTACGCAGGAGGTTGAGATCTAAGATTACTGGTTCAAACACAGTGCAGACAGAAAAGCCCATGAGACTATTATCTCCACTTCATCCGTCAGAAGCTGGAAATAGAGGTATAGCTCAAGTGATTAGAATGCCAGCCTGGAGCAGAGAGCTCCCACCCCCTGAGTTCAAGCCCCAGGACAGGTACGTGTGCACACACACACACACACACACACACACACACACACATTAAGGATGTGCATCTAAAACAGAGACAGACTTGTCCAGTGAGAATTACGCAGCAGGGACTCAAAGAAGAGAGGGAGGACCTGAAAGAAGTGATTGAGACACACATTAGCAAGTCACCCCTGGGAAGCACCTCCCTAAAACAGACCCCTGACAGACCAGCTCAGCTAGACCCCTGAACTTCACTCCATGGACTCCACTCGTGCAGAGGCCTAGCAGTAATGTGACCACACTCTAGTTAGACCCGGGCCAGGGAAGGCCTCCTGACAATACCACAAGCAGAGAGTTCAGAGGCCCCATTGGTCTCTGTGTGATGTGTGTGATGGAGCGCTAGCCACTAGTTATCTCTGACCTCAGTGTTCTCATCTGTAAAATGGGGGGGGGATGGCTTGGCCTACCAAAAACATAATGAAATAATGGAAGTGAAAGCACTGTTAGTGCACATGGAAGGAAGGCCCTGGGACAGTGTGGGTGGCTGTTTTAACTGGGGAGACAGAGAGAAACCCAGACTGATTCCACCTGAGCGCTGATGAATGCGTGTGCTGTGTAACCTCAGCAAAGTCTCTTGCTGTCTCTGGGTCCGTTTCCCTGCCTGGACAGGAACTTTTAAGCCTCTTCCAATTCAGACACATTGGGTCCACAAACCTGGCCTGTGGCTGAGGACACGTCAATAGGAATTACCAGAGGACTTCAGAGATGAAGGCTAGGCCATAAAACAACTGCCATCTCCCTACGGTTCATACCAGCCAAGAGGAACAAATCAGCAACAATCACAGGCGGGTAGGTGGACAGGTCCTTTCAGTCTCAGATCACCTCATAGCAATTGTCTAGAGGATCAAGATGCCCCAGCTGTTCTCAGACCAACAGCCATTTGGCAACTCAGCCAGGTCTTCCTTCTCTACCCAAATCCCATCCTGAGAACCTCTCCTCAACACCTCAACAACCAATCCTACCAATGACATGGTCCAGGGGCCCTGGCTGGCCCTGGGCCCACCAAGTCCCCATGGGGAAGGGTAGGAGCACCCTCTCTTCAGTCAGACCCAGGAGGGCCCGCGCAGGGTGTTGCTCACTAAACAATACCACACAAGCTGCAAGTTTCTCTTTCTTTCCTTAGGCAGCAGGCTCTGTGCGGAAGCAGGGCCCTCAGCCTCAAAATCTACCATTCATGAACCTGGCTGAGGGGAGGGGGGTGCATGAAGGCCTCCCCCACCAGCTTCCCCCAGGTTCCACTGGTGACTAAACAAGGGATGAAGCCGATTTTCAAGGACCAATCTCCAAGGGTGCAGTTTGGGCCTGTGTAAGCTGCGTTCGCTGCTGCCCAGGCCCTGGAAGCCCTGGGCATTTATGCCTTAAAGGATACGTGTACCCCCCCACACACATCTCCCCCCAAGAAGCTTCCCTGCCATCTCCCCTGCCGAACCCACACATACACAACAGATGATTTCAAAGTAAGACCGGAAAGGAAACTTGGCGACTACTTCTCCATGTTACCAAATCCAGGCCTACACTCCCCCCACCCCTCCATACACCACCAAAGCTGCTCTGCTCAGAGCAGAATGGGAGGGGGTACAGGGGATGCCCAGGATATAAGTCCCCCCCCTCCCGCGCCCTTACTGTTGTCCCCAACATTGCAATTTCCCATAGAGAGGGATTAAAAGGAGGCCCAGCAACATCAGGCACCAAACACAAGCTCCCGCTGCCCACGGCCACTCCCATTTGGACCAAGAGCTGGGGCAGGGGCACATGCCAACTCGGGGTGAAGCCAGAGGCGCCTTTGCCCCGGCATCAAGGTGACTTCTCCTGGGGCCCCAGCGCACCCTCTCTGGTCCCTGGCCCTGGCTGCCGACGGAAAACCTGGGCTTAAACAGCCGTCCAGTTCCCCTGGTCCTCACCTACAACCCCACTTCCTCCTAGAGCTTAAATTGTGAAGGACGGGGAGAGGTGAGCCATGTCTAGCCAGAAAAAGAAGGAAAAACGGGCATCCAGGCAGCCAGTCCCCGGCGGGTGCGGGCGGCCTGCGGGACCCCGGCCGGCTCCGCCCCGCGCGCGCCGCACTCACCGCCCCTGCTTGGTGATGATCATCTCCGTCTGGTGCTGGTTGAACTTGGACCACAACAGGTGGTTGTTGAGCGCCACTCGCAGCTTCCCGGACACCTCCAGCCCCGCGGGCAGCGCGTAGTCCTCGCGTGGCCCCGAGTAGAGCCCGGCGCGCGGGTCCGGGATGGTGTAGCCGTCTCCGGGCTGGTGGTAGCCCTCGGCGCCCGCCGGCGGCGGGAAGGGCTCGCCCGCCCCGGGGAAGCCGGCCGCTTGGGGTCGGGGTGGGTAGGCGTAGGCTCCGAGGAAGCGGCCCGGCGGGGCGGGCACCAGGGCGCCCCCGGCGTACGGCGCCCCTAGACTGCCGCCTGCTCGACGATCGGCCGCGTCCTGCGCGCCGGGCTCCGGGTAGAAGTAGCGGTGCTGCGGATCCGCGCCGGGCGCCCGGCTCTCGTCGCTCGTCGGCATCGGTTCGGTGCCCGTCAGCATGTCTCCGCTGCCCGGCTCCACGATGCCCATCCGGGGCTGGCTGGGCACCTTTCCCGCGGCCGTCGAGGACGAATTGCTCTCTGCTCCCCCCCCACGACTAGAGACGGTCGTGGGGAAGGGGGGGGTGGACGGGGGCGGGGCGCCGAGGAGGGGGGCGGGGGGTGGGGGTGCCGCCCGAGCCTGGACTCGGGGCGCCCGGCTCCGGCAGGCGCGCGCGCGCGCGGCAGCTCCCCGGCTCTCCCTCTCCAGCGGGCCGCTGTCACTAGCGTCGCCGCCGCCTTCGCGGTGGCTTTATGAAGTTCCCCCTCCACCCTGCACCCCGGCCCCGCCCCGCCTCACCCCGCCCCCTCGCGGCTCACACTGGGTTAATTCTGGGCTGTTGGTGGAGACCGGCGAGGTGGGCTCCCTCACGCGTGGAGACCAGCGAATCCCTCCGCACACACCCCCCGCAGTTGGGTTTAAAGACTTCCAAGGCCCTCTCCTGCCCGGATACAGACTCCAGGTCTTGTTGGTGTCTGCTGCGTGCTGTGCTGATTGCCTTGGCCTTACTTGCTCCTGACCCCACAAAGGCGCATGTGGGCTAAGTTGTCCTCCTGTCCTGGAGCACACTGGAAGCTTGGTCTTTAAAGGGAATGGGAAGTAGCAGCAGAGGCAGCCCACCCCACCCCCCAAGGTGGCAAGGCCCCTGGGCTGAGTCCACAAAAACTCTCACAGGTGGGAAAGCAATCGGGCTGCCAAGTGCTGACCCGCTCTGCCTCTGATTCAGGTTCCACCGGGCTTCATCACAGGCTGGGAGGGACTGGGCGAGACTGGGCCTTACGGGACCCAGCCTCCGTGTGCAAGGCTTTCCAGTATGTTCTAGCTGCATGGAAAGCGGCTTCGGAGAGCCTCAGAGTTGGCTGACAGGAAGGAAGTCCAGCACAAGCTCTGCCTGCCCCGCACCTCAGCTGATAGGTAGAGAGGCTGTTCTTCCTTGAATGTCCTTTTCTGCTAACTAAGATATCCTTTTTCTCCCCCAATTGAAAATGGCCCCATTGGCAGTTTTATT
The DNA here is from genome assembly GCF_000151885.1 of Dipodomys ordii. Taxonomy (NCBI): domain Eukaryota; kingdom Metazoa; phylum Chordata; class Mammalia; order Rodentia; family Heteromyidae; genus Dipodomys; species Dipodomys ordii. Next base: position 19,536,405 of record NW_012267223.1, read on the forward strand.
GTGTGTCAAAGAGAAAACATCCTTATAGAGAAAAAGCTAAGCCGTATGGAAAAATAAGAGCGAGGCTTTATAAATTACCCCCCCCCAATTCTACCCCTCAAAAACAAATGAGACTAACATTTTGGTGAACAACCTTCCAGAAATCTCCTGGTCTCTTGTCTTTTTGAACACACACAGGCTTTTATATAAACACCACACACGCTGTTTTGTGATGTTTTTTTCACTCCACAAGGTGTCATGAAATTTTTTGCATGTCAATATGTAAAGCTTTACATTTTAGAAAGTCTCTTGAAAATACTTCAACTGGATCTCATCATGTTACAGGGTAAGTTCTCCTCCCCCTCCCATCTTGGCCCTCCCCAATTCTCCCCTGAGGGCTGGCCCCATCTTTACATTTCTGTCCCAGCCCAATAGGGTTTCACCCTCGGGGGTCCATGGGGACTCTCTGCTCCCAACTAGAGCTGAACCAAGAGGCAGACTGGGAAGTGAAGGTGAAGCTGGGGACCCCAGGAGGCTGACATGACCCAAGGAGGGTGGGGGAGAGAGAATCAGCACATCCCCTTGAGGATGAAACTTCACTTATGATTGAGCCAGAAACCCAAGTCTGATCTTCTCTCCAGTCCTTTGCCCACCGTTTCCTGTGCCTTGAAGAAGATGGAAGTTTCTGCCTGCTGTTTGAAGTAGGGCAGCCTTGCTTTGAGATGAAGTAACTTTGAGACCCTTGGCTACCTGTTGGGAACCGTAAGAGCCTTCCTGTAAGATTCATCTGAATGACTGATTTCCCTGGGAGACATGAAACTGCTGACTACGGATACCTCTTTGGGGGGGGGGACATTTTTGTAGAGTGCTGAGCTGTGGAAGGACAAATGGGATCTAGTTTCTCCCTCTTCCCTCTGCTCTTCTCCATTCTGAACAAGATGGTCAGGGCTCCTGCCTAGCTTCTAAGAACAGGAAGGAAGACAGGTGCTGGTGGCTCATACCTGTAACTCTAGCTACTCCGGAGGCCCGAGACCTGAGGATCACAGTTTGAAACCAGCCTGTGTGGGGAAGCCTGTGAGACTCTGATCTCTAACCACCAGAAAACCAGAGGTGGAGGTGTGGCTCAAGTGGTAGAGCCAGCCTTGAGTGAAAAAGCTAAGGGACAGCACCCAGGCCTTGAGTTCAAGCCCCAGTACTGGCAAAAGAAACAAACCAACCAGGAAAGAGTATGAATCTCAGAATGAAGTGTCCCTGAGAGCCTGTCTGAGGAGTCAGAAAGGGGTGGGGGTGGTCTTCTGTAACCGAATGGGCTACAAGGGGGTCCTGCAGCCTGGTTCCACAACCCCATATTCCTCACCCTCCTCCCTTCAATTTCTTCTACCCAAAAAAGAAAGTGCTTGTGAAAAGCGGGGGCTGAGTGGCCCTGGTGTCACCACTGCCAGTCCCGCCCCTCTGCCAGCTTGGGTGAGAAGAAGAACCCTGGCAGTGACACCTCCTCTTCCTGCTGCCACCTCCCCCCCTTCCCAGGCCCCAGGGCTGGAGAGGTGGGAAGAGAGAAGTGAGGAGATGAGGTCCCCTGGGATCCCCTTACTTCCCTGTGGCTGCCCCTCCCAGCCCCTCGATTCACCCTGAGTGGGGGCTGGTCCCAGTGGGACAGGAGTGAAGAAAATGGGGGGGACTGGGAAGAAAGCAATGGCCTCCAATCAGCATCAAAATTTAGGAGGCATACTCTGGATGATAAATATGGGAAAGTGAATGACTTAATCAGAGCCACACACCCATTTCCATTTGCATCAGCACTGAGGCTAGAGGCTTGGCCTCTTGTCTCCTGAACCAATCAGATGATCCTGCTGGAAAAAGTTTGGAAAACAGAAAACGACTCCTAAGTTTCCCACATCAGCACTGGCTTTCCTCGTCAATACTTGTAAGAATTCAAGACTTCTTTCTAGTTGTTTACCATCATGACTCAAAGTGGCAGGGTTTCCCCTGAAATCGCACAGCACTGGACCACATCCCTGGCTAGGAAGCCGATAGGATGTAGATTTCTGGGATGGGAAGTTGATGCTTGATCTGGGAACAGGGCAGACAATCCAGAATCTGTATTTAAGGACTCTGGGTGATGCTGAACCTCAGTGGCACTACATCTCACTCTTGGGCCCTCCCCCTTGGCTCACACCTCGTAAGTCAAAGTGCCTGAGATCAGCAGAATGGGTACTTCAAGTAATAGGATGTCAAATGCCTAAGAGAGTAGCTGCAGGCATTCAATATGCAAGAGCCCATTGATTCCTCCCAGAATGTAACAGTAGGCTGGATCCTCTCTCCCAAGAGTCTAGAAAGCTCAGTGAGGTCTGAGAAGCAGGTATACTGGGGAGTCAGGGTTTGGCCAATGGCACTTGGTGGATACTTCAGAACACAGGGTGCCAGGACACAGGATTCTGCCCTTGGAGTGTCAGAAGCTCTTAGGAGGTGTGAGGGGGCAGAGATTAAGGATGAGGCTTGTGAGGATGAGAGCCTGCTTGAGGCTCAGGGAGTGTCTCTAAAAGAGATTTGAAGATAAAAAAGAATAGGAGCCATAAAGTCAGAGACCCAGATGTGATTCAGTGAGAAAAATCTCAGGTTCCATGACAGAGAAAGAAAGAAGAGGGGCTGGGAAGTTGGCTCAGTGGTAGAGCGCTTGCCTTGCATGCATGAGGCCCTGGGTTTGATTCCTTAGCACCACATAGGAATTTGCCCCACCAGATCACCAGCACCAACTCCAAATCACCATATTGAAGTGCAAATTAAAATACCAGGAGAGCTAGGATGATGGCAGAAGAGACTGAGGCAGGGGGATCACAAGTTTCAGATGAGCCTGAGTTACTCAGCAAGGGAAAGGCTTGCCTACAGATGCCCACACACCGTACCTGGGCCTTGGATGCGAAAGGCTGGGAAAAACCAGACCTGGGGATTCTAGATCACAAATTAAGATTAGTCACTGGACGCCGGGCGCTGGTGGCTCACGCCTGTAATCCTAGCTACTCAGGAGGCTAAGATCTGAGGATCATGGTTCAAAGCCAGCCTGGGCAGGAGAGACTGTGAGACTCCTATCTCCAATAAACCACCAGAAAACCGGAAGTGGCGCTGTAGCTCAAGTGGTAGAGCGCTCGCCTTGAGCTGAAGAGCTGAGGGACAGAGCCCAGGCCCAGAGTTCAAGCCCCACGACCGACAAAAAAAAACAACAACACTAGCCTGTGCATCCACTATCACATGTATACACACACACACACACACACACACACAGCCCCACTGAACAAGTCCCAGTCCCTCAACCCCATCCCAACATCCAATCTCCCAGGGCTCCTTGGGCATCTGGCTCTGCCCATCTACCCATCCTGAAGCCCTCCCCCCACCCCCAGCCCTCAGACTGCTCAGTCCTTCATAGAACAGGGCCGGAACCATGGGCTTAGCAGCCAGGGAGGGGGCCAGGCAATGACAAGCACCTGTAGATCCCCCCCCCAACACACACACACATAGTGACAGCTGCAGGAGTTCTGCGCTCCCCTCCCCCCCCTTCCCTCCAGCTCCAGCAGCAGGTGATCAGTGTGAGCACAGAATGGAAGGCTCACTCCAAGGTCAAAGGCTCTCATCCCCAGGCTGTATTACCCTTCACCCCTCCAGCTAGGCAGCCCTTACCCTCTGGCTCCAGACTCTACCTGGGTCCAGCCTCCTTTTCCCTGGTCTTTGCTATCTCTGATTATCCTCGTTAGACCTTCAAGCACTCTTCCTTGGAGATCTACACCCCTCTACCACCTCCTGTGCAGTACCCCCTGCTGTACCTAAAATGCTCCCAGGCTCAGAGTCTGTCCCTTCATGTTCTCACTTGAACAACTCAGTACTCACAGGGGGCATGCCAGGGTATGGATGGGCAGCCTGTCAGAGAGGCCCTGGGACAGGTGTCCCCCCCCCCTTCCTGGGGAATCTGGCATTAATCTCAGCAGGAAGCAGGTCTGGTTACCCTGGGTGGAGAGGGGGAGGGATGCGCAGGGCTTTGAGTAAAGGGAACTGGGAGAGGAGGGCAGGGAACGAAGAGTCAGAGTGAGGGGACTGGATGGGAGAGGGCTAGGGACTTCAGCTCTACTGAGCTGGGCTCCCCTGCCCCCATCCTGCCTTCTCAACAGGACTTCCTGGCTCAATCAGGCTCTGCCACGCCAGGCCTCCCTTGCAAACACCCTCCTCCCCTCCATGCCACCCCTGCAAGGGCCTCTGGCGACAGGACAGCAAGGCAACCCCTGCTTGGCTCTTGGCTCTCTCCAAGGCCTTCTCTGCTTCCGGTGAGCGACAGTTATCCTTGTTGGTCCCCTGTCTCTCCCTGTCTGTGCTTCTCAGCTATGTCAGTTTGACTTGGTCTCCTAGGTTCCTAAGTCTTGCCTGCCTCTATTTTCTTTTCTTTCTTTTTCTTTTTTTTTTCTTTTGGTTAGTCATGGGGCTTGAACTCAGGACCTAGTCACTGTACTGTCCCTGAGATTTTTCATTCAAGGCTAGTGCTCTACCACTTTGAGCCACAGAACCACTTCCCGTTTTCTGGTGGTTAATTAGACATAAGAATTTCATAGACTTGGGGCTGGGAAGGTGGCTCAGTGGTAGAGCGTTTGCCTTGTATGCCAGAGGCCCTGGGTTCGATTCCTCAGCACCACATAAGCAAAAAAGAAAAAAGCCGGAAGTGGCGCTGTGGCTCAAGTGGTAGAGCGCTAGCCTTGAGCTGAAGAGCTGAGGGACAGCGCCAAGGCCCAGAGTTCAGGCCCCACGACCAGACCCAAAAAAAAAAAAAGAATCTCATAGACTTTCCGGCCCTAGCTGGCTTGGAACCTGGATTCTCAGATCTCAGCCTCCTAAGTAGCTAGGATTACAGGCGTAGCCACTGTTGCTCAGCTCTCTTGTTATTCGGTATCTTTGTGACAGCCATCTCTGCCTGAAAAGCTGTGGAGATCTTCTGTTAATGTCCCAAGTGCAACTGCATACCCTCTGTCTATTATTGCGTCTATTATGCCTGGGTCTCTGAGCCTGCTGGAGTCTCTGTTGAGGGTTTGTGTCTATCTCTGCATCAAGGTTATCTCATTCTCTTCTTTCTTTTTTTGGGAGTCCAGTCATGGGGCCTGAACTCTGGGCCTGGGCACTGTCCCTCAACTCTTCAGCTCAAGGCGAGTGCTCTACCACTAGAGCCACAGCGCCACTTCCAGCGTTTTCTGCTTATGTGGTGCTGAGGAATCGAACTTAAGGCCTCATACATGCAAAGCAAGCACTCTACCACTGAGCCACCTTCCCAGCCCAAGGTTATCTCATTCTCAATACGTCTGCTACACAGCTGTCTATCTGGGATGGGACCTCCCTCTGGAGTCTGCTCCATCCAGCCTGTCTCTGGCCTAGGGCCGGGTGCTTGGTGGTCTGGTTAAACTTTCAGGATGGGGCAATGTGGACCACCAGGGAAGATGAGCTAGGGAGGGAAGAGGGCACTGTGGATACACACTGGACAAGTAAACTGGACAGCCCTAGACCCCAGGATGGAGCCCAAGGAGGCATGCATATGTTGAGACAGAGCCCCACCAAGGCTGAAACAGACTAGAGTAGGGAAGACCCAGAAATGAATGGAAAGACAGACCGACAGGTTCTAACCTGGCTCCTCCCATCAGTTCCACATGACCTTGGATTAGACTCTTTCTCCCCTGCCTCAGTTTCCTGCTCTGTGAGACAGGACAGTTGGCAGAGACCATCCCCTAGAATTGTGTGAGACAGCTAGAGTGACAATAACATCCCTAAACTCATGGCGGGATGTTAGTGTCTTCAGGGAGACGTCCCAAAGTCCCTTCTAGTCTAGACCAACTGCCTTTGTGACGGAGATTCAGCACCACTAGGGGCAGGACAGAGGGAACTACAGAAGCTAGACAGCAGGAAGGACTTCCTGCCACACACAGCAGGAGGGTGAGGAGGCCTCAGCTCCTAGCAGCCGGCGTCCAGGGTTCCGCAGTTGGGGCTGGGGGTGCTCAGCAGCTGGGTAATTAGCTGTCGCTCTCAGGCCCTGCGGGGAGGGGCCGCTGGACTGAGAAACCAACACAAAGTGACAGGGGTGGTTTTGACACGCTGTGGAGCTGACGGGCCCAGGGGGCCGGGCCTTTAGTTTCAAGGGGGGAAAATCCTATCAAATGATTAAAAAATAGGTCAGAGGGAAGAAGCCACAGCCGGCACTGGGTTCATGGTGAGAAGGCCACGCAGCTTCCCCAGGGCCTTGGGCCTCGGTGGGGTGGGGGGACCGAGGAGTGTTTAGGGTGGGGGAGCTATGAGTGGGGACAAAAAGCTATAACCCGGCAGAGCAGGCACCGCAGTCCTGTCCTGAAGGGGCTTTTCGGAATTCTACCTGCAGTCTCCCTCTGGCCATTTTCCTCCTCAAAGAACCGCAGGGTACTGTGATTCTTCCTCTGTCCACCTTACCAACCCATATCATATTCCAGATACACCAAGAAGCACTAGCACCCCCTCTGGAAGTCCTTCTTACCTTCTAGCCTCAGCTTCTCCTGCAGCTCACTCTACCTTTCTTTTCTTTTTCCCTTCCTTCTTTCCTTCCTTCTCTCCCTCCCTCCCTCCTTCCTTCCTTTCTCCTTCCTTCCTTCCTTCCTTCCTTCCTTCCTTCCTTCCTTCTTTCCTTCCTTCCTGTCAGTCATGGGGCTTGAATTCAGGGGCCTGGGCGCTAATCCTGAGCAACTTTTGCTCAAGACCAGCATTCTACCACTTGGAGCCACAACTCCATTCCTGGTTTTCTGGTCTTTAATTGGAGATGAGAGTCTGATGGGTTTTTCAGCCTAGACTGGCTCTGAACTGCGATCCAGAGACCTCAGCCTCCTAAGCAGCTAGGATTACAGGCGTGAGCCACCAGCACCCAGCTCTACCTTTCTTGTCTCTCTGAACTGCCTCCCCTTTAAGTGAACTCTGAATCTTGCTTGAGACCCATGTTGGCCTTCTAGCTTGTTCTCAGAGCTTTTCTGTCCTGCCCCGCCCCTCTCTCTATGGTGTGTGCTGAAACTGGGCCGAGTCTCTGTCCCTTAGCGTGTTCACTCAGGGCTTTGCTCGTTACCACTTGAGCCACCTCCACTTCTGGCTTTTTGCTGGTTAATTGGAGATAAGAGTGTCAAGAGCCAGGCACCTGTGGTTCATGCCTGTAATCCTAGCTACTCAGGAGGCTGAAATTTGAGGATAGTGGTTCAAAGCCAGCCTGGCAGGAAAGTCCATGAGACTATCTCCAATAAACTATTCAGAAAAAGCTGGAAATGGCCCAAGTGGTAGAGCACTAGGCTTGAATGAAAGAAGCTCAGGGATAGCACCTGAGCCGAGTTCAAGCCCCAGGACCAGCAAAAATAAAAAAATGTCACAGCCTTTCCTGCCTGGGTTGGTTTTGAGCCTTGATCCTCAGATCTCTGCCTCCTGAGTAGCTAGATGTGAGCTACCAGCATCTAGCCTTTCTTGACTTCTCAACTTATGCAGTGAGTCATGACATGTGGGCCTTTGAAAGGCAGAGTGTGAAAGGTCAGAGACCTAGAGGCCCAGGACAGGTCAAGGATCTTCAAGCACTTGGCAGGCTTTGTAGAGAAATCTGAGATGCCTGCTGGTATAGAGCCCGCACTTACAGACAGGCAGCTCTGTCTCATTCCATCCTTTGATCACGGGGACTTATGGAAGGACCGGAAAGGGCAGCCTGGCATCCCACCATGCATTGCTGCCCTGCCGATATCCCAGGCCCAAGAAGCAGGTGGTACACAGGAACAGGTGCAGAGGGGCAGGACGGGCACCCGTTTCCCAACAATGCTTTAGCTGAGTGGGCACCTGGGTTCCAGCCTCTGCCATGCAGTGCCATCAAGGCCAGGTTGGCAGGAAAACGGATTGGCTGGATCTGACCTTGAGTTTAACCCCACTTACCACCCAAGACACAGATCCACTCTGACATGCAAGTCTGAAATTTCCCTGGGGACCCTAGTGTCCGCTGCTCAGCCCCCTCCACTGCCTAGCAAGTGTCACAAGGAGTCCAGCCAACCTCCTTCCACGAGGGCCATGGGCAGCTGGCGCTCTGTGCAGGGTCCCCCCACGGTGGCCTGTGAACCCCCGTCTCTGGCCACAGGGGCAGAAAGCTGGTGTGGCTGCCTATCATTGTCCCCTCGCCATGTCTGCTTCCATTTTTTTTTTTTTGTTCTCAACAGCTGGCATCAATTTAGCACTGTGGGTTGGATGAGGACTGGTTATGGTCATTCTAGTTCTTAGCAAGTGGACAGGTAGCTGGGAGCTGAGACAGCGGGATGAATCACTGCCTCGCATGTGCACACATGCACACATATGCACGCATGCGCACACGGGCCTGGGCTCGCATCCAAGGCTCAGAGCATGAGGAATGGGCTCGTCTCAGGGCTCCCAGGTTCCTGCTACCCTGGACTTAACCACCACCGCCAGCTTGTGCTTGCTTTCCTCAGTGACATTGGAACCTGGCAACTCATCGAGTTTACCAGCCCCAGCCCAATGCTGCTGGAGAGCACATGGGAAGTAGGGAGTTTTCAGGTAGTTCCTATCTTTAGGGCCACTAGACTTCATGATGGCGTGAGGTCAATGGGAAGGGATCACTGTCCTCCCCCACCCCTCCCTTTGTTTTTGTCATTCATGGGGCTTGAACTCTGGGCCTGGGCGCTGTCCCTCAGCTCTTCAGCTCTGAGGTGAGCCAGGTACCACTTCTGGTTTTCTAGTGGTAAACTAGAGATAAGAGTCTCACTTTCCTGCCCAGGCTGGAATTGAACCAGGATCCTCAGATCTCAGCCTCCTGAGTAGCTAGGATTTTAGGCGTGAGCCACTGGCACCTGGCTCACTGTCCTATTTTATTGTTTGTTTGTTTGTTTTTGGGTCCGGTCATGGAGCCTGAACTCTGCGCCTAGGCGCTGTCCCTCAGCTCTTCAGCTCAAGGCTAGCACTCTACCACTTGAGCCACAGCGCCACTTCCAGCTTTTTTCTTTTTGCTTATGTGG
>NW_012267223.1:19547175-19549644 GCF_000151885.1 Dipodomys ordii
ACAGCGCCCAGGCCCAGAGTTCAGGCCCCACAACCGGACCCAAAAAAAAAAACAACTTCTATTCAGGAGGGGGCTTCAGAACATAGGAGAAAATGGAGAGCCCCAACTTCAAGTCTGGCAGGGGACTCTTCACAGGAGCATGAATTTCTCTGTGGAGAACCAAAACAAAACAACAGGAAAGGCACCCTACAGACCAACAGAGGCAGAGTCCCTTCCTGGTAAGTTCTTCCAGGAGTCAGTCTAACTTCGATCTCTTTGTAGAGAGGTGGAAGAGGACAGAGATGAATGGTAGTTTCTTATAAACCTGGTGGCTTCTTGTTCCCCGATGACAATACAGCGGAGGAGCCCTGTGGTTCTGGCTTTGAGTCAGATCCCCTGGCCGGGCGTCCCCAGTGCCATCTTCCTCCACCGGCCCCGACTGGAAAATCAGGCTCATGCCTCTGCCCCAGAGTCAGTGCTTCCCCGGCTTCCCCTCACCATCTCTCTTTCCCCTAAAGGGAGGTGTTTCCTCGAAGCTGGGGAAGAGACAAGGGGGCAGAGCCCTCACCAACTCCAGGGAGGCAGGAACTCAGTGGGCACGGCTGGGGGGAGGCGGGGCTACTTGCCTTCCTGTCTCTCCCCCTCCTTGTCCCCAGCTCTCCAGCGCTGGTCTGGCAGCCCCAGTCGGCACCCTTAAGGCCCTTGTGTGGCTAATATTGGGGTGGGGGCGCTGCCCCCCCAGGGAGAGGGCGTGGCTAGAGAAAGGGCAATGCCATGTTTCTGGTGTGACCAGAGTGACACATACAGATATAGTAGCGTCCACTTGTAGGTCCTTCCCTCATTCACACCTGTGCCCACACGTGCCCTCCACCCCTCCCATCCAGCGGTTACCCGTCCCCCCTCCCTGCATCCTGGACTTTCCCCAGATCCTTTCTGCCACCTTCAGTGGGCTGAGGCCTCTCCTGGAGGAAGGGACCGTCCTGGGGGCTGGGGGGAGGGGTCAGTTTATGAGCAGGTGAACACTTCTCAACTCAGAAAACTTGATTCCCTTTGCTCCCAGAAAAGGACCCCACACCACTCCGCTGGTGGTGGCAGGTCACCTTCAGCCTCCCCCTGAGGAGAGGCTCAGGACCTCAACCCCAGTCATGGGAACCTGTCCCTTCCCACAGGAAGGTGTGGGAGGGTCTTACCCCTTGGGGAAACTGGCCTTGTGTGTTGTGGGGGAGGGGGTGTGTTTAGAAACACTGAGTCTGTGATGGGTGAGGATTCACGGGTCCCCCTCCCCAGGCCGGCGGACAGAGCAGGGAGAATAGAGGAGCCGAAACAGAAAGAGGGAGAGAGGAGAGCGAGAGCTGGAGAGAAGGAGGGAGAAAAAGAAACTGAGACCTTGTGACAGACAGAGAGCTCTGGGCAGCACTGGGGTTAGGGGGACAGGTGGGGAGCTGGGGGTCCCCAGCTCGCAGGGTCTAGGTGCTGTGGTCTGTCTTTATGAGCAAGTGTACAAAAAAAGGTCCGCAGACCGAACACTACTGTTGCATCTCAAGAAGGGGGAAATTGAGGCTTGGTGAGAGCTAGGCCAGTACAAAATCATCAAAAGGGGACACTGAGCCCCGGTACAGCCCACCTCTTGCCTCTGGGGTGCTTGTTCTTGTTCTGTCCCCCAGGGGCAATGTGGGGAGGGTGGCAGCAGAGGCTCAGGAAGGGGTGAGTCTTGCAGGTTCTGAGGGCCAGGCCTGGGAAGCAGCTAGGGGAGTGTGATCCACCTCACTTGCTTAGAGGTCATATTTGCATGGCAAGCGCTCCTCTTGCTTGGAGACGTTACTGATCATTAAAAAAAATGGCTGAACTATAATCCTAGCTACTCAGGAGGCTGAGATCTGAGGATCATGGTTGAAAGCCAGCCCGGGCAGGAAAGTCCATGAGACTCTTATCTCCAATAAACCACCAGAAAACCGGAAGTGGCGCTGTGGCTCAAGTGGTAGAGCGCTCGCCTGAGCTGAAGAGCTGTGAGGAACACTGCCCAGGCCCAGAGTTCAAACCCCGTGACCAAAAAAGGGAGGGGAGCCTGAGGAGCTTTGGGATAGAGGGCGGGTGCATCAGCATGCTCCCCCAAGTAAGTACTGCCTCCCTCTGGTCTTGTGCCTCATCAGCTCTGCCCTGTGGCTCCCACAGCCTACACTCTTCCTCTTGCTTCTCACCTTGGGACCTGTGAGCCAGTGGCCAAAAATAGGGGTGGGGGCAGCAGAGCCAGTTGGAGCTCCTAGCTGCCCAGTCTCCCTCCATGCCAGCCTGGGGGCCCTATATCCCCTCCGCCCCCTTCCCCTCCCCCCCTCCCCCGCCCTGGCCCCAGCCACTACAACCTTAGCAGTAGTAGCCCTGGCATCAACATGTGGGACTTGGGGCTGGGAAGGTGGCTCAGTGGTAGAGCGCTTGCCTTGCATGCCTGAGGCCCTGGGTTCGATTCCTCAGCACCACATAAGCAGAAAAAAA
>NW_012267223.1:19549694-19553403 GCF_000151885.1 Dipodomys ordii
GGTCTTTCCTGCCCGGGCTGGCTTTGAACCGCGATCCTCAGATCTCAGCCTCCTGAGTAGCTAGGATTACAGGCGTGAGCCACCAGCGCCCGGCTACAGGATGCTCTTTATCTAACAGTGAGTGAGGGGATGCTAGGTACTCCCTTGGAACTCCTGTCATTGCCCACCAAGACAGGAAAAGAGGTCAAGAATGTGTAAAAATCCCAGAAGGGGCTGGGAATGTGGCTCAGTGGTAGAGTGCTTGCCTAGCATGCATGAAGCCCTGGGTTTGATTCCTCAGCACCACATACACAGAAAAGGCCAGAAGTAGCGCTGTACTTCAAGTGGTAGAGTGCTAACCTTGAGCAAAAGAAGCTTAGAGGCAGTGCCCAGGCCCTGAGTTCAAGTCCCAGGGACTGACCAAAAAATAGACAAAAAGAAAAAACCCCAAAACAAGAACAACAACAAAGAATCCAAAAGGGAAAGGGAAGCTTCTCTTCCCACTCACCCCCACCGGAACTCAAGATCACCTGAGTTCTCCCCTCCTGACTCGGAGGGGGACAGAGGTGGCCCTGGGACACCAGAGCTGTGGAATTCCAGGTCATCCCCCAGATATTGAGCTGGGCTCAGCCTGGCTTCTGGCACCTGCACCACCTCTACCTGAAAGACCATGAACTTGGCCCAAAGACCAGGCAGGAATGGAAGGGGGGTTGGGGAAACATCAACTGAAGGCTCTGGTCCCAGGCTCAAGCACCAGCCCAGCCATGCAGGCCGGTACCCAGGCCCTATGCAAGGGACCCACTATGCACAGTCCTGCCTTCAGATGCTACTCAGATTTCTGAGAATGGGAGTTGGGAGACACACATGGAAAACAGACTCTTCATGGGATCCTGGTGCCATCTGGCCCTTCCCCGCTTACTGCAAAGCTATCGGGTAAGGAAGCCTAAGAATAATGCTCCTCCCCCGCATTTGAGTAACCCCCATCCCTGAGCCCCTTTCAGGCCTTGTCTTCTGAGAGTTCAGGTCCTAGAAAATACCTCCAAAGAAAATCATTTCCATCCTGACCTCTGAAGCCTGTGAAATTTGGGGGGCTAATGGGAGGGGCTTCCAGCCCCCTTAGTCATCTTAGGAAGCCAAGCTGAAGAGCAGTGACTGATATGCACCCAACCACAAGCCAATTTTGTGGTTTTAGTATTCAGAAGGAGCAGCCAAACCTTGACCCTGAGAAGAGGCTGCATCCTGGACCCAAGTAATCCAGGCTCTGCCTAGTACAGCTGAGGCTCAGGAAGCCCAGAATGTTCCCAGCCAGCTCAAGGTCACATAGACAGGACAGGCTGTAACAATCACCCCTCTCTGGACCCCTGGCAGTTTTACTCACGAGCATGGCTTTTCTCTAGATGTAGGAGTAGACATTGCTCTTTCTTGCCCTTCCCTTTTTTCTTTCTTTCCCCTTTGCTTTTCTTAGTTTATTTGTTCTTTTCTTTTATGTAATTTCATTTCCTCTTTCTTTCTTTTCTTTTTTCTTTTTTTTTTATTTTTATTTTTTTGCCGGTTGTGGGGCCTGAACTCTGGGCCTGGGTGCTGTCCCTCAGCTCTTCAGCTCAAGGCTAGCGCTCTACCACTTGAGCCACAGCGCCACTTGTGGCTTTTTCTGCATATGTGGTGCTGAGGAATTGAACCCAGGGCCTCATGCATGCAAGGCAAGCACTCTACCACTGAGCCACCTTCCCAGCCCTCTTTCTTTTCTTTCTTTCTTTCTTTCTTCCTTCCTTTCTTTCTTTCTTTCTTTCTTCTTCCTCCCTCCCTCCCTCCCTTCCTCCCTCTCCCTCTCTCTCTCTCTTTCTCTCCCCCTCCCCCTTTCTCTAGGGATTGAACTCAGACCCTTGGGATCTGGCTTAGCTTTTTCAATCAAGGCTGATGCTCTACCACTTGAGCCATGACTCTACTTGAGGCTTTTTTTTTCTGGTTGTGGGGCTTGAACTCTGGGCTTGGGCGCTGCCCTGAGCTCTTCAGTTCAAGGCTCTTCAGTTCAGTTCACTTCCACTTGAGCCACAGCACCACTTCCGGTTTTCTGGTGGTTTATTGAAGCTAAGAGTCTCACAGACTTTTCCTGTCCGGGATGGCTTTGAACCAGGATCCTCAGATCTCAGCCTCCTGCGTTAGCTAGGATTACAGGGTGAGCCACCCACACCCTGCTACTGGAGGCTTTTCAGCTGATTAATTGGAGATAAGAATCTCTGGGGTTTGTCTGTCCAGCTGGTTTCCAACTATGATTCTTAGGTCTCACCTTCTGAGTAGCTAGGCTTAAAGGTGTGAGCCGCTAGCACCTGGTTTTTTTTCTTCTTCTTTTCCCTTACTTCTCCTCCCCTCTCCTCCTATCCACTATTATTTTTAGGTAGTTGTACAAAGGAGTTTCCACTTAATAAAGCAGTTTATGAATATAACTTATCTTGATCAATGTCACCCCTTTTGATTCTCACCCCCAACCTTCTCGTTGAGGCAGGAAGAACACATTCTTCAAGACACGTTTTTTTTTTCCATTTCTGGGCTTGAACTCAGGACCAGGGCATTGTCCTTGAGCTTTTGTGCTCAAAGCTAGCACTCTACCACTTGAGCCACAGCTCCATTTCTGACCTTCCTTGGGGGTAGTTCTTTGGAGTTCAGAGTGTCACAGACTTTCCTACCTGGGCTTCAAACCATCATCCTCAGATTTCGTCTTCCTAGTAGCTATGATTTCAGGTGTGAGCCACCAGTGGTGCCCAGCCCAAGACACATTTTTTTTTTTTTGGTTGTGGGGCCTAAACTATAGGCCTGGGCACTGTCCCTGAGCTCTTCAGCTCAAGGCTAATGCTCTACCACTTGAGCCACAGTGCCACTTCCAGCTTTTTTCCACCCCTGTTTATGTGGTGCTGAGGAATCATGCATGCAAGGCAAGCGCTCTACCACTGAGCCACCTTCCCAGCCCCCAAGCCACATGTTTTAGGAACTCCAGAACTTCAAGTACAGAGAAGGAGATTCATTCTAGGAAAGCTCACTGATCAGAGTTTAGAAAAATCTCAGAAACACAGAATACCAATATGTCAGAGCCAAGAAGTAAATTAATAATTACCTAGTGAAGCCAGGTACCAGTGGCTCACGCCTGTAATCCTAGCTACTCAGGAGGCTGAGATCTGCGGATCACAGCCCAAGCAAGAAAGTCTGTGAGACTCTAACCTCCAATTAACTACCAGAAAACCAGAAGTGGCGCTGTGGCTCAAATGGTAGTTTGCCTTGGGCTAAAGAGCTGACAGTGCCTAGGCCCAGATTTCAAGCCATGTGACCGACAAAAAAAAAAAAAATCACCTACTGGAGTGTCTTCATGTTTTCGTAGTGAGGCTCAGCGGCTCTGGGAAGTTGATATGAGGCTCCCAGAGCAGAGAACCAGAGGCGCTCACCTTCAGGCCATACTCTAACCACTTCCTCTCCCCACCCCATAAGGTGCAGCTTCTCTTGTGGATCAGACCCTTGCCCTTGTGACCAGAGAGAAGAAAGTGACAGGAGATGGTAGAATCAAAAAAGCATATACAGCCTGGACAGAGTTTTAGCATTTTGTCAGCAAGCAGCATCATTTGTCCCCTTCCCCCTGGAAGCCTAGCCTGAATTAGCTATCAGAACTATCACCCTCCACACCTTGGCACAGTAGGGAAAGGAAAGGAAAGGAAGGAAGGAAGGAAGGAAGGAAGGAAGGAAG
>NW_012267223.1:19553593-19565062 GCF_000151885.1 Dipodomys ordii
CTCAGTGGTAGAGTGCTTGCCTTGCATGCATGAGGCCCTGGGTTCGATTCCTCAGCACCACATAAGCAAAAAGAAAAAAGCCAGAAGTGGTGCTGTGGTTCAAGTAGTAAAGCAATAGTCTTGAGCTGAAGAGCTGAGAGACAGCACCCTGGCCCAGAGTTCAGACCCCACGACCAACAAAAGAAAGAAAGAGAGAAAGAAGGAAGGAAAGAAGGGAAAGAAGGAAGGAAGGAAGGAAAGGAGGGAGGGAGGAAGGAAGGGAGGGAGGGAAGAAAGAGCAAGAAGCCCCACATCAGTGGCTCATGCCTGTGATCCTAGCTACTCAGGTGGCTGAGAATCCAGGTTTGAAGAGACTTTTTTTTTTTTTTTGCCAGTCGTGGGGCTTGAACTCAGGGCCTGGGCACTGTCCTTGAGCTTCTTTTTGCTCAAGACTAACACTCTACCACTTGAGCCATAGTGTTACTTTCAGCTCTTTCCCTTTATGTGGTACTGAGGAATCAAACCTGGAGTTTCATGCATGCTAGGCCAAGCACTCTAACACTAAACCATATTCCTAGGCCTTTGAGACACTTATCTCTAATTAATCACCAAGAAGCCAGAAGTGAAGCTGTGGCTTAACTGGAAGAGCTCAAACCTTGAGCAAAAAGCTAAGGGACAGCACCCAGGCCCTGCGTTCAAGCCCCAATACCAGTGCATGCATGTGCGCGTGCACACACACGCACACACACACACACACACACATGAGTCCATATAGGTACAGGGAGGCCAGGGGTAAGTGAAATCAGGGAAAGGGGCACCACACAAGGGGAAAAGCAACCCTAATGAGTCACTACCCAGGTGCAGCCCTCCTGGGGGCTCCCAGTGGCATGTAAGGCTTATCATGTGATTTCTATTAAGGATCCTAGAGCTGGTTCGCACCGCTGGCCCAGATGTGTTTTGCCAGCTCTGGGGACCATCCCAGTGGGAGCTCCATCTGAGGGCTGGTTGTTTAAGGCTTCTCAGCACCCCAAGAGCACACATCTCTCTCCCTGTGCCTGTGGGACTCCACGCACTATTTCCAGGGTCCCTGTGGCCCGGGACACACCCGCATGGCACTGTGAGGCTGGCTGTCATGTGTATCAGGGGTGTGTTGCTCTGCAGGTGGGTGTCCCTGAAAGTCTCTCAGGAAGATGTGTATGATGAGGGGCTCTCCAAGGTACAGCCAAGTGCAATGTTGATCAGGTAAGCTTGGAGGACAGAGTTGTAATGGCATCAGCCTGACTGTGTATAAGGGAGAGAATTCCCAGGACAGTGCTGGGACCACACACACCACCTCTGAGCTCAAAAAGTGCCCAGCCTTGGCCGGGCGCTGGTGGCTCACGCCTGTAATCCTAGCTACTCAGGAGGCTGAGATCTGAGGATCGCGGTTCAAAGCCAGCCCGGGCAGGAAAGACTGTGAGACTCCTATCTCCAATATACCACCAGAAAACCGGAAGTAGCGCTGTAGCTCAAGTGGTAGAGCGCTTGCCTTGAGCTGAAGAGCTGAGGGACAGCGCCCAGGCCCAGAGTTCAAGCCTCATGACCGACAAAAAAAAAAAAAGTGCCCAGCCTGTTTGTGCTCAGAGGGTCCCCTCTACGACCCTCAGGCACAACCATCTGCCCTGGCAACAAGGGACTCTAGTTCATTGGTGAACTACAAGTGTGACCAATACCAGGAAGGCCAGCAGCAGGGGGCACTGTCCTCTGCCTTGCCCCTCACCCATGCTGGGCGAGCTATCTTCTTCACACCATCTCCTGATCGTCCCTCTCACCTCCCATCCACACTTTGCTCTTGCTGTCTGAGGGGGGAGGAGTGAGCAGCTCTTGCAACACCCTACAAGGCCATGGGCCTTGCAGGCGGAGGGGGTGCTCAGCACTCAGTGGGTCCAGAGCAGGGAACGCCCGCGGCTGAGCTCTAGCTCCTCCATCTCAAGTGTGCAGCTGCACCACTGGCTTCCCCTTGAGGGCTCCAACTTAGGCATATTCTTTTTTTTTTTCTGGTCAATGCTAAGGCTTGAACTCAAGGCTGTCCCTGAGCCCTTTTACTCAAGGCTAGTGCTAAACCACTTGGAGCCTCATTGCCACTTTCAGCTATTTCTGTGATTAATTGGAACTAAGAGTCTTACAGACTTTCCTGCTTGGCTGGTTTTGAACCTGGATCCTCTGAGCTCAGCCTCCTGAGTAGCTAGGATTATAGGCATAAGCTACCAGCATCCAGCCTAGGCCTAATCTTAGTCTCCCTGCCAAGCAGTCCTGCAGGCCTCTGGGAAAGAGGCCTGCATCTCACCTCCTTTTGCCTTCAGCAGAGTTGCTTGCCCCAGTCTACTCCCACCCCAGACTCCACCTGGACTATAGTCCAGGCTGCAAAAGGAAAAACACAAAGTCAGGACCATCCATGACAGAGGAACTTCAGCATTTGTAGCCTCTGACTCAAATTCTTTTACCAAGATCTGCCTTGGGCACATCCATATCCTGATGCCTAAACACACCTTCACCTTGCTTGTCTCCCTCCCATGGTGTGTCACTCTGCTTACTTCTCTACCCCTAAACTCCCTGATCTTAGCATGGAGGAAGGAAGCCACTGCAGAACATTCAGGGTTAGGGCTGGAAATGTGGCTCAGTGGTATAATGCTTGCCTAGCATGCATGAAGCCCCGGGTTCGATTCTTCAGTATCCCATGCACAGAAAAATCTAGAAGTGGCACTATGGCTCAAGTGGTAGAGTGCTAGACTTGAACAAAAGAAGCTCAGAGGCACTTTTCAGACCCTGAGTTCAAGCCCCAGGACTGGCAAAAAAAAAACCAAACAACAACACCACCAACAACCAAAAAACCAAAACACTTTCAGGGTTAGAGTTAAGATCCTTTTGTCTGTTTTCACAAATGTGCTCTTACCTTCACAGAAAGTTCTTCCCAAAGTCTAACCTAAGGTTTCTTCTACTGAAGCAGTGTTCCTGACCTAGGAATTGAGCCTTCTTCCCACTCTAGCCTACTTTCTTCACATAAGGGGACTCTCAAGAAGAACAACCAGTTTCCAGAAATGAAAACAAAAGTCTCTGTTCATCCCAGCCATCTCTATCTCCACACCCTACCCTCCTGCCCCCTGCCCCGCTACCACAGAAACCTACAGGGCATTGGAGCCTTCATCCCCAAATGACTCAAGGCTCTTTAGGGGGCTGAGGTGGGGTGCAAGAATTTCCCCTTTGTGCTAAGCAAGGGCTCTTACTCCACAGCAAACTCAGCCAGCCTCCTGGGGGTGAAGGGAATGTGACTGGCTTCTAATCCATCCATCAAGGGGTTACAACTTTCTCCAGAAGAAGGTCTGGGCTCCGGCATTGCCACTCAATCAAGGACATAAGTTTAATGCTAAGGAGGTGTGTGTGTGTGTGTGTGTGTGTGTGTGTGTGTGTGTAAATGCGTAAGTAGGGAGTTGGAGGGTCAAAAGAACTGCCCTGAAGTACCCCCTCTCCTGTTCCATGCCAAGGAAGTGATGGAAATAGATACTTCCCCCTCCACCTGAGGCCCTGAGCACCCTCAAGGGGAGCCAAGAGGCCAGCCCCCCAGTTTTCTGGCTCATCGTTTCTACACTCATGCAAGCTCAAGAGAACAAGCAAACTTTCCCAATGGGAGGGAGATGCCGGGAGAAGAAGGAGTCCCAGGGCAGCAGAAGATGGCTAGGAGAGAGCAGACAGTGGGCAGCTGGTTGACCCCTAGGGAGACTGGCATCCAACCCCCCCCACCCTGCCCCTGCACTGCATATATTCTCTCCCCCAAAAATAGCATCTCTGGAGAGGGAGTGGGGGAAGTTCTCAGCTCATCATTCACTCCTTCCCACAGTGCGTTCACAGCTCTCCCCGCTGTCTCTCGCGACCTGGTTTTCCTACCAGGCCCTTCCTTCTGCTCTGCCTCCACCCTCACGTTCTTGCCCTCCCAGGTCCCAGGACTCCTCCGCAGTGAGCAAGAGCCTCCTTACTTCACCCATCCAGTCTGCTGCCTCCTGCCTTCCAGCTCAGGCAGTCACACTGTTCCATATCTTCTTTGGGACAGAAGGAAACTCAAGGCACAAAAATTGAGCATCACGCCGGGCACTGGTGGCCCACCCCTATAATCCTAGCTACTCAGGAGGCTGAGATCTGAGGATCATGGTTCAAAGACAGCCCAGGCAGGAAAGTCTGTGAGACTCTTATCTCCAATTAACCACCAGAAAACCAGAAGTGGCACTGTGGCTCACGTGGTAAGAGTGCTCACCTTGAGCTGAAGAGCTCAGGGACAGCATCTAGGTCCAGAGTTCAAGCCACACAACTGACCAAAAAACAAAAACAAAAAACTGAGCATCACATGTGTTCATAAAGGTTTAGGCAGAAGATAGAAATGTCCAGCCCATGGAAGTGGCGCTTTGGCTCAAATGGTAAAGTGCTCGCCTTGAGCTGAAGAGCTGAGGGACAGCACCCAGGCCCAGAGTTCAAGCCTCATGACAGACAAAAAAAAGAAAAGAAAAAGAAAAGAAATGTCCAGCCCAAGGGGCTGGGAATGTGGCTTAATGGTAGAGTGCTTGCCTAGCATGGATGAAGCCCTGGGTTCAGTTCCTCAATACCATATACACAGAAAAAGCCAGAAGTGGTGCTGTGGCTCAAGTGGTAGAGTGCTAGCTTTGAGCAAAAAGAAGCTGACGGACAGCGCCCAGGCCTTGAGTTCAAGCCCCATGACCAGCAAAAAAAAAGAGAGAGAGAAAAGAGAAATGTCCAGCCTAAGCCAAGCTCCGGTGGCTCACACCTGTAATCCTAGCTACTCAGGAGGCTGAGATCTGAAGATCACAGTTCCAGTTCAAAGCCAGATTGGGCAGAAAAGTCCGTGAGACCCTTATCTCCAATAAAACCACCAGAAAACTGGAAGTGGTGCTATGGCTCAAATGGTAGAGTGCTCGTCTTGAGCTGAAGAGCTCAGGGACAGCATCTAGGCCCAGAGTTCAAGCCCCATGACAACTAAAAAGAAAAAGAAAAAAAGAAATGTCCAACTCAGGATGGGTGTGCAGCTCAGTGGTAGAACGCTTGCCTAAGCATGCACAAGGCCCTGGGTCCCATCCTCAATAGCACAGAAATCACAGTAGGCTTCTCTAAATAAAGGGGAAGCAGAGGCCTCTAACGGAACTGGGAGTCCCATGACATAGCCCTGGGGGCCATGGTCTCACAGTGATTTACTTTATGTCACTTTCTAGAATCTAACTCCAATCTCTCTTGCTATTGTTTGGGCTGTTTCCTGTGGAGAATGGTCCCTGGGCTGACAGGGGAGGTTGAGGCTGTCACCCTGGGAAATGTTCATTCTGCTGGGAGAGACGGGCCATAGAGACCGGCCATAAGCTGGAGAGGGTGACAGAAGAGGACTCTCTAGCTGGGCAGGCAGGGCTGGAGGTCTTCCCAGCTGCAAGAGGGGCTCCAGGGAGAGTGCTCCCAGCAAGGATCGGGGGTGGAGTCAGCTCAGGAGGTGCAACTGGGCAGCATTGGGTGGGGGCAGGGTGGAGGCTGAGGGCAGCAAGATGCCCAGATGAGGTGTCTGCCCAATCTGCGCTTTTCCTGCCCTGAGCCCACGCACCGTGGGGCTGGACCTCCTGCCCTCTCAGCACCGTGGGAGTGTGAGAGGCAGAGGGAGAGCCCCTCAAAGTCATCCCCCCAAGGGAACGACCTCTACTCCCCCTCCCCTGTTATTTCTGGCTCAATTTTCTTGGTCAAGAAGGGTGTCAGTGGTAATGCAAATTAGGAGGCGTTGGAGGTGCTGGCCGACACCCATCCTGTCCTCGGAGCCCCTCCTCCCCTCCTCCCATGCCTGCATTCACACGGAGGACCAGAACATCTGTGGGATGCACCCGATGACCCTGCCCTGGCTGAAGCAGCATGGAGGGTGGCTGCAGCTGTGGGTTGGTGGGGCTGGATTCTCAGAAGCCTCTGCATGGCCAGGGCAGGGGCAGAATGGGCTTCCAGGTCCTCCCCTGCTCCAGCCCCTTCCTGCCCTGGGCCCTGCCAGAGCCCATGGCACCTGCATACACCGTGTATCACCAGTGTCCCTCCCAGGCTGCACACACTGGAGTCTTCTGACCCTCTGCAAAGGGAGGTGAGATCTCAAAGGTACCTGGGCAACCAGGGGATGCTGCCCGATTGCTGAGAGTCTCTGAGTCATGGTAGAGACATTGGAGGGAGAGCAGGAAGAGGAGGAGGGTGCTACAGAGTTTTGTATGTCTCCCGCCACCACCTGGCCTTGGCCCCAGTCATCTTGTCCCACCTCTCCTGGTGAGGACACCGCCACACACGCACACCTTGTCCTTGATGCCTTTCTCATCTGTAACCTCCACATTTCTTCCTGTTGTCACCAAGCTGCTCTGTTTTTGTCCTTACTGAAGAGATGGGACTAAGGAAGCAGCCTCACACCCCCTACTCTATAGCTGTCACAGCGTGAAACCCCTGCCCCTTTGTTCTTCACCAGTCCTAGTCAGCTGAGTGAGGTGTTTCTCAAGAACACAGCTCCATCATCACCCCCACACCCCTCCCTTCCTCAGCCATCCAATCAGCTTCTCCCTGATGGGGCATGGACTTGGTTCAGCTTCTTAAAGGGCTGCACTCTCCTTGGCCAGTACCTGACACAGTCTGTGCAAGGACCCAGGACAAAAGCAGGTATCTTCATGACCTGGTAGCTCTGGCTAGGGACACCTTGGAGGAGAAGAACCAGAGCTTGATATTTGGAGATACAGTACACCTGTGGATACTCTGGTCCTCAGGAAGTTGTTACCCAGCTTCCCCCTACTCCCCATCCCCACCTTTTTTTTTTTTTTTTTTTTGCCAGTCCTTGGGCTTGAACTCAGGGCCTAGGCACTTTTTGCTCAAAGCTAGCACTTAACCACTTGAGACACAGCACCACTTCTGGCTTTGTTTATGTGGTGCTGAGGAATTGAACCCCAGGGCATTGTGCATGCTAGGCAAGCATTCTATCTCTAGGCCACATTTCCAGTCCCCCCTCCCTCATGTCTGGCTTTGGATCTGTACTGGGAAGAACCAGTGGATCCTCCACCCCCACCCCCACCTCCAGTGTGTTCTTCCCAGTCTCCTAAGGTCTCCCCTTCCACCTCCTTCCCTTTGAAGTAGCATAAAGATGTCAACTCCTAACCAGGTGCTGGTGGCTCACGCCTGTAATCCTAGCTACTCAGGAAGCTGAGATCTGAGGATCTCTGTTCAAAGCCAGCCCAGTTAGGAAAGTTTGTGAGACTTATCTCCAATAAGCCACCAGAAAACCTGAAGTGGCGCTGTGGCTCAAGTGGTAGAACACTAGCCTTGAGCTGAAGAGCTGAGGGACAGTACCCAGGCCCAGAGCTCAAGCCCCACAACTGACAAAAAAAAAAAAAATGTCAACTCCAAGCCAGGTGCTGGTGGCTTATGCCTGTAATTCTTGCTACTTAGGAGGCTGAGATCAGAGGATCAAGGTTCAAAGCCAGCCTGGGAAGGAAAGTATGTGAGACTCTTATCTTCAATTAATTACTAAAAAGTCCGAAGTAGAGCTGTGGCCCAAGTGGTAGAGCTCTAGCCTTGAGCAAAAGTAGCTCAGGGATGTGCCCAGGCCATGAGTTCAAACCCCAGAACAGGTACCAAAGAGAGAGAAAGACAGACAAGGAAATAGATGTCAAACCCCTTTGGCCTACTTCAATCCCTTGTAACCCTTCCCAGGTCTGAAGAGCAATGTGTTGCTCTTGGCTCCATCAATCCTGCCTGAGAGAAAAGGGACGGCTGAGCATCAGCAAAGCTCCCCATCCTCCCTCCCCACTTCCTATCCACATGTCCCTTTCTTTCAGGGACACTGGATGAGAAGTTGTGGCTGGGGGCACACTGTATTTTCCTCCCTTCCCGCCTTCCCTCCTAGCCCCCAGCCATGTTCTGCTCTGCACCTGAGTCTTTCCTGGGTCTGTAGAAATCAGGGAGACAAGCTGCCAGATTCTGCACCTATGTCCCCACGCTCCCCTCGCCCTGGTGACAGGGAAGCGGAGGCCCTAACATTGGCCCACCTGGGCGCTCTTGCATTGCCAGGCATGCTCAAGGAACGTGCTCAGCTTCCCTGGCCTACCCCCTACCTGCGTGCTAACTCATCTCCAGCTCGTCCTGTATCCTTTTCCTCCTCAAGGAATAGAGGTATAGAACCTTTTTTTGCCTTGTGTGGCCCTAAGCCACCCCTTAGTTCTTCAGGCCGCACTAGCAAAGGTCCAGCGAGACCTGGTTCTAGAGACATGAGTTTTCCTCCACGAGAACTGAGGATGACACTAAATCATGCATCAGAGGCCTAGAAGATTCTTTTCCCAAAGTTATAATCTATGCCACATAGGCTACCT
Source organism: Dipodomys ordii (assembly GCF_000151885.1). Taxonomy (NCBI): domain Eukaryota; kingdom Metazoa; phylum Chordata; class Mammalia; order Rodentia; family Heteromyidae; genus Dipodomys; species Dipodomys ordii. Next base: position 19,561,972 of record NW_012267223.1, read on the forward strand.
TTCCATGCCACCTACCTTTGCTGGCACTCAGATAAGTCTTGGCTACAGATACAGCTGTTTATTGCAAGAGGAGCCAATAGCTGGACCCTGGCACAGAATGGGGAGAGACAATTGCCCTGAGTCTACCTCAAGTCATCAGCAAGTGATTGCGTCTGAGAGACCATCCTGCCCTCACTGGCTCTGGACCTTGATCCTCTGATCTCTCTGAGTAGCTAGGATGATAGGTTTGAGCCTACCAGTGCCTGGTTCCATTTAAATTAAGTGGTCATTTGGTCAAAAAGGGCCACATGGGAATGAAGGCACCTTGAGTCAATGAATTCAGTGGCTCAGACCCCTTTTGCCAACAGAGGGCATAGCCTCGCTGGGGCAAAAGTCATGAGTTCATGACCTAGCTCTGACCTCCCACGAGTGGGATGTTTGAGGCAGCAGCTGAGCTTGGGCCCCGCCCTGCCCTGCTCAGACGCATGGACGTGGGCACTGTGTTCCTCCTGAAGCCCCAGCCTGGTTGATGAAAAGATGGGACTATTGATAAACCCTCTCTACAAACTCTCTTTAGAGCCTTCACTAGCAGACCTGGTGGGAGGGAAAAGTGCAAAAGCCCCGGTACCCGCTTGGAGCAGAGTGGCTGCTTCACCCCTATTCAGTCAACTTGCGTCACAAACCACCGGTGACCACCAGCAGATCTGAATCAACAGAACCAGTGGGTGCCCCATGTATCCCCTACTTGCCAGTGCCTGCCCTCTTTTCGTTCCCTGAGAGTTTCCAAGACCCCCTCACCCTAGACACAGAGGCACAGGCCAAGTGCAGATGGAACAGGTAAGTTTTATTTGGACTTTCAACTTTCCGAGAGCACAGGGTCCCCTCTCCCCTTTCCAGGCCCCCCCTTCCCCGTGTCCCCTCTCTGGGGAACACTCAGGGTACAATGACATGTGTCTCTGGAGTCCTTGGTCCCTTCCCTGCCCGACTCACCCCTTGACACACACACCCCAGCACTGAGGGTGAGAGGGGCACGGGGAAGGGGCCTGGAAGAGATCTGGATCAGAACGGCACATGCGCTGACAGTCGTGGTTACTGCCACTGGCCTGGGGCTGAGGCCTGGAGGAGGCTTGTAGTGGAGGGTGGATTCATTGTGGGCAGCAGGCTCCTGCGCAGGAGGCTCCCCACCTCAGCCGGGGGCCCCCACAACCTCTGCTCACCTGTCCTTCTGAGGGGACGACTCTGAGGTAGATTTCACAGGGAGAATGTGGGTATGAGGAAAGGGGCTAGCTCTTTTGAAGTTGATCTCCACAGCACCCTGGGCCCATTTCTCAGGTTCTGGCCTCTGAGGCAGGGGCTGATGACACCCACCCAGAAAATAAGAGGCTGAGTCATACAGAGGCTCCAGGGCACCGGTGTCAGGGCTCCAGTGTGGGGGGGGGGACATCTGCTTGATGATCTGTGCCTCAGTGCCAGGGGTGCCAGGAGGGGGGGCCTGGGAGGCTGGCAGACAGCCCTGCAGCCTGAGGGCAATGGCACAGGGCCTCCAGCCCCAGGACAGCCTCTTTGGGATGGTCCTCCCTCTCCTCTTCCTCTCTCCCTGTTCCTCAGGGCGGGTAGAGGGGGAGAACAGGGCTGGCCTCCAGGGACTGGCAAGACATAGGATGCCTCCTTCCCGCAAGGCCGGCCATGGGAGACAGGATCTGCATCTCTGTGCAGGGCAGGTGCTGGCCCCCACTGGGAGGTGCTCCCTGGAAGAGCACAGCCTGGGTCACAGAAGGGCATTTGAGGGAGGGCCTCAGGAGCTCCAGGAGTTATCTGAAACCTTCCCCTTCCCCCAGGCCCCAGCACTAGATACCTCCTAGGATCTGATCCTGTTTGAGAAGGACAGAGGGAGAGGCCTGGGGGTATGCCCCTCCCCATCTCCCTCAGAGAATTCCCCCATCTCCCCAGTGGAAACTGGGCGGATGGGGGAAGTCTTGTCTGACCTCCTGGGAAAAGCCAGAGCTGAGTGGTGCCTGGGCCAGGGAAGATGGCACTCACATTGACTCAGTAGCTAGTGGAGGTATCTGGGGACCGTAAGGGGCAGGGGCCCCCCACGAGATTCATGCAGCATTCAGTGAGTTTTGGGGGTGATGAGAGAGGACAGAGAAACAGCCAGATAGGGGGAGGTGCCCTAAATCTTGCTGTTCTCCAGGTGGGAGTCAATGTGTTTGATGAGGGCATCATCTGGGTACCCGACAGGGAAACCCAGCTGGCAGAGGGGGCAACTTCGGATGTCAGAGCCCACGGTCTCCATCAGCAGCTGTGGGGAGAGGAGGAGTTACTTATGCTTTCCACATCCTAATTTCCCATTCCCAAGATCCAGGACAGCGAGAGCTGCAGCATGCAGAAGAGGGTCTAAGAACCCTTTCTCCAGCACCATCCTCCCAGCCACCAGCTTAGCCATTTGCCTGCCCGCAGCACAGGTCCCCAGGAAATGTATGAGAGTCACTGCTACAGGAGTCACTGCTCAGCTGCCCGGGGCACCTACAGTAATGAGGGGAGCCGAAGCCCAGACATGCTCCCAGAGTGACTAAGACCGTTAACTCCAGAGGACTCAAAGCACAGAACAATCCCAAACTATGTATAATCCCAAAATAATTTTGTCTGGCTGTGGAATGTATTTTGGTCCTTTCAGATGACAAGGGCTAGCTAGTTGTGACATTCAGGAAACTCATTATTTCAGTGATGTGATGGAGCCCTGAGATATGATGTCTTCCAGGACAGATGGAAGACAGGGGCTCTGAAGCCTGGAGAAGGGAAGCAGAGAGTCTGGTGGGTCCCTTGTGGGTCCAGGTGCCCCACAGCCTTGAGTATGCCTACCCCACCCAATACAGGGTGTTGGAGGCACACATGCTGCAGACTACTTTAGGTTCAGATTCTCTTCCTAATAAAGAACATTTCTCTGGTAATTCAAGTTTTGAAACATCGTGGCCTCCATTTTATGGGTGGGAAGTTGAAGATCAGAAAGTGTAACTTGTGCCGGGCGCTGGTGGCTCACGCCTGTAATCCTAGCTACTCAGGAGGCTGAGATCTGAGGATCGCGGTTCAAAGCCAGCCCGGGCAGGAGAGA